>NW_020884920.1:4071045-4387618 GCF_003945725.1 Corapipo altera | reverse complement strand
GCCGCGTCCCCGGCGGGCAGCGCGCGCGCTCTCGCCAATCAGAGGCCGCCCGCCGCCGTCTCGCCGCGGGCACGCCCCTTCCGCGCGCGCAGGCGCCGAGGGTCAGGGGAGGGGCGGGGCGACGGTGCGTGTGAGGGGCCGGAGCCTCTCCCCGCTCCCGCTGTCCCGCTCCGCGCTGCCGGCCCCCTCGGGACCCCGCTCCGGTTCCCGGTCTGGTCCCACAAGGTCCCGGCTGCGCTCCGCGCTCCGAACCTCGCTCGGGTCCCTTCTCCCTCCCGGGGGCAGCGGGCACACCATGAGCTCCCTGCGGCTCCTCGTCCCGCGCTGGTGCCGCGGTGCCTCCCCCGCTGTGCTGCGGGCGCGGGGCGCGGCCCTCGGAGGTGGCTCCGGGCCGGCCCCGTTCCTGCCCCGGCCCCCGGGCCAGGCCCCGCTGACACGGCTGTGCAGCTCCTCACAGCCCTCCTGCAAACTGCCCGGGAGCGGCCCCAGGGGCGTCGGTGCTGGCAGCTGCACTGCAGCCCCCGAGGAGGAGGAGAAGGAGGAGGAGGAGGAGGAGGATGAAGGCGTGGAGTTCGGGACGCTGTCTGATAAGTTTTCCTCTAGAAAGCATTATCACAAAGCCTCATCACGCTTTTGGGATTTAAAGCTGCAAGAAGAGGGGGAGGAAGAACCAAAAAGGAAACCTCGACGCGGCCCTAAGAACACACTGTACTGGTACTTCCTACGGTGCAAGGCCCTCATCAAAGAGGACAAGGTTTGGTCCCAGTTCTTCTCTCTTTTTTTAATATCACTGATGAAAGATGCAGCTCTGACCCATCTATCGCTTGGTATCTCTACAGAAAGAAGGAAAATAAGAATTTGTCGTAGAATCATCACAGAATCCCAGAACGGTGTGGGTTGGAAGGGGCCTTAAAGCTCATCCAGCCTCACCCCCTGCCATGGGCAGGGACACCTTCCACTATCCCAGGTTGCTCCAAGTCCCGTCCAACCTGGCCTTGGACACTTCCAGGGGTGGGGCAGCCACAGCTTCTCTGGGCAACCAGTGCCAGGGCCTCACCACCCTCACAAGGAAGAATTTCTTCCTAATCTAAATCTCCCCTTTTTCAGCTTGAAGCCATTCCCCCATGTCCTGTCACCACATGCCCTGTCAAAGTCCCTCTCCAGCCTTTGTATGAGGAACCCCACGCTCTGTAGGACTTCTACTGCTATCTGCCCACAGCTGCATGCTTTAATATCCATTGTAATTCATTCTCTTGTTCCCTTATCGTGGATTTTCCTCTTCCCTGTAGCTGGCAGAGGCTCTGGAGCTGTTTGAGGTGCAGATGCTGAAGGAGGAGCGTGTCCAGCCGGCGGAAAGCAATTACACCGTTCTCATTGGTGGCTGTGGCAGGGTTGGCTATGTGAAAAAGGCATTCAGGCTCTACAATGACGTAGGTTTATGTTCTCTCTCAAAACATTTTTCCAAACTAAAACTTGCAAACATTCAGTCCCTTCACTTTGTCTCCAAAACACCTTCGAGTTAAGCGTTGGCACCTTCTTAGCCTGAAACTCTTAGAAGCAAGTTAAAAAATTCTACAAGCCCTGCCTTAAGGAAGCAAGTTCAACTGCTCCTTCTCTTCCCCTAGATGAAAAAACGAGGGTTGGTCCCCACGGAGGCCACTTACACGGCCCTGTTCAACGCCTGTGCCGAGTCACCGTGGAAGGACTCGGGGCTGCAGAGCGCCCTGAAACTGCGGCAGCAGCTGCAGAGCAAGAACGAGGAGCTGAACCTCATCACCTACCACGCCCTGCTCAAGGTCTGCGCCCTCTGCTCAGACCTCAAGATGTGCTTCGATGTGCTCAAGGTAAACAGGTCGCTTTTCCCACGTTAAACCTGGTCTGCTGTGGTTAAAGCTCCTGGAAGTCGTCACGTTGCGTCGTTTTTTTAATTTCGTTTCCAGCAGAGAGAAAGGCAGATCATGAGTTTATGTTTCATCGAGCCTTCATTCTCCTGCAGTGAAATTCTACATACAAAACACAAAGTACCTAGAAAGAGGCAGCTTTAGCTTTAAAATTGGTCAGGTGTTATAAAAATAACATCAGGTGTGTCAGAAACCAAACAAAGTTTCTGTGGAGTTCGCAGATACCGTCTCTGTCTCCCCTCCTCATTTTGGACACCTGTATATTGATACCTGGCTCCTTTTAGGGCTCTTACAGCAGCTCTTCTCAGAAGGGCCAGTCTGGGAATAGCTAAAAGGATTGTTGTTTCTGCCTCCAGATTCCCCATACCTCCCATAAAGATCTGGGCATGTTTCAGGGCTCTCTTTCTCCTGGAGCAGTGCTTCTGTTCACCCTATGCCTTGTTTCTGCTCTTTCCCCAGAAAATGACAGTAGAATCAGAGCTTCACAGCCAACTGCACCAGACTGGATAACTGGGAAGTTTAATGTTTTCTCTGCTCTTTTAGGAGATTGTGCAGAAGGGGCATATCCTGACAGCTGAGACCTTCAGCTTCCTTCTCATGAGCTGCATAAAGGACAGTGAAAGCGGGTTCCGATACGCCTTGCAGGTGTGTCCTCCTGTTCTAACTGGGGCGAGGGGGAAATGCTGCTGTATTGTAACTCATCACTTGAACAAAGTGGGTGGCTCAGGGCTGGTGAAATGGGAGGAGCTCAGCTCCTCATAGGACAAGTTCTGAAAACTAGACTTCCACCAGGATATCCTGTACGCTGGTGAACAGCCCTGGATCATCTCACAGGGCTCCACTAACTCAAGGTCACTCACCTTGTCGTGCTGTAAACTCACTCCTCTGCACACAGATCCCATTGACAGATGTGCCAACAGCCTGCCAGACGTGCTGCTGTTATTTAATATCACATCTGGTGTGCGTCTTCCCCTCTTCAGGTCTGGAAGGAAATGACTAAACTTGGGATAAAGGGCAACAGCCACACCTACAACCTGATGCTGCGCGCGGCGAGAGACTGCGGGATCGGCGACCCCGTCCTGGCCTCTGAACTCCTGCTCAGACCCCCTGAGAACTCACCTCAGCTACAGCTCCCACCTGGGAAGAGGAAGGAAAGGATGAGAAATTGGAGGAAGAAGGGATCAGAGAGTGGTTCTGTCCAGCTGGATGTGGAAGCTATGGAAAAGCAATTATTTCAGGAGAGCTCGGTGCAGCCCGAGGAACCAATTCAGCAACAAAATAAAGATGTGAATCAGGCTGAAGAAGAACCAACTGCTCCTGACAGCCCCAGTGTCACCCACAGCAGGGCTGGAGCCTTGATGAGGAGAGACCACAGGGAGATGGAGCTGGAACAGGCACACTCAAGCCAGGAGCTGCCTTTCTGCAACCTGCCCAACTTGTTGGATTCCAGGATGCCTGACGCAGCCGTGGTTTCCTTGGGGACAGTGGCCACACCATCCCACAGGCTGGCTTTGATGGGGGACGTGGAGGGATTCTTGAACAAAATGAAAGAGGACAATGCAGAGCCCAACATTAAAACATTCACGTTACTGGCTGAGCTGGTGGAACCCCAAAGCCCCTCAGAGTCCTCCTTGCTGGCACTGCTGGATGAGCATAAAGTGAAAGTAGATGTGACCTTCTTTAACACTTTAATAAGGAAGAGAAGCAAACAGGGAGACCTGGAGGGAGCAAAGGTGAGAGAAAAACCTCAGAACCGTCCCTGTCACCACCTCCTTGTCTCACGCCTCCTGTGTTTTGCTGTGAGACCCATTTCTCTGTCCATGACAGAAACTGGGATCTCACATTTTTCCACAAACTGGTACTTGGGTTGATTTCTAAGTATTTATGGATTCCATTCTAGCACATCCAGCTCCTTGTCTGGAAAGCTATAGTGATGCTTTTTGGGAACTGATGCCAAGACTTGTATCTTGCAGAGCGTGCTGCCAGCTCTGGTGAAGAGGGGACTGTCACCCAACCTCCAGACATTCTGTAACTTGGCAATTGCTTGCCACCAGGAGAAGGATGGACTGCAGCTCCTCTCGGATTTGAAGGTAATCAAAGAAAAACCCTCTGCTGCTTGGGGTTAAAGCTGTAGGGAGAGGCAAAATGAAGGGTTAATGCTGCTAAAATACCTGCTGAGGTTTTTGTGGCAAGTAGTTGTGTTCTCACTTCAGGGAGCTGTGCTCCTTGTGTGAGAAGGAGGCTTTTCCTTCCTGGAGTTCTGCACTAGTCAGCAGATAAAAAAGTTTAACTGTAGCATTTGTGGTTTCCAGAGGTCTGGAATAACTCCCAACAAGTACATCTACAGCACCCTCATTGCTGGTGCTGTGAGGAAGCTGGATTACAGTTACCTGACAGAGATCCTGCGGGACATGAGGAACAACGAGGTGGCTCCCAACGAGGTCATCATCCGCCAGCTGGAGTTCGCAGCACAGTACCCCCCAAAATTCGACAGGGTAAGGAGCCAGCACTGCTCAGGGTGTGAAGGGGTCACAAAGGACATCAGCAAGGGAGGGGAGTCCTAGATGCCTGAGTTTCCTTTGGGTTTGTCTGATCTGGCTGACATGATCACTCTTTCTTCGGTAGCACCTTGTGCTCTCTCGGTACTGAAGGGAGTTCTTGTCTAACAGAAACTTGTTGGATTTCTGTTTGCAGTATAAGTCCAGGAACCCATACCTGGAGAAGATTGATGGTTTCCGTGGCTACTACCACCGGTGGTTAAAAGTTATGGCTGGAGAGGAGACCCCCCACCCCTGGGCCAAATACAGGACAGCCAAACGTGGGGTGCAGGACAGCGAGGCCGAGGCTGTGCAGGAACAGTGAGCAGGAGGAGGGCATTTCAAGTTCTTCCAGCACAAGGAACATGCATGACTTGCTGCTTCAAACTGCTTGTAGTAAAGCTGCTTCTACATAATAAAATATTTTGTTTTAAGGAGAAGCAAATACGTTTTCAGTGGATTTCCTTAAGAGGATTAGACAGGCTGTAGTTCAGCAAACCGTGTGCTTAACAAGGAAGAAGCAAAATCAGATTGAACAGGGCTTTAACTCAGTGCTGGTTTTGACTGTGTTCTGTGTTCTGTCACTTCACATGTGACCTGTAAGTCTCTAGACTGCTGGCATTCCTGAAAGGATCTATCCATTAATTCCAGGGTACACACCTCAGCAGAGAATTCCAGTGAAATTCAGCTGCCACCTACACAGGGTCAGGGAAGAGCTCAAATCCAACTGGATGCTGGGAAAGTGTATTATTTTCTTTCCAAACAGCTTTTTAAGCTGAAGTTAGTTGAGAAAGAGAGGAGAGAGCTGGTTGAAAACCAACCCACATTCAGAACAACCTTCAAACCAAGCACCCAGAACACATCCAACAGGAGAAAAGGGGCACAGGAATGTTTTGCCAGAACATGACACCACTCTCAGGAAGGCAAACTTTATTTTAAAATAAATGGCTACACAAAACCCTACTCCAGAGCACCCCCTCTCTCCCATTTGTGCAGGATCCAGGTGATTATGCTGCTGCTTTAATTGCTTTACAGAAATATCCCATCCCAGGAAGTGGTGCAATTGCACTCATAGTCCATTGAGGAGGAGGAGGACATCCCTCAGAGTTCCCAAAGCAGTCTGATGACCAAAGGCTTCACCCAGAACAGCCTCTGCATCCACAGTGAGTGCACTCAATGATTCTGCCCTGAAAAGCAAACACGAGGAGGGTGTTTCAGCCAGGCCACAGACAGAGCAGGCTCAGGCCTTGAGGCAGGGAAGGGGGGTGTGTGGGATGGGTTTCTACTGGCTAGATTTCTGTTATTTCCCATACTTTAACAACTTTAAATGAGAGCCAAAGCTGATAGTAACTTTAGAACTACAACTAGACACCAACTCCACCAACACAGGTGGGAAATGAGTAGAGGCAGGAAAAGGTAGAGGAAACTACCAGGAAGAACAGCACAACCTCCTCTGCTGTCCCTGACCTCAGAGAAGTCAGACCAGGTCCTACAAAGGTCCAGACCAGCAGAGGAACAAGCTGCACACTCACCACTTCCAGCTTGCTTTTGGGGACCCTGCAGATGCAGTTGGTTCCGAAGTTGGTGTCCCGAGTCTGGATGCAGCGCAGGCAGCACAGGTTCTCATAGCCCTGCTTCTTCCACTTGGCAATCAGGTTCTTGTCAGCATAGCCCTCCTTGATGCAGTACTCGTAGAGCTCTGGGGAGGGGCAGACACCACCACAGGGAGGTGTTGGAACTCTCAGGAGTTACTGGCTGTAGTAACCAGCTGCCCAGCCTTCCCTCCACCCTCCCTCCCCACAAACCTGATCCTTCCCACCAGCTCCCAGTTCAGGTGCATCCACATCACTCCAGTCTTCCCCTGCCCAAGGTAAAGCCCTGCCCTCCTCACCTCTGCTGATGGCTTTCCTTTTGTAGAAGAGGTCAAAGATATAACGTGTTTTCTGGTGGTGGATTCTGAAGATGGGCCACAGGGATTCCACTTTCCTCTTCCCCTCGTGTGGCTCCGTCTCCGCTGGGAGGGAACACAAACACCAGGGTTCAGCTGGCAAATTATTTCCTCAGTCACTTGGCAATAAACTGGTTCAAGGGCACTCATAACTTTAATACACGGCAGGGATAAGACTGAGATTAATGGGAGAAGACTCAAATTAAAGGGGCCTGACCTGGAACAGTTCCTTTAGGGAATAAACCCACTGGCAGTGGGGTGAGTGACCCACACTGGGATAGTGGGTGACTTCATGCCTGGACAAGAACTACAAGTCTTTCCACACCCAAGGGAGCTCCAGCCCTAAACCAACCTGTAACCAAAGCTCTGTGCTCTGTAACCTGAGCTGACACCAAACCCTGGGACCAGCCCTGGCCCAGGCTCAGCACCACTGGACAGAGCAGGTCCATCTGTACGTGCAGGGCAAGCTGAGCTTCGTGAAGCAGCTCCCTGGAGCTTGTTCTGGGGTCATGGCCCCGCTCACCTTCTCTCATCTTCTGATCCAGCTCATCCAGCGTGGGCTCAATGAGCTCCCACCCGTCTGGGGGGGGCTTCCTGCTCCTCTTCACTTTGGGCATTGCCTCAGGAACGGAGGGAGAAAGGCGAGGGCTCGGGGGTCTGCCTGCACTGCCTCAGGATCACTGGGGAAAACGAAAGGAAAGCAGTTGCCAGATATATTTCTCCTGAGGCTTCTGTGCCCTTTTCCTGTTTTCCTCTTCGAAGGTAAAAACGAGCTTCACGGAGCTCGTGAGAGGGGTGGAATCCCTCTGTTTGCTGCACAGTAAATCGGTTTTTCTCCTCCCCCACCCCGGGCCACCCGAGGTGACAGCTCCGGGAGCTCCCGGTGACAGCGGGGCGAGGCCCCGGGCCCGGCACCGACGGCCCAGAGCGGAACCCGGGGGCGCTGGGGGAGAGGAGAGGCCGCGGATCCCGATCCCGACTCCTGTCCCGGCCCTGCTCCCTGTTCCAGTCCCGGTCCCGATCCCAGTCTCTGTCCTGCTCCCTGTTCCGGTCTCGGCCCCGCTCCCTGTTCTGGTCACGGTTCCAGTCCCGATCCCGTTCCCTGTCCCGGTCCCGATCGCGGTCCCGGCTCCGCTCACCCGCCGCTCCCGGTCCCGATCTTAGTCCCGATCCCAGTTCCTGTCCCGCTCCCCGTCCCGTTCCCGTTCCCAATCCCAAACCCTCTCCCCTCACCCCTCTCCCGTCGCGCCGCCTCCGTCACCGGGGTCCTCCCGCGGCCCCGCCCTTGGGCCGCCCCTCGCGCTGCCCGAGCCAACACCACCACCACCCCCCCCCCCGCCGCCCCTCCCGCCGCCGTGCCCGGGAGCGGGGAGAGAAACCACCGGGACAGAGACAGAGAAACCCCCGGGACAGACCCGGCCCGGGGGCGGCGGCGGGGGCGGCCCCGCTCGGGGTCCTGCGGGCGGGGGCGGTCCCGGTTCCGGTTCCGGGGCGCCGCTCGGGCCGGGGGGGCCGCGCCGCCATCGCCGCGATGCCGAAAGGTGGAGGGGCCGCGCCGGGGGGACGGCGGGGAGGGCGCTCGGGGGGTGCGGGGGCGGCGGCGGCGGGCAGGGATCGTGTCCCTCCCCGCAGGCTGTGGAGATGCTGCGGGGGGCCCGTTCCGCCCGTTCCGCCCCCTCCCCCGGCCGGGGGTGGGCTCGGGGGGGTCCCTTTCCCCCTCACCGGGGGGTCCCGCTCTCCTTTATCGGGGGGTCCGTGAGGGCGCTCCGCGGCTGTGGGTGGGCGCTGGGGGGGGATTTCGGGTTCCTCTGTGGGTTCCTCCCGCCCCCCCCCGACACGGCGGGTTCCCCGCGCTGCCCTCAGGGCTGGGGGGCCGCTCTGTGCCCCCCAAAGCGCGGCAGCCCCGGGGCGGGGGGCGCGGGTCCCCCCCGTGTTCCCGGGGTGAGCTCCGTGTGTTCCCCACGCGATGGGAGCCGCGGCCGCTCCCCCGGGACGGGGCTTGGGGCTCACGGGGAGGGGGGTCCCGGCCACACCGTGGGGGGCCCCGGGGGCTCGGGGCCATCCCGTTCCAGGGGCCAGGAAAGGCGCTCAGAGGGTCCCGCCCTGGCGGGGGCTTCAGGGGCTCCAGACGCGGCTCCTTTGATGTGGCCGCGTTCTGGGTGTTCCCGAGCGGGCACCGACTCGCTCCTCGTGTGATTCAGGAGCTGACGGGGCTGTCACGGCCGGGCTGGATCCACCCAGAACCTTCTCCACGGGCCCCATCTGCATAATTGGCTCCGGCAAGCCCCGGTCGCACACGTTTAACGCGGGCCGGCCCTCCCCGCTGCCCCTTCCCTGCCGTTTATTTCATCAGCATTTCCCAGGCTTCAGCACCAGACCCGATTCCCGGTTTGGATTTTCTTTAACCACCTCATTTTGTGCCCATCTGCACGGTGCTGGTAGATGGGGCTGGAGCTCTCACGTGGTTTTTGTGAAGGCCGGTTTTAACCCCATTTTCCACATTTAAATGCCCCGTAACCCAGGATTCCCTGCTCTTTGTTTCATTGCACAGCTTTGAATGTTTAACTCGAACCTTTTGCTTTTTGGGAAAAGAGGGATATTTGCTCATTTTCTCCCCACCCCCAGTCGGTGGGAATTAGTGGATGGCAGTCAGTGGATTTTGGCACTCCCTGTTTAACATAAAAGGGGGGGCCTTAATCAGCCAATAATAATTTTTTTGTTACAGGATTATTTCTGATTATTTGGGGTTTTGTTTTTTTGGTTGGTTTTTTTTTATAACTTGATTTAAAAGTGAAGTGATTCCATCAGTATCCTTTTATTCTCTTTCATTTAAATCCTTTAATTTTGCTGTTTAAAGCTGAAGACAGAAGTGTTTGAGGGTGTGCCTGGCACAGTGGGCTTTGCTGGAGGTGAAATCTGCAGGTGGTGACTTTTTAAGAATGCTTCACAGAGGAGGAAAAGAATCATCCCTGTTTTGCAGATGGGGAAACTGAGGCACTGAGCTGCTCAGTGGCAGGTGTAGGACCAGCAATCCCTGTGTCTGACTGAGGTTTTGGGAGCAGAACCTTGGCCCTGCACTCCCTGATCTCCCCACAGTCCCTCTCGTGGGCTCCACTCTTCCATTTGCTTCTTTTTAGGCTTTTAATAAAAAATAATTCCTGTTTAGTTGCTTCTCCCCTTTGTCACCCCTGTTTATTTGCAGTGATGAGGTTTTTGTGTTCCTCAGTCCCCAGCCCAGTGTGGAATTCTGGAGCAGCTGGATGAGGAGCTGCCTGGCCCCTCTTGGTGTGTCAGAGATCTTAGTGTTGCTCCATTTGGAGTGATGTCATGGGCTGGGCAGTGAGGTAATGTCTCCTCCGGAGCATTCCCATGGTAGATCCCCTTCCCAGAGGGTGTCAGTGTTGCCACGTGGGATGGTGGGAACAGACAAGCTGAAAACACCCATCTGTGTGTGCAGCAAGTTGTGCTTGTGGTTTGAGAGCCCACGAGCCTCCCCAGCTGAGGGCAGGGAGAAGCCTCTGGTGTCTGTGCTTCCCTGTTTCTCATGGGAAAACATCTCTGGAGTCTGTAAGGCTTCACAGTGGGGACTTTGGGATAATTTACTCCACAGCTCTGCTTCTACTGAGCTGAAACATGTGAGAGTTTGTCTCTGCTGAGCCAGGAGAGTTGGTCAGAAAATGTGGGATCTCTGAAGCTCACAGCCCACAGGGGCTGCCTGCCCTGGCTCTCCCAGTCCCTCCCAGTCCAACAGCACATAGTGACAGAGCAGTGGATCCCGTGGATCCCACACAGTCCCAAGGAAGGAGGGATGATCCTCATCCCTCCCCATCACCATAAGGTTCCTTGTCCTGGGCAGGTGAAGTGAGGAGGGTGAGTGAGATCCAGGGTTTCCTGCTCCTTCCAAGACTCCTGCAGTAGCAGGGAGCTCCTGTGCCAGAGTTGTGTTCTTTTTGCCAGTCTCCCTCTCTCAGGGCTGTGGACTGACTCTGTCCAATGTGCTTCCCAGTTCTTTGGGCTGGAAGAACATAAAGTGAGCAGTGACTTGCAGGAATCATTGATGGCTTCAGCAGTTCATGAATACCAGAGTCTGGAGCTTGGGGCAGATCTCAGCCAGGCAGTCCCAGCCACACTGACTCCCCTTCCTGGTTCCTACAGCTTGTTTTTATTTTTCCTTCTAAAGCAGTAAAACATGGAGGCTCCTTTCAGTGCTTCTTCAACTCTCATTGTAATTCCCAAAGCTTTTGTCCAATTAGCTTCCTGTTTTCTCCTGGCACAGCCTCAGTGCAGGGGAGGGGTAATGGAGCCAGGCTTTGGGAATGTTGGTTGTAACCACAGGAACACACTGTGATTCCCCCTGTGCAGGGAACTGGGATCTGCTGTGGAACTGTGCACCCCTTGGCAGCCTGGAAAGGGAATCAAAGAGGCCACGAGTGCAGGCAGGGAAGGGTGGTATCAATAATCTCAATTCTCTGTGCATCTTACCCCAAAATCTTGGAGCGTTTCACCAAGTTCAGTGTGGGTTTTTTGTTTTTTAGGTCCCATCAGGGGAGCTATTTTGGTATGTCCAATCTGCACTAAAAATCCAGAGAGTGCTGCAGGAGGAACAGACCTTTCTGGAAGCTCATCACTAACCCATTTGTTAATTTTATTATTTTGTGCAGGTAGAAAAGGAGGCCACAAAGGCCGAGCAAGACAGTACACGAGTCCTGAAGAGATTGATGCCCAGCTCCAAGCAGAAAAGCAAAAGGCAAGGGTATGTGTTTGCCTCCACTGTGTGCTTCCTGCCATGATTCCTGGCGTGTCCAGCCTGATTGCTTGTGATTCAGGAGCAATGGCAGCTTAGGCATTGCTCAGATCATTCCAACAGTGATCAGAGTATGGACTCTGAACATTCCCAGCTAGGGAGACTGCAGGGTGTCATCCAGCCTGGTTCCTGAGGCGTGGTGGACCATCCAGTTCACCATTTGAAGGTTAAAGGACAGGGGAGCTGATTACTCAGCAACCCTGGAGATGCTTTCTTCTCATATTTCATCATTCCAGTCTCCAGTGTCAGCTAATTTTTTTTATCTGTGCTCTGCATCTTGGCTTTGGAGAACAAGGGCTCACATCTTGACATCTTATTGTATGTTGAAATTATTATATTTGCTCTCTTCTAGACTTAAAGGACCAAACTCCTTTGACTTCTTCCTGTAAACATGGTTTTCTTTTTTGCCTCTGACTTGCAGGTGGAGATAACAGAGTTTTCTGGCATGAGGCCTTTTTTGGGTGTTTCTGTGCCCCAGCATTGGGCTGTAACATCTCCTCCTGCTTCCATGACCTGACTGGTGTCCTAAAAGCCATGGCTGCTTTTTGCAGCACTTGCTCTCTTGATTCCCAAGTTGTCACAGCTCTGGTGACACTCTGACTGCTCTTTTTCTGTGACTTTCTGAAAGTGCTGCCTAAGCCCAAACACATAATTCCAGTTGAGGCCTCCCAGCACTGACCACAGGAGGATAATTACACCCCATGTAGGAAATACTGATGAATACCTCCAGGATGACTCTTTCAGGCAGTTCTGAGCCATAGTGTTGACTCCTCTTTAATGTTCTACCCAGCTGGAACTCAAGATGATTGTTTGGTTTGCTGCTTAGCCACATATTCCAGCCTGGTGTTGGATTTCTTCTTCCAAAGTGTAACTCCTCTTGGTTACTTTCTGATTCCACCTTCTTGGTTTCATGCCATATTTCCAAGTTCTGAAACCACTTATGAGTCTGATCCTGTTTTTCAAAATGATTCCAACTCCTGCCAGTGTGATGTCATTCACAAACTGTTTAAGTGTTCTCTGCTTCCATGTTGTTAATAAAAATACCAGCTGGAAGTGGAACAGAAAAGCAGGACCCACTTGAAGTGTGTCTTGTTTCTCAACAAACCAGAGAGCTGCTCTTTGAGAAGGGTTTATTTTTTCTGACAATCCGTATCATACAGTGATGGTTACATCTAACACTATTTTATTAAGGAAAGCTTAAAACTCCCCAAAATTAGCAAAATTACTCCTCTTACTGCCCCGTGCTCATCCCCTTTGCCAGTTGCTCGATGAGGGATGTTGGCAGTGGTAAAACAAGCTGTTCACACCCGTGTTGGTCCTTCTGATCTTATCTTCTAATGCTTCAGAAATCAATTCCCAGGCTTCTGACTGGTGGAAGCTGTGCTAGAAAGGCTGCAATTTCTTGGATAATAATGTTCTGGTTGATGGCTGTCAATTTGCTCTTCTCTAGTCGTTTTTCTTTTATCTAGACCCAGGATGGGATCAGCTCCATGCTGCATCTATGTAGTTTCCAGTCTGAGATCTTATGCACTGAAAACCCAGGGCAAAATTCTCCTGGAGATCTTTCACCTGGGGATGAAAGTGCCACTTTTACAATCATTTTCCTGTTAGAGGGAACAGCAGAGTTGTTTGGAGGTGAACTGGTGATCACACCTCTGAGGATGAGCTCTTGTTCTGTACCAACCAGGCCCCCTTGGTGACATAAGGGCTGTATTGGGAACCCCAGTGCTCAGAGCTGTCCCTCATCCCTCCAAAATCTTCTCCTTGAAGATTGGATTTGGGATTTTGACTGACATACATTTCCTCTGATTTCCTGTGATTCTGTAGGAAGAAGAGGAGCAAGAAGAAGGAGGTGAAGGAGCAACGGGGGACCCCAAAAAGGAGAAGAAGTCTTTAGATTCAGATGAGAGTGATGAAGATGATGAGGACTATCAGGTAGTGTCATTCTCAGGGCACTTAATGCAGTGGCACCACCCAGATTCTTGGGCCAGGGGCAGATTCATGCACTTGACTCAAGAGCTCTCTTTGAGAGCTACCTATAATTAATTTTTTATGCAAAACCTATTTTTAGAAGCCCAAAAAACCTCACTTTGACAGCATTTTGTCCTCAGAATGAAAGCTCATGTATGTTTATAAATGAAATACAAAGGCAAGAAGAGTTTTTAAAAAAGGCTGAAATGCCGAGATAACAATCTTGGTTCATAAATGGTTTTGCTGGCTGGTAGTAAAACCATCTTGAGTTGTGCTTTTGGGGTGCTTTGCAGTGTGTTTGATGAGCTCTGAGACAACTCAGTGTGAGATTTAAACCCCCCCCCTTGTTCTTGAACCGCAGCAAAAGCGCAAAGGAGTGGAAGGGTTGATAGACATCGAGAACCCCAATCGTGTCATTCAGACAACCAAAAAAGTCACTCAGCTGGACCTGGATGGACCTAAGGAGCTGTCACGACGAGAGAGGTGAGTCTTTCCTGCTCCCCTGGTGGGAGCTGGTGCATCCCTGGAATTTCATCCTTGCTGGTGGCAGCAGCTTCACACGGGAAGGTGTTTCTCTGCTCTGGGTGTTGGTGTTTCAGGGAGACCCTTTAAGTGTGTTGCTGCCCAAAGCAGACACTGAACAGCAGCAAACTGTCAGGCAGGGCTCACTGTGTTCCAAAATGTGATTCCTTATGAACTTCACAGAAGTTGTCTGTCCTCTGGGAGCAGCTGTGGCCATCCTGGAGCCAGGATGCACTAAGAGAAAGGGATTTAGGCCATTCCTTTCCTGAAGTTTTATACCAAAAATCAGATGTAACAGAAATCCATTTGCCAGAGGTCACCTTGGATCCACTTCAGTCTTGCTGCAGAAGGTGCCCTGGTGACAGGTGGAGGTTTCCCAGATTCCAAGCATCGTGGTGAAATTGTTGTCTTGAGCAGATGAACAAGATGGAAACCAAAGTTTAATCTCCTAGTTCCGTTTATCAGTGGCGAGTTTTGGAGGGAAAGATTTAAGCATTTTTTTATTTGGGGTTGATTGCTTCAGCAGGACACTGTTGAGGGTAAGGCTGGGAATATAACATGTCACAGTGCTGTGTGGTCTGGGGCTAATTCATTTGACCTTGTGTGTCCATGTCCTTATTTAGCTGAAGGAAGGTAGAAATAATCTCTCCTCATCCCTCTTCAAACCCTGCAAGAAATAGAAACTGTGCCTGAAAACTGGTGTAGGACCCACCCAGTTTTGGTGGGTCATCCATGTCTATCCTCACTGTTCTTCCCAGCTGGAAACCTCCCCCACTCTGCCTGTACCTGTGTGCCTCCCTGGATACTCTGGTGACTGGGTTTTTTTTTCCCCTCAAACAGAGAGGAAATAGAGAAACAAAAGGCAAAAGAAAGATACATGAAAATGCACCTTGCTGGGAAAACAGAGCAAGCCAAGGCAGACCTTGCCCGACTAGCCATCATCAGGAAGCAAAGGGAAGAAGCTGCCAGAAAGAAAGAAGAGGAAAGAAAAGGTTAGAGAATAATTAATTATACTCTCCTATTTCTGTGTGCCACGGCTGCAGTGCCAAGAGCCATCATTTCTCATGTCACACGTGCTAATCCCTCATCTCCTGAGCCTCTGTGGTGTTCTCACAACTCCCCTCAGCAAAAGCAGGTTCAGCTGTTTCCTTCTCATAAAGCTCTTGATTTATAAAGCTCTCAGACACCTGAACGGGGAGCAGGGAAAGAGGGAAGGGAATTTCCCTTGACATCCATGTTATCCTGTGCCTCCCAGGCAATGCTGGCTCCACTTTAGGGGTTTAGCAGGTTCCTGGTTGTGGGGGTTCTGATCTGCCCAGGGAGTTTGCAGCATTCCTTCCCTTCCTGGCCTTTCTCCATAGCTCTGGTAGGTGTGAACCAGAAGTCTGACAAGCACAGCTTGTCAAATCTCAACAGAGAAATTTGGGCATCAGCATCAGGGTGATTTGTGGATGCCTTAAGAGAGGCCAGGGGTAGCAGGGAACACTCATGTGAGGGCTGTGCCTCTTACCTCTGGGGGTCTGCCAGGGATTGGTGGGGAGGGTAGGATTTTTTTTCCTTTGCTGGCAGGATTTCAGTCCCTGGGGCTGCCAAACCCCCCCCAGTCCCCGACCTGGGCCATGAAATGATGCAACTGTTGTTTTCCTCCCCCAGCAAAAGACGAAGCGGCCATGGCAGGTAAAAGACTGCAGTCACTATCCCTTAACAAGTAAGCACAGGCCATGCAAGAGGAGGAAACGCCAGGGAACTGTGCCTGGTCCTGCCAGGAGCTCTGCCGTGTGTCGCCTTCCACCGATGCCACGCAGGGTGTCCTGCAGCATCGACGTCACCTCCACCTCCAAGAGACACTGACGATGTGTTTGTCCTCATCCTGGCACAGATTTCCATTTGGGGTTAGGGGCAGCTGCTCTCTGCAGTGCAGAGCTGTGCTGAACAGCAGTTCCCTGTTACAGTTCGGAAACGTGAATGTTTTTGCTGTTTTTAGGATCAAGAACTCGTAGATGGGGGGGGGGCTGGGGGGGGGGGAGGGAGCTGTGTGGGAGGGGAGGTGCTTCAAATACTAGATTGCAAGAAAATAGATTGTGGGGTCGTTGTGGGGTGGGGCATGGGGCGGGGAACTGACTTGGTATCAAATCCCAAAGGATAATGTATCTGAGGAATCCAGTTGGGCAAAGAGCCCACCAAATTTCGCTGCAGGGCGTTGCAGCACGAGCTGGGAGCCTGACTTCATGGACATCTGGAGTGCCGTTCCTTCCCGGATTCATCCCTCCTTTCTTGCAGCCAGTCTCCCCTTTTCCCTCCTCTTCATTTTTTTTTTTCTCCTCTTTATTAGGGATAGTGCCAGTTTTTAACCACATCATCCTTTGTTCAAAGGAGAAAAAACAAACATTTATTGTGTCAGATCCAGATGGGAAAAAAAAAAACAAAACAAAACCAAACTTGATCAAGTTTAAAAAACAACACCAGAACTTGTATATTTGGCTGATTAAACTGTAAGTTATCAGAACTGCTGTGGCCTCGTCTGTGTGTGTGTGTGTTTGTGTGAGTGTGTGAAGGGCACAGTTTAGGGGGGCTGGGGGATTCCTGCAGCTGCTGATTGTGGGGTGGGGTTTGGCTCCAGGTTCAGCACATGCAGCCTGAGGGGGAAGAGCTTTCCCTGCTGTTTTAATGGATGTCTTGCACAATCTGTTTACCACGGAGGAGGAAACAGTTAGCCTCAGGGTGCTGTCTGGCCCAGTCACCGTGTCAGAAGGGCAGTCACCGAACTGTCACCCTGTCACGTGTCCTGTCTCAGTGCAGGGCTGCAGGAGGGGAAGGGGAGATACTCCAACCTGCTGTGCCCCAGGAGGTCTGGCAGTCCTGCTCCCAGCCTGTTCTGGGACACCAGCACTTCCCAGACTCGCTCCCTGAAGGCTGGAGGAGATCCAGCCCCAGGGCTCAGAGCACTGGGAGTCACTGGCCAAGGGGTTAAGGCTGTGGAGGTGCAGGAGGACAAATGTGATTTGTTCTGTGCACTCCTGTCCGTGCCTGACTGCAGGGACTGTGGCAGAGGGATGTGCCACAGGGATTGTCATCCTGAGCTGCTGCTCAAACCACAGTGGGGAGCTGCTTTCCTGGGAATACCTGGGATCATCTCAGCCCCTTGACCTGCTCTGACCACACACACGTTCACACTGACCTTGTCCTAAAAAAGTGCAAAGAAAACCTCTTCAGATTTATCCAGGAAAATCCTTAACTTTATTTTCCATTTTCTAAGCGATGTATGACCAGCATCAGGAAGGATATTAACAAAAATAGTTAAAAAAAAAATGGTTTTCTTTGATAGCAGCCGCCAGGGCTGGCTGGCAGCAGGGAGTGTGCTGGTGGCATGGTGGCACAGGGGGCTCACGTGGCACGGGGGGTTCGTGTGGCACAGGGGGCTGGCAGGGGGAAGCAGGCAGGGTGGCAGAGCAGGGGCAGCCAGGATCCCCTTCCTGGAGGGCTCCTTCATTTGATCTTGAGATCCTTCAGCGCCGACTCCAGGCTCTGAAATGAGACAGGAGGTTGTTCAGCAGCACCTCTTTGCTTTCCAAGGCAACTGGAAGTGGTTGGGGAGCTGAAAGCGAAGGGAACTGGGAGGGAATCTGTCCCCTGGCATGCCAACCCATCCCTGTGGGGGGAAGATCCCAACTTTGGCTGGTCTGGGCTCATTTTCCAAGCCATGTGGGCAAAGCTGAAGCCAGGAGAGGGTGCTGGATCCCTCTGCAAGGCTGGCATCACCCCCCTCTGATGGAGAGCTGTGAAAGTGCCACCCAGGGGTGTCCCCCACCCAGGACTGTGGGACAGGGTGGGCCCCAACACCACAGGGTGAGGGATTGCAATTAGAGCTGTGGCTAATGAGGGTTCAACATTGGGTGCTCAGAGTCCAGGGGGTCTGTGGGGACACCTCACCTTGACATCCCAGATGCTCATGCCACCGTCCATCCCCGTGGTGCAGAACTGGGTGCACTTGTCCTTCCCACCCACCAGCACCGAGATCTGGCTGTGGGTGCAAAGAGGCAGCAGGAATCAGTCAATCCAAGGTTCCTGCTGAGCACTCGGGGCTGCTGGGCAGCCATGGGTGGGAGTGGGGCTGCACCCCTTCCTCTCCCTGACCCATGTGCTGGGAGGCACTGGGGGTAGCCAGGGATGCTCTGGGGATGCTCCAGGACTGTCCCAGCTTCTGAGACAGGACCCCCCTATTTCCCCCACCCACATGCAGGGATGCTCTGGGGATACCCAGGGAAACTCAGGGATATCCAGGACTGACCCAGCTCCTTGTGCTGAATCGTTTAACCTCTCTCACTCATTTGCAGGACTGCTCAGGGATGCTCCAGGGATACCCAAGGCTGCTCCAAGGCTATCCCAGCTCCCAGGCCGGACAGCAGCACACCTGGGGGATGCTCAGGGGTCATCAACCCCGAGGTGACCCCGAGCCTGTCCCTGCACCCCCTCAGCCCTCACCTGATGCTGTTCTTGTGCAGGGTGTCCAGCGTGGCGTTGGCCGTGTCCGAGCTCGCCTTCTTGTCCAGGTTCTGGAAGCGCTCGCGGGCGGTGAGGCCGCGCTGGGAGCTCTGCTTGGGGACATCCAGCTTCCCCCCAAAGGTCAGGGCGCCCTGGCTCTCCTCGTAGGTGAACAGCATCGGGCAGCAGTCGTGGCCCTGGGGAACAGCTCGCCCTGCTCAGCACCCTCTGGCCACGGCACCCACCCCGTGCCCACCCTGTGCCCCCTCCCGGACTCACCGCGGCCACCAGGCTGTTCTCGGTGATGAAGGTGACAGCCAGCAGGGGTAGGGTCTCGGTGCACAGGGTGGCAACGCTGCGAGGCAGGGCAGGACGTTGGCAGGGAGCTGAGCTGCAGCCTCTGCCCTGAGACTGGCACAGCTCGTCACATGGGTGGAAGCCACAAGACTACGAGAGGACCCACCACCTCCTCCATCTGTGGGGCTCTGGGAATGCTCCAGGGGTGTCCCAGCTCCTGGGGCTGGACTGCTTTATATCCCCCACCCATGTACAGGGATGCTCAGGAATACCTAGGAATGCTCCAGGGATGCTCTTGCGCTGTCCCAGTTCATGGGCCTGGACCCCTCTATCTACCCTCCCATGTACAGAGATGTTCCAAGGATACCCAGGGGTGCTTGGGGATATCCAGGGATGCTCCAGGGACACCCAGGGATGCTACAGCACAATCCCAGCTCCTGAGGCCGAATCCCTCCATCTCCCTCATCAACATGCAGGACTGGACCCCTCTACCTTCCTCACTCATATACAGGGATGTTCCAGAAATACCCAAGGATGCTCAGAGATATCCAGGGATGCTCCAGGGATGTTCTAGGACTGTCCCAGTTCCTGGGGCTGGACCCCTCCATCTCCCCCTCCCACACACAGGGATGCTCTGGGAATACTCTTGGCCCAACCCAACTGAGATACCCCCACCCCGGGGTCAGTTTGGGGATCACCCCTCCCCCCCAACACCCCCAGCACAGTCCCCCCCAGCCCCCTGCCCTGCCCAGCCCTGCTTACGCCATCCTCCTGCCGGCATCAGCAAGGCACAGGGTGCTGTCGTGGCTCACCCAGGCCACGCGGGACCCGCTGGCCGAGAAGCAGATGCTGTGCACCCACCCACAGCTGCTGCTGGACTCGAACATCAGCTCCCCAAAGGGCATCTTGGAGCCCCATGGGGTGGGGCTGGGTCGCTCCTCCACCTCCTTGATGTAGGCTGAGAAGATCCTGGGAGGGAGGGGGAGGGCACTGCCGTGTGTGTCCCCGGACACGGCGCCTGCGCTGCCTCCAGCCCTGCTCCCTGGACACCTTGGTTTCCCTGGCAGAGCCTGTGGGGTCTCACATGGGTGTTGTAATGCTGGGATCATCCCCAGGGCACCCCCAGACCTCCCTGCGTCTCCCCTGTGCTCCATTCCCTGCTCCAAACAGCACCCCGGAGGTGAAGCCTTCCCCACAGACAACCCAGGGCGCTGGGCTGCCCCACACAGCTCTGTGCTGTGCCAGGGTGTGACCCCAGGCCATCCCTGAGGGTCCCCTCCCTCAGGCCCCCCCGGTCACCCACCCCCCTGCTCCTCACCGGCACTTGAAGTCGCAGGAGCCGGCAGCCAGGAGGACATTGTTGGGGTGCCAGTCGAGGCTGAGCACCGTGGAGCGGATGGGCTTCTTGATGTGCTTGCAAACCCACCTGCATGGAGAGGGGTTGGCATCAGGGGAAAGTGTGACCTCCCCCGAGAACCCCAGTGGGTTGGCAGGGGGGCTGGATGAGGGTGGTGAACGCTCCAAGTGCCCCAGGAGCTGCCCTGGGCCACCACTCTGCAGTAGCAGCTCAGTCATGTGGAGTCCATCTCTCCATCTCCCTGTCTGTCTCCACTTCCAGCTCCTCTCTATCTCCCTCATCTCTTCCTGTCTTACCTCCAGCTCCTCCAGTTTCCTATCTCCCAATCCATCTTCCATGTCTCATCCATTCATCTATCTCATCCATCCATCTTTTCACCCATCCTTCCTTCCGACCATCCATTCACCCATCCATCCATCCATCCAACCAAACACCCATCCACCCCCCCCATCTCCCCCAGGACAGACCCCCCCAGGCCGTGCCGGATCCTCACCAGTCATTCTCCTGCTCGAAGTAGCAGATGGAGATGAGCCTGGAGCCGCTGCCCACGGCGAACTTGTTCTCCTTGGGGCTCCACTTGACGCAGCGGGCGGCGCGGTTGATCCGCAGGATCACCAGGGTGGGCTTCCACACGTTGCCCTTCAGGGTCCACACGTAGGCGTTGCGGTCGGTCCCGCACGTCACCAGCCGGTTGCTCTCAGGGGCCCAGTCGATGCCTGGAAGGTAGAGCGGGGTGATGGTGGCCCAGGGAGCCGTGGGAATGGGAATGGGGATGGGTCACTCAGGGCTGGGGGCTGTTTGAAGGCAGAGTTGTTCTGGGTGGTCTCTGGTCCAGAGTCCTTCTTTACCCTACTCCCACATCCATCCCAAATGATCCCACCCCATCCCTTCCCACCCCTCCCACCTCAAAGCATTCCATGTCAACCCATCCCACCCCATCTCTCCCATTCATCTAATTCCATCCCTCCCCACCCCATCCCTTCCCATGCCTCCCACACTGTTCCATTCCATCCCAACCCATCTCTCCTATGTATCTATCATCCATCCATCCATCCATCCATCCATCCATCCATCTCACCCCACTTCATCCCCTCTCTTCTCATCCCTCTGACATCATCCCAACCCATCCCACCCCATTTCTCCCATGTGTCCTTCCCCTCCCACCCCAATCCTTTCCATCCCAATCAATCTCACCCATCTCTTCCATCTATATCCATATCCCTTCCCATCCATCCATCCATCATTCCATCCATCCATTCTATCTCATCCTACTCATCTCATCCCACCTTATCCCTCCCCACCCCATGCCTCCACATCTCTCCCATCCCATCCATCCCACCCCAGGTGCCCTCTGACACGCCAGGTCGGGGCCAGGAGAGCTGGACACAATCTGCTCCCTCTGCTCCACCCGCAGCACAACCCCCATCCAGAAGCTCCCAATACCACAGGCGGGGCTGGGAGCAGCTCCAGGGCAGGGCCACCCACCATCCATGTCCCTGTCCCCTCCGCCAGCCAGGACTCACCCGTCACCTGCCCGTTGTGCTCCTTCAGCTCGTGGATTTTGCTCCATTTGGCCCCATCCTTGCGGTAAATGTGAACCTCGTGGTTGTTGGGGCACAGGGCGATCTCTGGGGGCGACAGGGTCGGGGCAAAGCCCTCCCTGGGTCACAGGCTCTGTGGGGGCAGCAGGGCCAGGCAGCCCCCACCTGCCCCTTCCTGGGCTCCAGGTCCCCCTGCACGGCAGGGGGTGGGTCCCACCAAGCCCCCCAGCTCCGGCCCTGCACTGCCCTGACACTGCAAATTGTCCCTCAGGGAAGGGAGAACCCCAGACCCAACAGCCTGGTGTCCTCCTTTCCCTAGAGAGTGATCCCATGGGGCTGGAGGGATGGGATAGGATGGGACACGGGATGGCTGCGGGTGCACAGCTCCCGAATCCAGCCCCATCCCGCCCCTCCAGCCCGGCTGCAGCAGAGAAAGCCCTTTTTGTTCTCCCACGTCCCCTGTGCCGCGGTCGGGAAATGCCATCGGCCGCGAATCACCCGGCCCTGCTCTGCTCTGCTCTGCCCTGCTCTGCACTCTGTCCGTCCCTCCCCATGCCCCGCAGCGCCTCCGGGCCGACACTGTGCTTGCACCCCTGTGCCAGGCTCTGTCCCTGTGCCAGGCTCTGTCCCTGTGCCAGGCTCTGCCCCAGCAGAGGGATCTGGGGGATACAGAGGGGAATACGCTGTCCCAGCCCCCAAATCTGTCTGTGGTAGGATTTATATCCCCAAATCCAGCCCCAGCCCAGCTCTGCCCTGTCCCGGGAGCATCTCCCACCACAGGGATGTTTAACCAGGACAGTCAGTGCTTCGGGTTATCCCTGGGGATTTTGGAATGGGGTGCCCCGGCCATACTTACGGGTCCGGTCCTTGTTCCAGGCATGGCAGCTGATGGGCTCCAGCAGGAAGCTGTGGTAGGCCATGGCTCACGGGCTGAGAACAGGGAGAGACCCCCGTGGCTGGTCAGGACATGCTGCTCCAGCCACTGGGACGAGAGACTCCCAGCTCCCAGCCCCATCGAGTGATCCCTCCCTCTGGGATCAGCCCTGTGTCACAGCCCACTGTGTCCCCTCTCTGCTGGGGAGGGGGTTTCCCTGAGGATTTCCAAGCTCAGAGACTGCTCACTTCCAGAGACTTTCAAATCCCACCACCAGCTCCTGCCCCAGCCGGCTGGAGCTCAGTGGGCAGGAGGTGGCTGGGCACACAGGGGCCCTGTGAGCATCCTGCGTGTCCCACCATGGGCAGCACCTCCTCTCTCCGTCCCCACACAGCCAGATCCACTTCCTCCTTCCCCACCTCTTATGCAGGAAGTGCCAAAGCCCCATGGAGGCACCTCCATCCCATCCCATCCCATCCCATCCCATCCCATCCCATCCCATCCCATCCCATCCCATCCCATCCCATCCCACCCGTGCTCAGCCCCTCTCCTGGCTGAGCCCCCACTGTTCCTGCTGGTCCCCACCAACTGCTCCGGTGTCACCAGACAGAGCAGCTTCCCGCAAGCCCCCTCCAGGTGCCACGGGACCAGGAAGGGACCAGGAAGAGCTCGGAGCAGCGTCACAGCCCCCTGGCCATCCAGCTGAGGGAATGCAGGGATGTAGGGAAACACCTCGCCAGGGCGTGACCGACCGGGATTACTCACAGCTTGCTCTCGGCTATTTTGGGAACTCCCCGAACACGTCCGTTTTCTTTGGCAGCTGAAAACGGTACAGGGGAAGGAAAAAAGTCCCTCCTAGGAAAGCTCCGTCCCTGGGCTGGGGAGAAAAAAATGCAAAGAGCTCCATCACCTGCCTGCTGCATGTGGAGAAATCCCAATGCCAATGCACAGCACAAGCCCTGCTGTCACACACCCCACACCCCGCCAAAACATCTGTCCCCACTGGCCAAGGACGTGGGCATGGATGAGCAGACAGCTGCCCTGTCCCACCTGATCCCCCTGGGATGCAGCATGGGGTGACCCAAGGAGGGCACGAAGCTGCTGCCACTGGGTACTGGATGGAGCAGCACCACGAGGGATGGATAAAATCAGCACAACAGGGACACTGCTGTTCCCTCAGGAGAGGGAAAATGTGTGAAATAGGGACTTGGCAGAAACCAGGACCCAGTGGAAACGGGCACTGGCTGAAAGGGCTCCCAGGAGGAGGGATGGGAGGCAGGGCACGCTGCGGTGTCCGGCCTCGATGTTTGCTAAGACAACAACAATGCTTTGGGTTTTTCCAGGTGGTTTGGATGCTCAGAGGCATAAATCCTTCTCCTTGGGGGCCCTGCTGCTCCCTGGTTTAATGCCACCCCGAGAGGATGAGGTCAGCTGCTGTGCCAGGAGCAGAGGCCGCCTCAGGAAGGAGCGAGGGCTGCTCAGCCCTTCACACTCCAGTCCCTCCCTGCAGCGGTTGGCGTTTCATTTCCCCCACAGCCCATTCCCCCCACCAGTTCCCTGAGCCCTGCTCCCGCCCTGGGGTGACCCACAGAGGCTTGGCAGCCCCTTCCCCAGCAGGAAGGAGCATTGGAGGGGCTGTGGCTATCCCCCTGCTTGACACAGGGGCTCGCGAGGGAGGAAAATGGGAATTTTCCAAAGGCCAGACAGGGCGGGATTGGGAGTCGGAGCAGCTCCGTTATCTCCCCGGCCAGTCCAAGCAGTTCGGAAACATCCTTGGAGGAGATAACCAAACCTTGGCAGAGCCGATCGCTGGGGGCTCCTCCCAGTCCCTGGAGGAAGCCACGCACCAGAGGAGCTGTATTTGGGGTTTTTGTGAGCCTGGCGGGGTTTGCACTCACCAGGGGAGGGACACGGGGAGGATCCCGCCGGGAGCTGCAGGACCCCGGAAAACTCTCCCCCGGCCACCGTGGTGGGCCCCCGGCCCTGACCCCCGGGAGACCCTCTGCTCCCTGAGGCAGCCAGGGTGTCACCCCCCCGTGCTCCTGCCAGCCAGGCTGGGGACACCCGTCCTCGGTCCCCAGCGTTGGCTGGAGGTGCCCCAGGAGCAAGCCTGGCCCTGGGGGGACATCACCGTCCCAGGGCAGAGGGAGGGCAGCTCTGATCCTCCTCTTCCTCGCGCTGGGCAAAGCGGGGAGCAGCTGATTCTCGAGGAGGAGAGGACAGACTGTGGCAGCCCTGGTTTTGCCGGCACCAACCACGACGTGACCCCCAGGGAAGGACCCTTTTCACCAACCCCCCTCACAACTGTCAGACCTCCAGCAGGAGGAAAAACCTCAAACTTGCTGCCAAATCTGAGGGGGAGGGGGAACCCCAAACATCCAAAACGCAGCGACAGCAAAGCTCACACGAGGCAAGGGGCTGCCTGCACCCCCCTGGTCCCAGCCGGGGGGTCCCCACGTCCCCTCGAGCAGGGAGGGAGCAGCAGGAGCGGTGACAGCCACAGCCCCAGGGGACAGCCCCAGGTCCTCGCTGGGGTGGCAGAGCTGCCTCCCCGTCCTTACCTTGCGGAGCGGCGCGGGCAGGGCGGGCCGGGCTCAGTTCATGGACGGCGGGGCTCGTTCATGGACTCTGGGCAGTCGACACGAACGCAGCCCCGAGCGAGCGGCGGGAGCTGTGCCTGCCCCGCCGAGGCTGCCCGACTTCCCTTTTCCTCTCCGAGAAATGCAACCACTTCCTTACGTGGGCGTTGGGGGAGCGCACAGCAGCTCTGCGGCCGCCCTGCCCCTGTGCCTGAGGGCCAGGGCCGCTCCATCGCCTCACGTGGACGGGACACCGGCCCCGGGATGCTCCCGCTGGGATCCCGGTGGGATGTGGGCAACGCGTCCCGGGTGCACGAGGGAAGGACACAGCCGGGAGAACGGAGGGGATCCCCGTCCTCCCCCTCTGGCCGCGGGAATGTTGTTCACCGCCTCGTCCCTGATGCGTTTCGGAGGGATGGGGACACCCTGCCTGCCTCCCGGGGCTGGCCTGGAGCAGGGAACAGCTGCGTCTGGAGCCCACCCGGGGCGAGACTCCATCGGCATCGCCTCCCACGGCCGGGGAGATCCGCAGGACCCCGCGGAGCCGGGATCCGGCCGCCCTCGGAGCAGCTGCTGCCGGTTCCTGCATCCCACGGATCCCACTGGGACCCCAGCCCAGGCTGGGTCACCGAGCCTGTGCCCCCGCCCACCAGCCATCCACCCCTCGAGTTTTTTCCCTCCTGCTTCAGAGCAACCCATTTTTATCCCGTTCCCGGCCGGGCAGGGTAGCTCAGCTCCTGCTGGAAGTGCTGAGAAAGAGAGATGGGTTTCAGTTTCTCACCCCTTCCCTCCCTGAGCAGGGGGATGGACTCACCTCTTCCCGAGTGGCTCTGCAGGACTGGGACAGCAGCAGTGCAGTGAGGGCAGGGTCCCTTCTCAGCCCCAGGCACAAAACACTGAGATCTATTTTCTCCCCTCTCTCATTAGGTGATTTTTCCACCCTTTTTTATGTTACTTGGACCACGTATTTTAGAATCCTTTTTTTTAATACTTTTTGGACATTAACCACCAATCTTTCGAAGTGACTCCAGAAACAAAATCATTGCTGTCTGTGAGACAAACATCTAATAGTCCATACAGAGATAGACAAAGCCAAATCCGTGCTCCAGGGTCACTCTGCTCCAGGGAACACTAAACTCCATTATCCCTGTGTCCCAGCTGACAAACCCCACCCACCCCAGCCATCCTACACACCAGATCCCCAGACTGCAAGACGAGCAGAGGTTAAACACTCATTATTTTATGTTTCGAAGGGAGAGGAAAGTGCAAAGCCACACCTGACTGCCAAGGGAGGAAGGTGGGAGACACAAGGAAACCAGAAGGAACTGGAAAACCAGTCAGTTCTGTGCAGGCAGCACAGCACCTGAGATCCAGCTCTGCAGTGGAGGACAGGAGTTGTCACTTTGTGAGCTGATCTTCCACTCTCCCCTTTCAGCCACCCCCAGCTGAGAAACGAGCAGGGTATGAAGCAACTCTGGTTCCAGAGGAAGTGGTAAATGTAGTCATTGGGGTTCTTTTTAAACACACTTCTGCATTTTCAACAGAAACGAGTCTTGAACCTTGTAAAGCAATGCCATGAGCCAGCTAATCCCCTCAGAGCACAGCCTGTCCCGGCCTCAAGGCAACGCAGGGGGGAAGAACCAGATCTGTGAGTAAAATAAGTTATGTGCAAATGCCTCTGTGAGCTCCCGAGGCTCAGAGCTGAACTGTAAAAGGTTCCTGGAGACAAAGGCCCTGCACTGAAGCCAGACCACAGTGACACCTCTCAGATGCTCCATTCCCCACCAGTCACTACAAACACAGGATCTTACAGGCCAAGCACTCAGCTCTGCACAACAGCCAGGCCTGTGCAGCTTCACTGACTCACACACTCATTTGCTTTTCATTTGTCTTCCCAAGATGTGGCTCAGCAGATTTTTGCCTCACTTTCCACACACAGCCCTTTGCCTCATCCCCCAGGCACTGCACTGGGAGCAGGTCTGGTACCAATCCCAAAAGGGAACCACAAATAATTCTGGTCGTTCGCCTTTGGAAAAAACTGTGGCCCACTGAGCAGACAATAAAAAAAAGACATTCAGGTTAATTTGCTGTTATTATGGATTAAACACAAGGCAGGCAGAATTAAGGGCAGTAGGATAACATCATTCATCCTCCAAAATCATCACCTCAAGGGAACAATTTCCCAGGAAGAAGCTCATCTGAACCTTGACATCCAGATCATCAGAACTCCAGGTCTTACTCTGTCAACTCTGAGAAACTTTCAGTTAAGATGAACTTTGCTTGTTTTAAGGCCATAAAATATCAGTGTAGGGTTTTCCCACTCCCTCTCTCTCCCAATTAATTCCCTTAACATCCCTTTTTTAATCGCCACCAATGAGCAGCAAAACAAAGAACCGGTTTTTCTCTTTTTTATTATTATTATTATTATTTCTAGCAGACAATTTACATAAAATTCCCCTTTTAAGTTAGTGATTCACAACTTCCTGCAATAAACTACTTAAGGAGCAGCTTTGGTAAAGAATGGAATGAAACAACCAACCAAAACAAAACAAAACAAAAAAAAAAAGGAACAATCACAGCTGATTTTGAAACCAACACAATTCACCAAATTTAGATTCAAAAGAAAATCTGCCAAGCCGTATTTTCTCAGTGTTTCCAAATATTTCACCTTCCTCCTCCTCCCTTTTCGGATTTGTGCAGATGTGGGAGCTGCATTCTGTCAGGCAGTTTGTCCTGCTAGATCATGGAAATCCATCTTTACATGATTCGTAGCCCTTGAATGGAGGACTCCAAGGTCTTGAAAGAGAGAAAAATCTTAATCACTATCAGCTGCAGTAACTTGTGTTAAATAACTCGGTGTAAATGCTGAGAAAAACAAGTAAAAAACCCAATCCTTGAGATCAGACTTATATTCATAGATTCATGGAATGGTTTGGGTTGGAAAGGACCTTAAAAGACCATCTTGTTCCACCCCCCTGCCATGGGCAGGGACACCTTCCACTATCCCAGGTTGCTCCAAGCCCCATCCAGCCTGGCCTTGGACACTTCCAGGGATGGAGAAGCCACAGCTTCTCTGGGCAACCTGTGCCAGGGTCTCCCCACCCTCACAGGGAAGGATTTCTTCGTAAAGGAAAGAATTTCTTCCTAGTTCAAGAGCCAGAGACCACAACAGTCATTCCTTTCAAACTCAGGCATATATAAACTAGTGATACAGACCTGAAGCTGCACTAAAGCACCTTATAGATCACCTCAATCTCTTCTCTGGCTCCTCCAGAACTTTCTGGCATCACAGAACACAGACAACCCATTCTTTTCCTAAGCCAGATCCCAGGAGTTTTGGGAAGGCCAGCAGAGACCTCTGTCGGCTGGGCCTCAGCAAAGCAAGCTCAAGCATTATTAAATCCTTTTAGGATCTTTATTGTATTTTCCAATTCTTTGAGGCAACTTCTTACTACTTTGGTAAGTTAATTCTGAGAGGCCAGGACCATCTTCTGCAGCAGAACAGGGAGCAGAGTCCCATGGGATGGGAGCAGGAAGAGGCAATGGGCTATGTCATACCAGTGAACATTCCAGCCCAACTGTGGCTGAGGTCGGAGAAGAAAAGAATTGGTGGGAATTCCTACAGGGACATTAAGTAATTCCATTAAAAAATTAAGTCTGCATAAGCACCATCTGCTAAATGAAGTGCATCTGCATTTATGCTGATTCTTGGATCTGCTTTTCTTACAGAGTTCACTAATGGTCTTGAATATTGCTGTCAGGATTTCCTGCTGCTAATGAAACCTGCCTTAGGGCTGAGCCCCAGGAGTGGATGTTAGAGATCAAAAAAAACCCACCCCACCCTAGCTAGTTCACATAAACACAGTAGTAAAAGCCTGTTTTTACCTTGAAATCCCAGATGGTCATTGCTCCATCGATGCCAGTGGTGCAGAATTTCCGACAATCCCGTTTGTCTATCTCATAAATAGACACTTGGCTGCAAACAGAGAGTGAGAGCTCTAACACCCATTACAGAGAGCCAGAAACCTGGGAAATTTGGGTTGAATTCTACTCCTACTCCTTCAGATGGAGACATGAGTATACCAGAGCTTACACCAGATTTTTGGTCAAATGCCTCGGAAAAATAAGCCAAGAAAAGGATGCTGAGAGCTCTTTCATGGCCTGGTGGCTGCAGCCAAAATGTTTTGCTTGCATTAACATGAACTGCCCAGCATCCTCTGGGATCTCGTGCTTTTTTTAAATGCAGGGATACTTTACTCAATTAACTTGGATCAGTCATTTTGATCAACAGAATCATGGAATGGTTTGGTCTGGAAGGGACCTTAAAGCTCCACCCCTTGCCATGGGCAGGGACACCTTCCACTAGTCCAGGCTGCTCTAAGCCCTGTCCAGCCTGACCTTGGACACTTCCAGGGATGGGGCAGCCGCAGCTTCTCTGGGCAATCTGCCTCAGCACCTTCACAGGGAAGAATTTTCTCCATCTATCTAACTTAAATTTCCTCTCTTTCAGTTTGAAAACAGTAATACATAATAACTAAATACACGTGGCAATAATATGTTAAACAGAAAGCTGGGATGTGAATTCCTGTTTGAGGTGGATTTTGCTGACTAGATTTTGCACAGTGCCACCAGCCTCTTGGGAACCATCCACACATTTGATAAGATAAGCTGTGTCCAGGTTACAGAACACATCAGTCACGAGCAAACAGGAGAAGCACGCACACCATGTCAATGATTAACCCCAGCTTCCACGCACGTCCTACAAACAGGCAGGTGTGTTAGGGAAAGACTACAAGGAAAAGGGGATACTGGCTAAACCCTCCTGGTAGAGCAACCCCGAGCTCTCACAGGTTTGCAGAACATCCTGGGAAACCAAAATGAGGTGGAGAGCATTCCCTCCCCTGGCCCTGGCAGCAGGGCACTCACGTTATACTGTTTTGGTGCAGCGTCTCCAGGGTCGTGTTGCGATCTTCCGTGGTGGCTCTTTTATCCATGTTCCGGAAGCGTTCCATGGCGGAAATGTTGCGCTGGATGCTCTGTTTTGGAATGTCTAGTTTGGAAACGAAGGTCAGCAGGCCACGGTCGTCACAGTTAAAGAGCATGGGGCAGCAGTCATGGCCCTGCAACCAAACACCACGGAAGCCTTGTCAGGAGGCACAACCTGCCCGTCCCCACCGGGCGCTGCTGCTGCTTCTGGCTGCAGAATGCAGAGACTGACACCAGGGAAGAGCTTATTTATTATTAGCTGGGTAAAAGATGGTGTTTCTCCCCCTCCAAAACACGACAACACTCTAAAAGCAGAAAATAACCGACACTTACAGCTGCCACCACGCTGTTCTCAGAGACAAACGACACGCTCAGGAGTGGGAGGAACTCTGTTTTCAGCTGTGAAACCCTGAACACAAGAACATTTGTTACAGGAATTCGTTGAAACCTCTCGTTTTTGGCTCTAACAAAAAAATAGACATGGTTCCCACACAAGGATTACTGGAAAAGCCAGCGTGGCTCAGTTGTCCTGTGGTGACTCCAGAGGGTTGTAATTTTTAACAAGAAGTTTTAAAGCTAATGAAAGTGTCCTGGAGGATCTGTAACAAAATGAAGTGTTTCAGGTGAAAGGGGGAAGTTGCCAATATTGTGTGCAAACAGGGGCAAGAGTTTAAAAGGAATGCTCCCAAAAATGTTCAGACTGATGAAGTTATTAACTTCATTTGCATATTAAAAGCACTTGAAGTTTTAATGTTTGACATCTCTTCAGTGGGAAAAAGCCTTGATGTTCAATTAAGTCAGCTTTTGTGATTAAAAGACGAGTGAGAAAACAATTCTGAAACACTTTATAATGACTGATATCCCCTGTCAGGTACTGATATAACTGTAGCCATCAGAACCACAATTCAAAATGAATCCCAGCAGTGCCTGGATGATCCCCAGAGATCTCCGCTGCCAAAACATATGGAGAATCTCTTCCTTCTTGGTTGGAAAGCCATGGACACTGCAAAGTTATGCAGATCAAGAGGACGAGCAGGAGGAGGAACTGTTCATTACATATTTTGTTGGATTGGAAGGTGCAAGACTGGAAGTTGAAACCTTGCCTCAGCAGAACCTTAAGGACAGTGGTTGGAATTCGTATTTTATGAAATGAACAACTTATTTTCCAGATCTTGGCTGGGGATAGGGTCTTATTACTTATGGAGTGAGCATGTTTCTGGACTCTCTTGAATCCACTTACAAGAAAATATTGTTTCCCCTGAAGTTCTCTGTATATTTCCACATAGAGTGGAATGCAATTTCTTCTTTTCAAATGCTTTCCCCCCCCACTCAAAGTAAACTGGCTATGCCCTCACTGAAGAATTCTTCTAAGAATTTTAGAGTATGTAATTGAAATTCTTAAGTATCAACCTTAAACGAGCCTCAAAAGGACTCCTGGAATCCAGAGTAGCAAAAATGGCAGCAGCAGTCACAGCCCTCGTGAGACAAAGATATGATATCCCACAGAGAATCACGGAATCGTTAGGGTTGGAAGAGACCTTTAAGGTCATCAAGTCCAACAGCTGATGAGGAACAGCAAGAGGGTACTTACATCATGTTTTTGGAGGCATCGGCCACCGACACGGTGCTGTCGTGGCTGACCCAGGCCAGGCGGTTCCCGCTGGCAGAGAAGCTCACGCTGTGCACCCACCCCCCGCTTCCCGCTCCCCCAAACTCCGACATCAGCTGCCCAAAAGGCATTTTGGAGCCCCAGGGAGTACTGGCTGGTTTTTCATCCACTTCCTTAATGTAGGCGGAAAACACCCTGCAAATAAAACAAGAAAGATTCCAGTGTGAACAAAGAGGGAACAAACCTCCTGGGAGCTCCGGGTGCTTTTCGCGTCAGAAGCGGAGGGATGTGTTGGATTCCCCCTGAATAAAATATTATGGTATCTTTAAACAGGCCTGGAAGCTTCAGTGTGGGGAGAGAAAGGGTGTAAAAGCACACAGGTTTTTCATAAACGCTGTTCCTGTACCCCTCTTCTTTTTTTCCAGAAGATGGCACAAAACCACACGTTTGTCAGGGCATTTTCCACCGTGCCAAGATTTCCCTTTCATCCTTTTGCGGCGCTAACAGCTCTCCAGAGTCAATCCCTCAGCTAGAGAACACCCAGGAACAGCAGTGTGTAATTAGAAGCTAATACAAACACCTACAAAATTACCCACTTTTTAGGAACATTCACATTTCAGCAGGACTTCAAAGAAAGAAACCCGATGTTCTGATGCCTGCAAAGGGGCTCTGAGCCACCTTCTTCCTGCTCGTTATTGAAAAAAAAAAAAAGTCTCAAAAACCTGAAATACCACAATGTTTTTATAGGTTTGTTGGTTTTTTTTTTTTTCCCCAGCACTACAATTTTCAAGATATGTTTAAATAGAAAGCCTCCCCCTTTCATCGAATTCCTTCTGCATGATTCAGACGTGCCACAATATGGTGTTCCTGAGGGTTACCATGGAATTTACTGGGACGTCACCAACGTGGGATTAGAGTCCATTGAGCAGGAGGAGCAAGAGAGCTACACCACACTACTAGCAGAGGGAAAAACTCGGTATAAATGAAAGTATCTGATCAAATACTCATGGTTGCAGTCACACACAAAAAGGAATTATTTTACAGTGAGTTTAAGGAAACGTAGCTCCCCCCTCCCTGTTTTTTTAAATGTTTTACATGTGTGGGGTAAGCACTTCCAAAGGTACCTATATTCAGCTAATTCCAATAGAGCTGCTCATTTGGAATGATAAGGGTATCATAACTGCAGCTATATTAGGTACAGATTTTCAGGGAATTAAGTATGAATTTATATTTGGCTCTATCAGTTTAAATATAATCTAATTATAATCCTTCAAAAAACTTGATTTTATAGAGCCATCTAAAAGGATGGTTCTCCTAATGTATGGAAATAGGACAAGATGTTTAAAGCAATAGCCTTTGACACAAGGCAGGAAAATCATTCCTAAGTAGTGAAAGACCTCAAATTTAACTGTTAGTTAAAATAAAAATAAGTCTTTTCCCTCACTGAAGTCTCCCTCTCTTTTAAATCTTCTTGAAGGCCCCAGCCTTGAAAAGAACACTGGGAAATGACTTTTATTCCCACAGCAACGTTGTTCCAGCAAGAATATAAAATTCACACCTATGCAGTGCTATTAGCTATATATATTTTTTTTTTTATTTATTTTAAAGATAAATGGAAGGGGAGTTCATCTATCTGGGCCAACCACCAAAAAACTCTGCTGAATTTCCATCAACTTGCAGCCTCCTGCCCTCCAATCTTTTCCCAACATGTCCCCCAACTGGCTCTTGTTAGTTAGCAGTGGCTCTGGCAGATCCATTCCATAATTTTCATCACAACAGGTGAATACTTCAGAGCCAGGTATCTTTATTATCTTTAATATGGAAGTGAACACTCCCTAGAAGGGGAATTCTAGATGTCTGTACTCTTTACCCAAGAGAACAGTTTCTCTTGGTTTTGGGGAAGAAACAAACCCAGTACCAATCTCCACTACTCTTTCTTTCTTTAACATTTCTATATGGAGATTTCTATGAGAAAAACAGCAAAATTTTTTAATGAATCATCCTGAAGTACAATGTTAAGGAAGAGCAGAAAGTTTCCCAAATGTCTTAAACCAAGACCTGGGTCTTTTTTTTTCAAACTATAGCCCATTTTCAGAGAAATGAGGTGCAGGACAGAGTGAGTTTTCTGATGGGAAATAAAAGACTAAGCAAGTCTTCTAGAGAATGTTCCTAGGAAACCAACTGAACCACACCATTTTCTTCCAGAAAATATATTTTTAAAAAAAAAAAAATCACACTGAACAGAAAAACTATGTGAATCTAACTTTCAACCAAACAGGGAAAAGGAGATAACCAGGGATGCAATGTCCATAACAAGCACTCGAAAAAGCTCAAGTCCAAGGTAATATAAATATATAAACACACATAATATATTTCAGGTGACTTAATGTCAAAGTCTCAAGATCCTTTCTGAACACACATGAGAAGATTTCCACATGTGAAAAGCAGCTGCTTCTGGAAGATGAGTGAGTACGTCTCACATCATATTTTTTGTGAAAGGAAGTGAATATATATAGTTTATCTAATGAAAATGAGATAAGGCAGGGAAGGGAGACAACTCTCCTTCCCAGCTTCCATTTGTCATTGTTCCTTACATAAAAAAGTTTCAAAGGATAGGGTTTAGATGTGAGGGTTTCATTCTGAAATAAGGAATGTAATAGTCAGTCCCACCTCCACTTCCCACTCTTCCTTAGTCATTTTTAGTACACACTTTGAAGCTTAAAAATTGCCCTATTACATAAAGAATTTAAGAAAAGAAGCTTTCATTATCATCCAAGGTACAAGTGATTAAGTCAATGTGAATTAAAGCCAGGCACTGCAGACAGCTCCCCATGCAACTTCCCTGCAGTGACCCCAATCCCTCCCTCAGAGCAGCCTGCAGGACCCATCCCTCATGCTGGAATTTCACCATCAGTTTGAAAGTCTGCCCCATCCATCTCTCAAGTCAATCTGGTTTTAACAGCCTTTTTTTATTTTTTAAATGCTCTTCAGAGAATGTGTTTTATTGCACTGAGTTGCAGGTGGATCAATTCCTTGACCCTGCTCTCCTCACAGGGCTGTGAGAACGTTATGGTCAGCACAGGGAAAGGGGAGAGAACTACTGACTCAGGGATGAAAAAGGTGGGATAAGGCCTTTGGAAGGGTGTCCCTCAGCAGATCCATGTTGGCAGTCCAAAGTCAGCAGGCAGTAGCACCAAAGCCAACGTTTCTCAAGCTGGGTATTTTATTTTGGTACCAAGCAGAGCATGCAATGAGCCACCTTTTATTCTAACAGCAAATGCCTGATCAAGATGCTCAAGCTGCTGACTTGATCCAGAAACCCAAATTACACACAGATGCTTTAGTTTCTCTCACCTGCACTTGAAGTCACAGGATCCTGCAGCCAACAGAACATTGTTGGGGTGCCAGTCCAGGCTAAGGACAGTGGAACGAATGGGCTTTTTAATGTGTTTGCTCACCCACCTAAAATAATAAAAAAAAAGAAAGATGTGTAAAATGTATATGAACATATTTTACCTGACTCCCCCAAGTACTCCTCAAAAAGATCACTCCTTGCCAATGACTAACATTTTGGAAAACACATCACGCCCAAATCTTTCACATCCCCTTGTGCAATCTGTGAACTTTAGATGGTTATCTTGATTAAAATTTAAAGCACTATGAACAAACTTGTTAAATATGTATCTCCTCACCTGAGTACTGTGCCCCTTCCAACTAATTCTTATCATGCATCAGATGGAGCTCCTTAATGTGAATTTTGCCCAGGAATTGCTGGTCCCTCACACCCCATGAACACGAGGTCAGCTGTGACTGTGACACTGAGCTCAGCAGCCCTGTTTTCATGGATCACCAAGTACGAGTCCTCTCCAGCTCCTTCCAGTGAGTTTTACAGTCACATCTCTTGCCTATTGACTTTTCTACTGTTTAATAACACAATAACTATAAAACAAACCAAGTAAATGGAGGAACTGCCAATGATGTGACCAGTGCATTCGTCTCAATTATCTGCAGTGCAGTGCAAAGTGGTCCTGCTGCTGAATGCATCAATATTGGCCTAAATACGCCTCAGCAGATTTAGTTTATCTGAACTATTTACAAAATAGTAATGAAATCTGTTATTCACTTGATGGCCTCTGGGATGATGGTGCTTTTTCCTTGATTTTACTTCCATCAAGCACCAGTTTTAAGGATCACATTGTTTTTCTTTAACATATGGGTTTGTGATTCTTCTGCAGACAACTGAAGCAGAAAAAATATTGATAACTGAACATGCTGGAAAGCAGAAAAATCCAAAACAATCTTTAAAATGTATTTTGCAGATGGTGTCACTGTTTTTCATCTCCACATGGCAGACTGGACACAGGACACTTGTGTTTTTGTGCCTGTTTATGCAGCTCAAAGTTAGAGATGCTCCCCACAGTGATTTCACCTACAGATGATACAGCAAATGTAGCTCCCAACACGTGCAGCTCCAAAGGGAGAAGACCAGAAGCACTAAGTTTAGATGCCAGTGAGAAAAAAATGTTAATGGTGGAAATATTTGTGACAGAAATCTATAAACTGTGATGTGAGCACATGACAAAATACAGAACAGGTCAATGACAAGCTCGAACATCTTCTAACAGACCACCCTGGAGATGTGACTGAGTCAAACTCTTTAATGACATGGAACAAGAAAATAATGTAAATGGAAGAAAGACTCAAGTGGAAGTTTCTTCATTCATTCTGGAGCGAGGTGGGGGAAGGAAACATTTCTCTCTTTTCAACCATACAGGTGTAGTTAATAGACTTTTAATCTGCATAAATTCTTTTAGAAAAGCAGCATATGTTTATGGCAGTCAGACAGAACAGATCCATGCCAACATGTATCACCTGCAAACAAGTGAAGTCAAAGGCTTTTAGGTGGCACACCAGAGTAAAAAAGAGAGGGAAGATTTTCTCCAAAATGGAAAAATGCCATCCCTCTACATTCCCCGAAGATTTTAGAAATTAGTAAAACAGTAGCCCCGTTACCACAGCTGAACTCCAGGCTTCAGCCTTCCCGTGCAGACCTTGCAGGTATAAACAGAAATTAAACAGCTCACCAGTCGTTCTCAGATTCGAAGTAGCACACGGATATAAGCCGAGCTCCACTGCCCACAGCGAATTTGTTCTCCAGGGGAGACCACTTGACGAAGGTGGCGGCGCGGTTGATCCTCAGGATCACCAGGGTGGGTTTCCACACGCCGTCCTTCTGGCTCCACACGTAGGCGTTGCGGTCGGCGCCGCACGTCACGATGCGGTCGCTCTTGGGAGCCCAGTCAATGCCTGCAAGGAAAGAGCTCCCAGGAATGAACCTCTCCCTTTATGCTGTTTGCTTCACAGCAAGGCAAACAGAGATCGCCTCACAGCCCTCTGTCGTAGAACGGTTTAGGTTGGAAGGGACCTTAAAGCTCATTTTATGCCACCCCCTGCCACGGGCAGGGACACCTTCCACTATTCCAGGCTGCTCCAAGCCCTGTCCAACCTGGCCTTGGACATTTCCTGGGATGGGGCAGCCACAGCTTCTCTGGGCAATCTGTGCCAGGGCCTCCCCACCCTCACAGGGAACAATTTTTTCCAAATATCTAATCCAAATTTCCCCTCTTTCAGTTCGAACCCGTTATGCCTTGTCCTGTCACTACAGCTCCTGGTGAACTGATCACTGAGGTAGTTATTACTGAGACAGTTACTGTTCTGTTATTCCCCTTTTTCACTTATTCTTCAGGAGCCATTTTAAACTGTTAGGGATACCCATTTCTCCCTCCAGCTTTCACCGAAATTGCAGATCCCGAATTCCCGGATCCCAGCGGGAATTTCCCGCTAAACCCTCTCTGAGGTTGGCCAACAGGTGGAGCTCTGCAGACTGGCCAAGGCCCGTCCTCAGCACCCTCCACACCTCTGACTTCTGCACGATCTGGCCCAACAGCTGAAACTCAGCAATTCTAAAACAGCACAACTTCTTACAAAGTCATCTCCTTGCTGCCATACTGCAGCCATGATCTAAAGTTTAGATAACAGGGAGGGTTTTTTTGTTAAAAGTTATAAATCTTTGTGTACTGACACAATCCTTACATTGTTTCCAAGACTATTTAAGCTGTGCCACGAGAAAGAAAGGTTTACCCAAGCAAAAATAACAATTCAAGGAATAAAACAAAGCCCTTGATAATGCTGCTGTTGCTTCTTTCCCCTCCTAGGCAATGAAGGATGTTCTCAACTGGAAAGTCTTACAGGAACATTATTTTTCATCTTTTCTCTAGTAACCTTCTTTGAGATGCAGAGTGCAACCCTCAACTCTCCTGCCACAAATTTTATGTCAGTGCTTTTCCATTACCACGTTCAGGATTGAAAGCACCCCCTAAGCTCATAAACTGAAAATGGGATAAAAGCTATGAGAAGAATTTGTACTAAACCAAACAGGTTTATGCTTAAAAGGTTCCATTTTGAAGAGGCTGGTGGTCTGGAACCACAGTTACACGAGCCCTAATGCTGGTTTTGTAAGAGGGACCATCCTGCCTCTCTTCTCTTGCCCACCACCTCCCCTGCACCAGCACTGGTGCTGTTCTGACCCATGGCAAGTTCAGCTTTTTAGCTTAGCAGAAAACGAAGCAATTAGAGTAATTAAAGCTCTTCCTGTAAGTGAGCAGAGGCAGCTCCCCACAAATCTGAGTCAAGAGAAGGACTTTGTCCCTCGTGAGCAGGAGCTGGAGTGGCAGCAGCTGACTCACTCCTGTCAGAGGTTACAAACAGTTTGATCAGTTGATCTCCTGTGTGTAACCACAGCTTAACTCCACTCTTCACAACCACAGCACTTAGAATTCCAAAGGTATGCACCAGGCAGGGAGAGCTCTTTTCCCAAGTCATGTGCATTTGCCTTCTAACATCAACAGGAACAAGTAAAATGGAGAGAAATGTCTTTGGGGAACAGCGTGTTGCTTGTAAATTCAGCCCAAGTGACTTCACAAAGCAGCACAGACAGTTGTGCACCTGGACAGCAAGAACTGAAAAAAATTGAATAAAATTCCTGAAAAATGCTGTTGGGGAGATATTCCTGCCCATTAGTGAGCTGAGAACAGAATAAAGGATATTGCTGCTTTGGGCAAGTGCTTGTATTAATTATTTTCATGTCCTTAAAGAATAAAGCCTTCATATAAGTATCACCATGGAAAAAAACCCCAGTAATAAAAAAGACTGCCACAGGATAATCACATTTTTTAAAATAACACCTTGTGACTCATCGTGGCAGCTCCTCTTAATTCTCATTGAGGATCTACAGATATTCTGGGCCTGCAGTAAATGTGCTCACTGATAGCCTGTCATCAGTCCAGGATTGACCACTTCAAATGTTTATACAGTCCCTAAAAAAGGATATTTATTGCTGCTGGGAACCATAAACCACTGTTACAGCCGTATACTTGATGAAATTTTAGTACTAGCACTTGAAAGGGAGCAGCATGTATCACTGTGACACAACCAGATTACTTCAGTACACTGAAAATGTGTTCTCATTATGTCATGATGGATGAAAAATAAGCAATAGACAAGCAAAAAGGGCTCAGTTACTCCACTGAAATGTCTGGAAATGAGATAGGGCTTTTCTTCCTAACATTCACTGCATGCAGTCCAGAAAAATGCTGCAAGGCTCTCTGTAAGTGGGAATGCCAACCTATAAAAAGATCTATTTACTCAACACTTGCAGATTTCCTGTTCAGCCTCAACTGGGGAAAACAGGGGGGGTGGGAAAACTCCATGTCTGGCTCAGCACAGTCTCACCTGTGATGTGTCCATTGTGTTCTTTCAGCTCGTGAGCCTTTACCCACTGGTTCCCACTCTTCTTGTAGATGTGGACTTCATGGTTATTAGGGCTAATGGCAATCTCTGGAAAAAGGAAACAAAACAGTCCTATAGTACTGAAGGCTTCTTAATTACAAATCACAATGCTTTATCTGAAAAGACTTTCTCACCTAAACCCTCTGTTCTCAAATTTGAGGGCATTACATGGGCTTTGTAAACAAAGGGCCAATAACCCTGGAAAATCTCAAATAATTATGGACATAGAAAGGCCTGGGTTGTAAGGGACTTCAAGCCCACCTCATTCCAAGCCCCTGCCATGGGCAGGGACACCTTCCACTATTCCAGGCTGCTCCAAGTCCCATCCAATCTGGCCTTGGACACCTCCAGGGATGGGGCAGCCACAGCTTCTCTGGGTAACCTGTGCCAGGGCCTCCCCACCCTCACAGGGAACAATTTCTTCCAAATATGCAATCTGACCCTGCTCTCTGCCACTTTGAAAGATATTGGTATACATACCACGGTCATGAGTATTCTGCACAGAAAGGCAACATATTTGGAACATAAAAATTCACATAGTAGAAAACTGAACTATTAAAAGAAAGGGCTGATTTGGGGTATGGAAACAGAGGGTTAGAGAGGGTCAGGTCAACCTCATGAGGTGCAGAGCAAGAGGCAAAGCTTCCTGGAACACCTGGAAGACTCAGTTTGCTCCGATGCCAGAGCTCCAGCAATGAGTTTAGAAAAGCTCAGCTTTGGGGGACGAGTGCTTTTTGGACCATAAATGGAACAATTAACACGTGGAACTATGTATCTGACCACACCTCCCCTAAACACGACCCAGAACATTGCAAGACCCCAAACTGACAGCCAAGAGGGAACAGCAATTGAAAAAAAAAATAAATTAAGAATGAAAGCAGAGCCATTACTCACGAGTACGGTCTCTGTTCCAGGCATGGCAGGTGATGGGCTCCAGCAGAAACTGATGCAGAGACATTCCGAGTACAAGGGATTCCTATGTTGTAAAAAGTGAAAGGGCTGAAAGGTGTAAAATGGAAAACAGAACACTTCAAAATGAGAGAATTATTAAAATAAAGATCAACTTCAACATTTACCAAGGACCTTTCAGTGCAGTGTTGCAATTCCCTTGCAGGAGATCACAACTTACTCAGTAAATATGTTAATTTACTCATGAGCTGCCTGTGTCACACACCCTGATAGCTTTGGTAGGACAATGAATATTAATTGTCCTGCTTACTTTAGCTAATTGCAATTGCCCAGAGAGCCACAGGCACTTGCTTCTTAGTGTATCCTCACAGACGAGGGAGCAGGTTCTCAAGAAATCTAATAAACCTCCTAATTTTACTGTGGAAATAGAATAATCAAAAAAATAAATATCTAGGACATAGCTCAGCAAACTGATTAAAAACCCTGAACATGTACCCAGGCTCACAGGCAGCACTACAACAAAATCTTCTTTCAGGAGGTTAAACTGATGTGTAACTGTGATCTGCTGATGTATTATTTGATAAAGCCATTTATACGTATCCTAGGGAAAAATTATTAAGATTAGTAATTAACTAATTAGTAATTTCTTCAAATTAATTCTAGCACTAAACTATTTGATAGTCAGGCTTTTGCCCCCATGAGACTCAAACACTAAAAGAACAAGCTGAATCATTGCAGTCTGTGAGTATTTTGTTTTAAAAAAGGCTAAAGACCTAGTTTTTCTTCAATTAATGGCTGTTACAAGAGTCAGTCCTGAACATCTGCAATTGGAGGCACATCCAGCCAGAAATACAAAGTTGTTTAAAATATTTTTAATATTTTAATATCTAAACTATTGTATCCTATGTCCTGTATTAACCAAGGGCAGCATAAATGGATGGAAGGTAATATCATAAAAACTCAAGGTCACCTGTAATAATAATAATGTGCACAGTTCAATACATCCAACTTGGATTTGTCAATTCTTTCCCTATATTCCACTAATTTTCATAGCAATTTATCACTGGCTGATGGATCAAAGTGGTTTTACCCCCACACACACATTGGAAAAGAACCATCTCCATGATGTCATTCCAAGACATCCACACCCATGAGAGCCTGAAATTACAACACACCCAAGTAAGGCCATGTTAGCAGAGGGTGGAGACTTCAGGACAAGGTAGGAATTTGGAAGCAAACAGGAAATGAAGGCAATCCAACAGAAACTCAGGAGTGAAAGAAGGATGAGTAAATTCTTACGGAGCTTTAGCAATTACTACAACACCACCAAATTCAACAAATGTCCTGACAGTGCTGAATCTTGGGGCAGAGGGGAGACTGTGTTTCACCAATGCAAGGAACTGGAAAGATTTTTTTATTTGATTTCATTGTTTTAGGGTTTTTTTAGGAATAACCGGAGAGACTTTTCATCTTATTTAATTTTCTTTGTTTTAGGAAATCAAGCACTGTTATTCTAAAGAAATGCAAATGACGGTTGCATTGCAAATGTACCTCAAATACAGCTTAACTACACAAGCTTTAAATCCAGTTCACAATTTTAACCAGCATGAGTTTCATGGTTCTTCTAATAACCACATTCTATCAATCAAACGAAGTTATTAAATATATGCAGTCCCAAGCAAAATAAATAATTTTAATTTTTTTTTTTTTTGGTTAATGTGAAAATGTTGACTTAATCTGAGTTACCTCTGACCCTGGACATCCATCATTTGAGATTCCACGTGTGAATATAAGCAAAACACAACTGCAAAGTGCTTTTTCCAAGATCTTGCTTTAGCTCATGCCAACATTCGGTAGCAGCACATTTCCATATACAGGAAAAGTTCAAGAGCTGTTCCACCAACGAGGAATGCTCAGCCCTTGCTTCTCTTTCCGAAATAAAACGTAAAAATACCCAACCTCCCCTCCCCAAGGAATGCAGCTATTTTGAAACACTTTCTAACACAATCCTGGTATTTTTTTTTTTCCACAGATTTGCACTGCATATAAAATATGGTCCCATCCTAACTTCTAGTCCAGATATTTTTACTCAGCTGTTCCCAAAACAGGCCCAAACCTGTATGATCCATCCCTTCCCATTGACTGAGTTTCCTGAGCTCCATAACTTGGTACAAGTCACCGTTTTCCATTTTGGTTTGGTAACAAACCCATAAAACCCAAGAGTGATGATAACCTCAAAAAGCACTGCTATTTCTGTCCCCTGATAGGTGCAGTGCTATTTCCTTAGGGGAGATAAATCTTATTGAAGTTTTCCAGTAGCATTTCTTCCTTACCAATACAAAGACAAAAATCAAACTCCTATTTCAGCAGGGAAAATGCCACTGGCCTTATGATAAATTAATAACCTCAATGCCTTCCTGTCAGCCAACCTCAGAATCTCACACAGGGAAGACGATGTTATGAGGACTTTGTTAGTCAGGTATTTAGTGCAGCTCTCCCTCAGCTTTTTCCCCAAATACAAAGTAACTGGCCTTGAGTTTCAACGGTTTTTTTTAAAAATGGGGAATCTTCCACCTTTGTACAGCAGGAGTTCTTTCAGTATAAGGACTGAAAGGATCAAGGTTGGGAAATACAGGGCTCAGCTGCTGTCATTTCTCCATGGGGTGAGAAACATGAGGTCCAAGGCCATCCCTGGAGAAGCAACCAGCCAGGATGAAGACTTGGAAGTGGAGATGGAAGGTGTGTGTGTGACAGAGAGAGACAGAGAGGGGAAGGGATCTTTTTAATCCCTGCCCATTCTCAGAGCACCTACATCACTTCCAAAAGCCCCTGTGATTAAGGACAGCCCCCTTTCACTGTCATTCCCTTCCAAGCCACTCAGCGCAGCTTTCCCAAGGGGGTGACTCCTCCAGGGCATCTCCTGACACAGGGCACCGGGATGGGGACGGATCAGGAGCTGCGGCCCTGCCAGCGCAGGGGGCACGGCAGGAGCTGGGGGGGCACGGCCAGGAATACAGGGGGGCCCTGGGGGGATATGGGGGATCACGACAGGAGCTAGGGGGGGGCACGGTGAGGGATATGAGGGGGCACGGGGTGGATAGGGGTGGGCACGGCGAGAGATATGGTGGGACACGGACTGGGCAATGGGGGGGGCACGGCAGAGGTGGGGGGGGCACAGGGAGGGATATGGGGGGCACGGCGGGGGATATGGGGGGCACGGCGGGGGATATGAGAGAGCACAGCCGGCGCTGCCCCTGCCCGGCCCCTCAGGGCGCAGCGCTGCGCGGTGCCCACCGCCTCCCCCTCAGCAAGGGCGTCCCCAGCCCCTCGGGGCAGTGATGCTGCGGCGCCTCCTCCCCGCCCCCCCACTCCCACCCCCTGCCATCCCCTCAGCCCGGCGGGCTCGCCGGCTCCCCCCGGCCGTCCCTGGCGGGGCAGGGGCTCACCTGGGGCGGCGGGGGCGGAGCGGGACTCGCGGACTCTGGGCAGTCAACGCGACTCCGCTCCGGCGGCGGGAGAGGCCGAGGGGGCCCGGCTCTGACACGGGCGGCAGGAAACGCGCAGCGCGCACGCGCCGCCCCCGCCCCTCACACACAAAGGGCGGGGCGGCGCCTGCGCGGCCCCTCAGGGAGGGGCGGGAGGGGCGAGTCATAAAAAATATCGCGGAATTGTCGGGGTGGGGAGAGACTTTTTTAAAATCGTGCAGTCCAACCGTCAGCGCGCTAACCACGGCTGTGATCCATAAACTGCGTCGTCGCCCAGCGCCGGATCCACACGCCTCCTAAACACCTGCAGGGGTGATGGCCCCGCCGCCCACCGCGGGCAGCCCGTTCCGATGTGTGGCCACTTGGACTGTGGAAAAAAAAATTTTTTATGGTATGTGAATCTCCCGTGCCTCAGATTGAGGCCGTTTCCTCCAGTCGTCCCTGTAGGCACGGTAGAAGAGCCTGGCCCCCACCTCAGTACAACCTCCTGTCAGGTCTGTTGCTGTGATCAGCCTGGAGGACGAGGAGGGGAAATAAATACAGGAAGGTAGGTCTGCCCTAGGGTGTTTCTCTGAGGAGAAAAAAAAAAAAAAAGACGTGATTATTAATGGTTTCCAGTAGATGACTCCCAAAATACCGAGGTGCCAGCAATACGTACACACCAGAAGAGAAAGCTTCAGGGAGATCCTTGGAGCCCCTTCCAGTGCCTAAAGGGGCTCCAAGAGCTGGAGAGGGACTTGGGACAAGGGCCTGGAGTGACAGGACAAGGGGGGATGGCTTCACACTGACAGAGGGCAGGGTTAGATGGGATATTGTGGAGAAATTCTTCCCTGTGAGGGTGGGGAGGCCCTGGCACAGGTTGCCCAGAGAAGCTGTGGCTGCTCCATCCCTGGAAGTGTCCAAGATCAGGTTGGACGGGGCTTGGAGCAACCTGGGCTAGTGGAAGGTGTCCCTGCCCATGGCAGGGGCTTGGTATTGGACGATCCTTAAGGTCCCTTCCAACACAAATCATTCCATGATTCTGTGGTTCAGTGCTGGAATATCAAAAGAATTTCATTAGCAATGCTTTCCCCTGCTCTTAATCCCCTTGAGGAGCTGCCTCCTCTTTGGGGTCTCGTTTTTTGGCTCCTTCAAACTCCATCGCCTGTGATATTTTGTGAGCTCAAATACAGCAACAACAAACAAAAAAGTCTGGGGGAATGGGGAGAGATAAGTGACTCCCAGATATACTGAGAAGCAATAGAGTAGTGAGTTTAATTTTGAGTTTGAGAGAAAATAAACAACCTATAAGCATCTCGAAGGCAAAAAAGGAGGTGAATTCTGGCCAGTATGGCTTTGTCGTGAATGAATTGAGCCAATCTAATTTCCTCTTCTGGCAGCATAACAAGGATTGCAGATAAGGGCAAAGCAGTGTATGTCATATATCTTGATTTTTAGCAGAGCTTCTGACACTGGCTTGCAAGATATTCTAATAATAAACTGGGGAACAAGTCTAGATGATACCCCTCTGAAGGAGTTGCAAAACAGGTTGAGGGAAAAAGTACTTGATATCAGTGCTTGTACCTGTACGTTAGTCATCTGTGATGAAATAATGCAATTACTGCATTTGAAGATGAGATCAAGTTCAGAATAAACACAGTGGTAGAACTAGTATTCAGAATAGGAGCTCTGTGGAAAAAATAGGATGTGGTTCAGCAGCAGGTGCATTTCAACACCACCAACTTCAGAGGTGCCCGACGGGGAATAGGGCAGCTGGCTGTGCTGCAGGAAAGGATGGAGGGACCATGGGGCAAAAGCTGAATAGGAATCCAAAATATCTTGTTGCAGAAGGGGCAAACACCGTGCAGGTCCATTTAGGTAAGAAAATACAAGTAATAAACACAGGAATCCTGCTCTGCTGAGCTGTGTTGGAAGAGCATGGCCAGTCCTGGGCTGTGCACCAGAGAAACAGGGATAATTTGGAGAAAAAGGTGTCAGTAATGATCAGAGTCTTTGAACACATGACTTCTGCTGAGCCTGTTGAGAGGACAGAGGGCTGAGGGAAGATGTGTGTAGTCTTCAAACAGATAAAAGGGTGCAGCTCTGAGGAAAGGAACAATTTGTCCTCTTATGTCTACAGGGGTAGGGTGAAAAGTCATAAGCTGAGATAACAGCAAGGCAGATCTGGGCTACAGGGGAAAAAAATCCTCAGTGATTCCTTTGAAGTAGTCGAGCCCTGTGTTAAAAACTGACTTGACAGGATGTAGGGCTGCTCCTACAGGTTTTTAAGAATGGATCTGAAATATTTGTCAGAGTGGCAGAAGTGCAGTACGAGGTCTTGCGTTCAGGAGGGAGGCGAGGCAGGGGTCTGTCCTGTGGTCCTGTGACTGTGAGATGTGTAATCATTGCAGCCCTTATTGGCTTAACCATAAAACCAGATCAGCTGCACGGATTAGAGACACGCAACTGGGCCGAGGAGAATTATGTAACAGGAACAAAATTCCGCTTTAAGTACGGTTTTACATGTTTACAAAATGATTTTCACCAGATGGAGGGAAGGTATCTAAGCGAGGAACTCTGCGGGGCTTCGAAGCATTAAAAGCTAAGACCCTGTCTCCAGTCAAGCCCTTCCAAAGAACTTTCCACCATTGCTCCTGCTCTAGAGCTGATTCAATTACGCTGTGCTTAATCCAGGAAGGATGTTGATGTTTTTGAGATTAAAGCCTCAGAAGCAAGGCTGTGCTGGTCTTAGTGAAAGTGATTTAGATGCAATCTGACCTTAAGGTGTGTATGAAAAAGATTTGACCTGGGACACCCTCGTGCAGCAAAAGAGTAACAGCTAGTCAAAAAGAGATCTTTTGGAAAGCAGGCTGTCAGATACACATAAAGGTAATTGCTGATGAAAAGTCTTGCTTTGAGGGGGATTCTAGATGTGCCTTGTTAGCCCCAGTGTGTGAAAATACAGCAGTTCTTAGCACAGTGTCATATCATGCTAATCTTTCAATGGAAGAGGCAACAAATGTAATTTTTCTCCATGTTCCCTGCCTCTCTAGAACTGCCATGTAGATCACAGTAATTTGTCAGAGTTGGTTTTCATCACTAATATTCTTGAATTATCAAGAACATTGCCTCAAGATCAGATAAAGTTACTGATGATTTAAATGACTGCAAATCTGGGGGGTTTAAGCAGGGAATGACTGTGTATCTAAATGTCCTTTTTGCTACTTAATACTGTGTTCCTCTTGCCAACTCTAACTTTATATGGGATGTATCCAATGGTCATAATAGAAAATGAGAAACAGGCTTCCACTGTCTGCAGTGTTGCCAAACTTCTCATAGAATCACAGAGTGATTTGGCTTGGAAGGGACCTTAAAGCTCATCTCATTCCACCCCCTGCCCTGGGCAGGGACACCTTCCACTAGCCCAGGTTGCTCCAAGCCCCATCCAACCTGGCCTTGGACACTTCCAGGGATGGGGCAGCCACAGCTTCTCTGGGTAACCTGTGCCAGGGCCTCACCACCCTCACAGAGAAGAATTTCCTCCTAATATCTAATCTGAACCTGCTGTCTCTAATCTCTCTAAAAGAACTTTTACTGCGCAGTCTTTTTGCATTCTGGCTTTCTAGGGAATGACAAAGCTTGGTCCTGACTGCTTTTCCCCTGCTGCCAGAGGAGGTTTGTGGTGAAGCAGGTAGGAGTCTGCATGCTCAGGCTGCAGACCCCCAGGCTCAGGCTCTAAATGACCACCTTCAGAGCAGAGTGGGAAGTGTCTGACATCTGGCAGCATCTGCACACCATTATCCTGCTTTTCAGAGGTTCTGTGCCTAAATGCATTTGTTCCAGTTGTCCAGGCAGGGCTTGGTGAACAACAGCAGGGTGTTTGGATGACAGCAGCGTTTTACTCCAGCTCCTACAGAAAATCATTCACTAGAAATGAAACAGCAGCACTGTTCCATCACCTTTTTGGGTTTGTTTTTGGTTTTTTTTTTTGTAGATTATGGCAGCAAAGATATACATTGCATTGTTAACCCTGGCTGGTTCGAGGCATTCACTACGATCAGCCCTCCCAGTTCTGGAGTAATTCTCCCACAACCAACAAAGTCTCATGTCCTGTACCCTACTGTGCTGCCACAGGAGCTGCTTCTGCCTCCCAGCTCGTTTGAATTTGCTCCTTCTGGGCTCTCTCCCCTCCTGTTGCAGCACCCTGTAATGTCTCAGGCAAATCGTGCTGCGGGTGACAGTACACTTTGCAAATTCTCCTTTGTGGCTGTAGATCAGCTGCTGATACCAGTGGCTTGTTACTGCTCTGCTCAGGCACCATAAAGATCCTGATGGATGAGTTCTGCACGGGGTGAAAAGTGCTGAAGTTCCCTTGTGCTCCAGTGGCTTTTCTGCCAGTCTGGATTTCGTTGAATTACTGCATTCCCATTGGGACATGTTTGTTGTGAAATGAAAATGTTCCTTTTCAGGTATTTGTGCTGAATGTGAAAGCCCAAGTGCAGGAAAGGGTTTCACAGCTGCTCTGTTGGAATAATCTTTCTAATATATTTTTACATGTTTTTCTTACCCTGGAGTTTCATAATGGTGGGGTTTTCCCCCTCCTTTCAGGGTTAACTGCTCAGCCCATTCCATCTTGACTTGCAGGTCTTTTATTGCAATTTAATAGTTGTTCTGAATTTTTTCCAGGTGCACGTAACGATCCCACTCCTGACACAGATCTTTTGCCACACAGGAAGGCTGTGAGGAAGGTATGAAACAGATTGAGAGCACAGCTATTTATACAGATCATGGAAAGCTGCATATGTAGATTCGAAATCTGTGTGTCACCTTCTGGGGAATTTTGCCATATCCTTAATTTTTCTGTGTATCATAAGCTGCCTTTCTGAAGAATGGATCCAGAGTTCACTGAAATCAATGGGAATAAGCCCAGCTGATTTGGACAGCTCTGGGTTGGACCATAAACCAAGTGGTGGGATGCCTGTTTTTTACCACTGGATTAGTCAAAGGTGTTATTAAGTTAATAACATGTTATTAAGTCAATAGTTTTGGTTCTAATGACACTTCAGGCTTTTATTTCTGCCCTTCAGTGGAAAGAAGGTGGCTGAGGTGTAGCTGGAGGGTGAAGACATCGTCTGAACACCCAGTAACACAAAGCACAAAGGTGGCAGAAGGCTCAGCCTCAGCCTGGGAGGAGATGCTGTGCATTAAACCCCCAGCTCGCTGTGATATTTCGGAAGTGCCAGTTGTCAGCACAGTGCCAAAGGAGCAATCTGCTCAGTGCTGGCAACTTCTCTCCCCTCTGTGCCAATTCTGAATGCCATTGACTAGCTGGAGAGGGAACCCAGCCTACTCTTTGTTGGAGGGCTGAGAGGTGTGAGGAGTGGAGTTGTGTAATAAGGGAAAGAAAGGACAAATCGAGAGGAAATGGAGGAATTCCTCAGGGTGCCATCTGTGATGCACATTACCAGGGAGGCAGAGTGAAAGTGAACTTCTTCTTTTGGGGATTAATTTTGCCGGGCTGCAGTCAGTGAACTAACGTGCATCCTGCTTTTCAGGATCACAAAAAGCGAGTGCTGACATCTGTTATTAACGCTGTGCTTTCAAATCAGCACTGGAGAGAAATAATGGAATATATACCTTAAGGTTTCCAGCTGCCAGCATAAAGGGCAGAAAGGTGGGGAGGTGACTTGCATCAGCCACAGCTTTCTTTGCTCTCTCATCACCTGCTCAGTGCTCACTGATGATATTTCCTTGTGCTCATTAGTACAGTGTTGAAGGTCAGGCCCCAGCTTTCATTTAATAGTAAACAAACTGATTTTAGAGGGCAGAAAACAGTCTTAGAGACCCAGAATGTCTCATCTGCTCCCCTCTTCCATTCAGCTCTCAAGGAGATGATTTGTGCATCAGTTTACTGTACAGTTTGTTTTTCCTCTATAGAACTGTGCACTGTTAAGCCAAATGGGATTCATCCCCACTGGATCTGCCTTATAGAGCATTAAGACCTGTGTGTTTACTCACAGGCTGAGTGAGAGCTAAAATAATGATACACCTCTGAGGCAGAAACAGACCCTGTTGTTTACGAAGACCTTGAGTCTGAGTCTGTTTTTCTGAATTTCTGTGTGGATTTGAGTTTATACACCAATATTATTTATTTCAAAGCTCTGCTGCAGTAGCAGCAGCTGGCTTTAGACCCGACTGAAGCTGTATTTGATTGCATCCTCCACAAACATAGTCTCTGCTCCACACTTTACGATGTGGATGTGTCTTTTTATCTCATGGAAAATAGGAGCCCAACAGCTCATTTAGTGCTTACTGTTTACTGATATGAATCATTGGAGGGCTGTTGTTGTTGCTGCTGTAAAAATAATAATAATAATGAAAAAGCCCCACTCTGTGGAAGGAGAACTACAAAGGCTTTAATAGAAAAATTGCATTCTAGTAACACAAGCTGCTCTTCAGCAGAACAACATCATGTAAATGTGCCATTGTGTTTCAGAATGCTGCACAAGCTCAATGCTATGTGGGTTTTATATAACAAATTAGTTTTAAACTCCCAATTTAGTATGGAGATAGCAGTTCACCTGCTTAAAGTGTATCCTTTTATTGTTGGTCAATTGGAAGGGAATGTCTTGGTTGTATTTTTTATCCTCTTGGAATAAAAGCCACATTTACGACTCAGTTTTTATAACCAGTGTCCCATAATTGCAGCTGAGAAATGCTTCTTGGATTTATCAGTCCTTTCCAGAAGTTATACTCCTCTCCTTGGAAATGTTATCATGGGTGGTCTTTATGGAAAAGCGCTGCAGAGGGTAATGGTGAACGTTAAAGTAGCTTCATAAATCTGTGCACAAAATGAAGTGGCAGGTATGTTATTTCATGCTGCAATCTGTAATGCAAGGAGGCTGAAAATTTCACTGAAAGGGATCTCACTGTGGGCTACAGACTCTGGAAGAAATCTGAGCACCATGGAAACAACTAATAAAACTCGAGTTTCAATGGAGGCAGAATTTTACTCTGTCCGTTTTATGGTGGGTTTTTCCTCAGCAGTGTCTTAACTCTTCCACCAAATCTGCTAAAAGTCTTTTCATAAGCCTTGCTAGGAGCAAAGCTGGGCCAAGATGGTGCTTTTTAAAAAATCCTGCTGTCAGTGTAATATCTTTAAAGATACTCATTTTCCATAGAGTTATCAGACCTGCTTTATAGACCACTGTTATATTTATCCATTGTTGGCCTAATCCTGCACTGCTTACCCACAGTTAAGATTTCATGTTAAACCACACACACAGGAGCTCTCAGGTTGCTGTTGCATAAATAGTTGTGTTTTCTCTGTGTGTGGACACTGAGTTCACCAGGCTTTCTCCATGACCTCTGCCTGCTCCCAGAGTTTTCCTGAGTACTTGCTGCCCTCCAGGTCAGTTTGCACTTCTTCCAGCTCTCTCTGAGGTGGGCAGAGGCAACACTTACTGCTCCTGGAGCTTCTTATGCTGGCAAACATCCCCATCCCTTTGGATCCAAAGGTCCTGAGAGCAGATGAAAGATTAATGTAAATAATGGAGAGGAAGCTGAAAGTTGTAGGAGGTCTCTCTGCAAAGCTGTTCTTTAAGGTGATGCCAGATTCTTTTTAAAAAAAGCAAAACTCAAATCCAAACCCCACGAAAAATCCAAACCCCCCAGCTCTGGGTCTCAGTATCATGTTTGCCTGTCCTTGCAGCCACACTGACTTTTAGAGAATTGCTCCTGATCGAGGCTGATGTAACTGAGGACAAGTTAGGTTTGAGTGTGTATATATATATACACATGTGTGTAGAGAGAAGGAATCTTTGTTGTGAGTCTTTAAGTTACTAAAATGGAATATTTGGCAGCAGTTGTATTTATTCCAACAAGAGATAGCCTTTTACTAATTTACTTCATTTTATTTTAGCAATGAAGAGCTGAAGGAAGCTCCTTAGTTTTATATCTGTTTGTTTCTAGTCTGTTCCTTGGCTATCCTGTTCAAACAGCAATCACAACTTCTCTTGACCCAAACTTTTTTGGTTTAATTACATATAAAGAGTTCCTTACATTTGTAGTTTATCAAAAGCTGATAATAATGCTTCTCTTGTATAAGGTTTCTTGGAACTAGTGCAGATTGAAATTGGTGTGAGTGGGAGAACCAGGGCTTTCAAATATAAATTCTCAGTGTGTTCATGATGTCTGTCTAAACAAGAGTACATAATCTACTGCTTTGCTGCTTAAGTATAAAACAGAGCTGGTGTGCTTTTCCATCCAGGACCTGTTTCCACCCTCTCCAGTTTACCTGGACGTGCTGTTGTAGTTTATTCAGGTCATGACAAGCTCACTGTTGTTCCTGCTGGCACAATCCAGCAGCGTTTCCATTCTGGTCAGGTCAGTGTCCATCATCTTCAGCCAGAGAGCTTCAGCATTCCCCATCCCTTCAATCTCCAGACTTGCCTGCAGAGACTCAATTGCATGCTGGTGATTATTTCTGTGGAGTCCAGTGAAGCATATGGTACAGCAGTCTGTTATCTTGAGTCTGATCCAGCCCTTGTAGCAAATTATTGCCCACCAAGTAATAAAAATACAGTAACTTTTCAAACCTGTTAAAACTGAGATACCAGCATTTCACACCAAGCCATTCATGAATACCTTCTCTTTAAAGCAGGGCTGGAGAGCTTTCAAGAGGTCACCTTAAAAATGTGCTGCCTAAAATCTGGATCATCTCCTGCTAAAACCAGACCCACTTGACGATGTGTGACCAGACTGCACTTAACTTCCAGTAAGGGAGAATCTACAGCCCCCAGACAGTCTGGTCCAAGGAGTAATTCCCCTTAATGATTTTAAAACTTTCCTAATGTCTAACTTAAAACCTCCATGCTTCAGCCTTAATTATGTACATAATGTAATTATGCTATACATAATTATACGCACCAAATCCAGCCAGTTGTACATAAAAAATCCATCTGTTGGAATGTGGGCAGCAGACACCAGGCTGGAAGGCATCTCTCACATCTGCAGCATTGGTACCACCCGGGAAGACTCTGCTTCCTCCAGTGCCACCTGCAGTTCATCCTTCTCAATCTCCAGCCTCACCTTTTGCAGCTCCTGAATGCTCTTCTCTCTCTCCCCCAGCTCATTGATTAGATCCTTAATTTCCTCTAGGGAAGAAAACGGATATTTCATGCAATAGATTTAGTTCAGGACTATGAACTTTACCAAGTGCACCAGACAGATCCTTTGACTGGAAATAGCATGAAATGGTTTCAGTCACTTTTTAATCAGCTGCCCTTTTCTTTCATTGCTGAATATTATCCTGGACTTCTGAATGAGCCCTGTTAGCTGCATGTGCTCATGGAGGTGGAAGAATGAAGTTCATTAAATCAAGAGAATTTTTCCCCAGTTTTTATCCAGCTTTTCCCTCTCCCCCTTTCAGATGGTTGCTCTCACAAAATGGGAACAGGACACCACATCATCCCTCTGCAGCACAGTGGGGCTCTCTGCCAGCTGATGGAGGCTGGAGCAAAGGGTTGGGGGTGAGAGCCCAGAAAACACTGGGTCTGTTCCAGAGTGTCCATCACTGTTTTCTCCTGGCCACAAGGACAGCAGATTGTAGCATCTTCTAAATATTTACATCTTCCAGCCTCCTAGAAGAGATAAATGTTTGTAGTTTACAGAAGTGTTTTTTAGAAAAAAAGGAGCCAAGGCAGTTGGTTTCCCTGTACAGCCAGTGGGGAGAAGGGATGCAAAGAGGGAGACTGAGAGGAGTTTGACTGACTTGCTCTGAACTGAGTGCTGGAGATGCTGGATCCTCTCCACTGAGGTTAAAGGGAATATCCTCTTCCCAGGGTAAAGCTGGCTGTTGTTAATAGCCCCCTAAGTGAATTGCTCAGAATTAGAGGATTCTGGTAGTCAGAACTGGCACTGCAGCCTCTCTCTCTTATTGCACCAAATGTCCCCAGAGACAGAAAGCACTGCAAGAAATAAGGAAAGTGGAATTGGTTCTGGAAGACACCACAGAGATCATTCACTAGGAATCAAGGGGCTTATGATGTGCAGAATTTTTTAACATCAAACCAGTACTTAACCTGAAGGGCCTTGTTCTTCTCCCTCATAGATTCCAAGGATTCTTCATAGGCAGCCTTAAGCTTGAACTTATCAGTTGTGTGCATTCCTTCTGGGAATTCACTGCACCTCTTTGCACTTTTTATTGCCATTCTGCAGGCATCTTACCAAAGGCTCTGTGCTCCTTGTCCGGAGCAGCACAAGCAGCATTGGCCTGGAAAAAGAAAGCCAAGCATTCACTGGACACAAGTTTTCTTCACACTTCACTTCTCTTCGTGTCCTGCCAGCCAGTCACAGTTAAATTGGCAGCCACTCTAATGACTGGCAGAGTTTCTCTTGGTCCCTCTGAATGGGTGATTAAAATGTTTACGAGGCTTTCTCTCCTCACCATTAGGAATTTAACAAGATCACCCAGTTCCCAGCAGTGTGATAGTCTTCCTTGCTCCTGTGGTTGTAATGATGCTGCTGTGGAGCAAATGTTTTCCACTTCAGATGTTCCTTGTGCAGATGTGCTGTTGGTAATTGCCTGGGTTGATCAGTGTGACTCCTTCTATTTCAAAGCAGATTCAGTTACAAACAAGATGTTATTCGAGACTATTTTAGACTGTGTCTAACTGCTTGTCGTGAAGGGAAAGAATAAAGGTACATTTTTCTTTCCTAGGAGCTTTTAATCACAAATGTTCTACATACCCTTATGATCCACACATGCGTTCAGATACCATGGTGACAAGCACACCACAGGAACCATAGAATAAAGAGCTGCTTCATTAAAGAAAAGGATGGTGAAACAGATTTTTTCAGCCCAGTAATGTAATGCTGTATGTGGGATTTTCGGCTCTTGGGATCTGTTCTAAAGCCAACTGCAGTCATTGGCAGGTAACCAAGGACTTCAGTGGATTTGGAGCAGCCTTTGTGCCTATTTTAAGTAACATTTTTATTCAAATATCCCACAGTTGCACTACTATTCATGCTCTTACACTAACACTAGCAAGAGTAGAAATACTAATTTAATGAAGGAGCGTTTGTCGGTGGTGTTTAAACTGTGTGTTGTTTAGATCTGCTTTGAGTGTGGTAGTTAATAACCAGTGGCCAACCCACCAGTACTGCAACACTGAAAAGTTCAAAGCAGGATATTATTATCCTTTAAAAGGAGATGAATACCTTGCCTTGCAGTAAAGGAGGGCTTTTACTTTAGCTGTACTCTTGTTTCTGGAAGTCAGCTAATGAGCTTATGAGAAGCATGCTGTGTGCTCCCAGGAATTAGCTGTGGCTCTCATCTGGGTTTTCTCTTGATGTGGTAAATCTTAGCCTTGCTTCTCATGGCCATACAGATTACTTGACGTTTAATAGAGAGATCTTAAAATATTAAGAAATAAGAGACCAGTCCAAAGCCAACCTGAGTTGACAGAAAGACTCCCAGGGCCTCCAGCACCAGGGCTTAGATCTTGGTGCTCAGTCTTGGGCTGGATGCACTCTTGGATAGCTGGATTTCTTTCATCTCAAGGTCAACAGTGAGGTTCTCCACTGTGCTTTGAGGCCTCTGCTTAGTTTTTCCCATGCTGGCAATCCAGGCTTGGACTGATTCTGCTGTCTCTGCTTCTGGAGCCTCACAGCCAACTTTGTCCTGAGGGAAGGAGGGCAGAAATATCCTGGTGAGTTGCTCATGGAGGGAGGGGTGGTAGGATTGGCATCCCTCATCTCCTAGAGCCCCATCACTGTTTTCACCAGGGAAAAGGTGGAATCCTGGCAGCAGCCTCAGAAAACACTGTAAAGAGCTATGGTGCTTTATCCTTAGGAAATTTTAGTGGCTTTTGTAGGGCTGCTGGAAGAGTAAAGTCCTGTTGAACTAAAGAAAGATTACACAAATTCAAGCCTTTATCAGAAGGATTTGTTTTCTGTTGTCAGTGTACAAGTGTTAGGTCTCAATAGTCTCTGTTATTGCAAGTATTATTTTCTTTCTCTTGGCTGGAGGCCTTTGCTTTCTCTCTCTCTTACTAAAATGCATCCTAACAGATCACATCCATAGGCAGTGACTCAGCAGCCAAACTAAATAATGAGACTTCCCTAAGTCCCAAACTCCCTGAAAGCTGAAGGTTCACTTGGTTCCCTCCAGCTCTTTGGTTCTTTCAGTGGCATCAGTCCTGTATTTACTCCTCCAGACTGTGACTTCAGTATTGAGTTTAGAGACCAGGCAGTGCAGCTCAGCTTTGCTCTTCTCCTCTTCCTCAGGCTGCTCTTTCACTGGATCCAAATTATACCTGGTTTTGGCTGGGCTCTCACAGCAGCTGTGCAGGACTCGAGGTAGCACAGCCACTGCTGTGGATCTGTCCTGTTGGAAGTGTGACTGCACTGACCTGGCTGCCCAGAACCACTTGAACAACTCGGTTCTGGGCCATCCAGAAACATCTCAGCCTTCAAAATATCTCCCTGTTCAGGAGCCAAGGGTTTCTTTCCGTACCTGTTTTCTGCTGAACTGCAGTGAATTGAAATGAGCTCATACAACTGGAAACAGAACTTGGCTTGTCATCATCGCTGTGTTCTCTCAGTGTTTCAAAGAATTATGACAGTAAACCCATTTGGTGATTGTTCTAAACACAGAATCCTTGCCAGACTGGTGATATACAGGTGCAGCACTAGAATTACTCTTTGGAGATAAGCAGAAATTTCCAAGACACAGGTGTCAGACAGAGAGATGAAATATTGGTATAATTCTGAGCCAAACTTCTGTGATTTGTACAAATAAACTGCAAGATCCACTGAATGGACAGTGGGCTGAGGATCAGGAGGTGTGTGTGTTCTGCTCTTTGCTGACTCATGGGAGACTCTGTATCTTGTTTTCATATCCACACAGGGCTCATGTCCCCTACACCCCCTCCAAGAACAGCTGGTGACAATCCCAGAGAGTAATTTGGATGAGTTAAGTTCCCTTTGTGAGAGATAGCCCAGAAGATTGGTTACTCTGAAGTGGACAATATGCAAAAGAGCAGGCAGTGCGTGTCCCACGACAGCAGCAGCCTCTGCAGGCAGTTGGTGCTCCCCAGCACCTTGGGCTCCTCATCCAGCTGCCTCCTGCTTGCAAGGAGAGAGAAATCTTTATGTGGACAGTCTGGTTAAGCCTGCTCTGAGCTTCCTCGAGCTCCCAGCTCAGCTGGGAGAGCTGTGGGAAAACCTTATAAAGAATCAGGAGAGGAACTAATTCAATCTGACTGGAGAGAAAAAGAGGAGAAGGACTGGGCAGAGAGGAGACAAGGACAGGGCTGCCAGAGCTGGAAGAAATTTAGGGGAAGATGAGGATCCAAGGGAGGTAACACTGCACAAAGCTGTCAAGGAATTTACCTTGGAGCCTGATGGCTTTATTTTCAGCTTGGCTCTTCTCCCTCGCAGCCGGCTGGGCTTTGGCTCAGCCAGGTTATCTTCCAGCTCGTGAACATGAGCATTGGAGTTCAGCTGGAAGAGGGAGGTCAGTCATATGATGCTGAATAAGGCATCAAAGGCCAAAATATCCTCCCTCTCTTGCAAACTCAGTTTATTCCAGTTGGTGATTGCCCTGGGGTGGCTGTAACAGCTCAGGGGAGTGCAGAGTGTGCTGACCCTTGCGAGGGGGAGGCCTCTTCCATCAGCTGGGACAGGCAGAGTTCAGCACCAGCTGCCAACAGCTGCTTCCTGGCATCATCAGCTCCCTCTGCAGAGAGCTGGATCCTGCCTTGTGCTCATGGCTTCCCCTGTGGCTGCTGGAATTCCCTGCTGGCCTCTCCCCCTGGATTTCTGCACAGACTCCACGCTTGCACCAGGCTCATCCATCTCTGCTTTCATGACCTGTTTGTCCAGCTGTGCTTTCACTCTGGGGCTTCTCCATGAGCTCTGCCATCTCAGCCCTGGCAGCCCTGTGCTTCCCATGGCCCTGCTCTGCTTTAACTGACATTGCTGCTCTCTGTGCCACTGAACAAGTTCCTTTTCCTCTGTCTTCCCACCTGTGCAAGGTGTCTTAACAACACGGACCTATCTCCTGATAGGGTTGAGGATTAATTAGCTCGCATTTCTAAAGTGAATTGAAATGGGAATGTTCCTTGTTACTGATACCATCAGTTTGTATTAGTCATCAGAATGTGTTCAGAGCATTCTACCAAAATATAACCTCAGCTTCTTCGAGCTCTTCAGTGTACAAGGTCTGTAGTACACACACGAGCACAGCAGTGTGTGTGTGCAAGAGATGTGAGAGAAATCCGTGGAAATATGAGCAAGAATCTTAATTTCTTCACTCCCTTTTCTATATGTTTATCAGCTCTGCTGGATTTTCTTTCCTGGAAGAGATCTACAGCTGGGAATACTGAGCCAACAAAGCAGGAAAGACCTGGCCAGGTGTCTCAGCAGACACTGATGTTATCTGCAGCATGGTTGGCTTCCTGTGTCGTGTTGGAATTTGGCCTTCAGGAATATAATCAAGCTGATTTGGCTACTTGAGGGAAATAGAGGCTTGTTCATAGAAATAGCTGCAATCTAGGTCTGTGGGTCATGTTTTTGTAGAAATGCTGAGTGTTTGGTTAAATATTTGAATACTGTTGGATGAAATAAATATTTGAATTCCTAATGGTAACACTGCGCATCCTGTGAACTGTGGCCTCATTTCTGGTTTGATTTACCACCTTTCCTTCCAGAGTGAGAGGGAGAGTGCCTTGCAGGACAGAAATGTCCATGGAAAGGTTTTATCAGACATTTTGCTGACTGCCTGCAAGCAGAAGAGCAGGTTCCTGCAGCAGATCACCTTTCCCCTGGCCACGGCACCAGGGCAGGAGACCTGCAGTGAGCACAAAGTTCCACAGACTTCAAAGGAAGTGGAGTTTCCAGTGAGTGGATAATACACAAAACAAGCTGGATCTCAGAGTTGGCTGAACTGTTCATTCACTGGAAGCTAAAAGGCAAATGCTTCCAAGCCTAGGGGTTTCCCAAGCTCATAGAGAAGTCAGAATCTGCTGTAGAAAAAAAACACCAGCCACTACCTGGGGAAAAATAAATACTAGATCTCAGCTGGTTCTGTTTTTAAGGGTTTAAAGAGTGATAGGCTCCAGACTCAGTTTTAACAGGGTAGGTTTAAAAGGGCTGTATTAATCTTTTATGCCAACTCAATCTTAGCAAAGAGCTGGCTGAGCTGGCTGCTGTGTGGTGGAGAAGGCAGGATGTTACAGCACATTGATTGAGCCAAATTAGCATTTTTGCTCTGTAGTGAACAGGTTAGTCTTGGCTCAGATTGAGTGTCCTGTCTTTTCAGTGGGACTGGCAGGGCACTTAAGCTCCTTTTCCCTTTGTGGAAGCTCCTCCTCACCCCATCATTAATTAGTCTGCACATAAAGACACAGCACAAAGGAAAGCTGAGCCTGTTTGCAGCTCTTAAAGGACCAAAACCAGCACTTAACTTTTCTTTTGTCACTTAAGTGTCCTGGTGGCCTTGCTCTGAAGCACAAGGAGCTTGTACTTCCTGTGGAGAATTTGATTTAGCAGAGCTTGCCAGTATTTATTAATGATTGTGCACATTGCCTTAGCTGCTTAGCTTGTTAACTAGGTAAATTAGTGGTTTGGATGATATAGAGTTGGATATTTGTATTGTGGGAAGTTAATTTCTAAGAGGAGGTTTGTCAGAGCAGTGCTGGCAGACCCATCACTAAAGTAGTCAATAGTGACACTAAAATAAAGATCTAATTTGTGATAATATTTTGCAATTCTAAACCAGTTTTTATGTGAGGATCAGAAGGCCTTACATAAACATGAATCATTTAAGCCTCATAACTTCCTGGTGATTGTACACATTTTATATGTGGGTGAATGTGGAAGATGAATTACAAATATCAGACAATGAGTCAGAGAAAGACTTAAGGAAACAAAATCTTGTATTTCTGATTCTGCTTGCCTGAATTACTGAGCTGTACTTCTGCTTGTCATTGGGTTAATACTGAAAAGATCAGGGTATGACTGTGAATTTTCCCAGTGAATTTATTGTCAAGGGACTTTTCAGGTGTAGCTGATGCTGTCAGAGCTGTGATGTAGCACAACTGCACCCAGTACAGTCTATCCTGGGAAATTCCACTCCAACTGACACATTAAACCATGAAAATTCCTTATGAATTTGATGAGTTTGGCTCATTTCATCTCATTGAGGTTGGCAATGATGAGTCCTTTTCATTTTGCCACGGATCTTCTCTTCTTGTTCCCAGTTGTCCTCCAGCAAGTTGAAAAAGGGGAAATGAGTGTAAAAAAGAACTTTGTAACAAACATGGAATGACAGAATCCCAGAATGGTTTGGGTTGGAAGGGACCTTAAAGCTCATCTTTTTCAAACTCCCTGCCAAGGACACCTTCCACTACCCCAGGTCGCTCCAAGCCCTGTCCAGCCTGGCCTTGAACACTTCCAGGGATGGGGCAGCCACAACAGAGGGTGTTTATTAGAAGGGCCCAAGATGTCAAAACCAGGCCTAAGAGGGCCATCTAAAATAGAGACCGTGGCAACTGCACCTCACCTCGTGCATCCGAGTGGCAGGTTTGATGTTCTTGATCTCCTCGTTCTCCTCACCTTGTTCTCCTCACCTGGTGGTTTCCCAAGAGTGTGAGAAGCTAAACCCTGCCCTGGCAGCAGAGGGAAAACCCCAAGAATGGATTCATCCCAGATGCTTCTGGAGAGCAGCACAAGCATCCTGTGTGTTTCCAACAGGCCCACAGGAACTCAGTCCAGCAGTGACTCTTCCCAGAGCATCCTGCTCTTCCTCAGGGTTCACACAGCTCTTTTGGGCAGTGGCACGAGTTGGGCAACACTTCACTGTGCTGCCAGGAGTTAATTCCTAGAAAAACAAGTCCCCTTCCTCTTTGTGCAGCACACTGTAGTCTCACAGCATTTAAGCAAGTAGACAATGGGTTGGTTTTTTTTCCTTTCCCCAGACTGGGAGAATGAGAAGGGGAGAGAATAAAGAAAAACGAATTTCTGCCTGATGAGCTCCCTCCAAAGCCCTCTCCTCCTTTTGGCATTTAGTGACTGAGTCATTCTGAGCAGAGGGATCTGAGTTTGAACTCTGTGGTCTAATGCCTGCAGACAGGAAAAGGTTTGTGTGGATCACACGAGCCGTTAGCGGCAGCAGGACAAAATGTCACTGGAAGCTTGTGTTTCTTTAGAAGGAATCTGAGATTCAGTTAATAAATTCTGAGGCATATGAGGCATCTGTGAGTTTAACATCCTGTGGAAGTTAACACTGACTTCAGAAGGAGCAGCATTCAACCACATGGCTGCTCCAGTGCAGATTTAAAACTTCTCCAATTACATTAAATAAAAACCAGTTCAGGTGCAGGAGAGGGAGAAGTGTTCTCCAAGGCTGGAAAAGAGTTACATGGAGGGGAGCATTTTATAAGTAGAGGCCTACCAATATTGCTATGTAAAAGTGGTCTAATTAATAAAGAATGTCAAGGAGATGCAATGTCTTTATGTAGAGGGATCCCTAAAAATTGCTGTGAAATGACTATTACTACGGGGTAGGAGGGTGAAGTGAAGAATTAAATCCATCCCAGGTTGTATGAGATGCTGGAATACAAATCTGTAACAATACTTTACATATATATATATAACATATAAGAATACTGTGTTCATCCTGTGAAAGGCTGCTAAAACTCCTGCCTCTAATGGCAACAAACTTCCATATTTGCAAGAATGCAAGGCTTTGCCTCTTTTGCAGAGTTTCCTAAGATTCCTTTAACATACCTCTGTTGGAGTTGATGTCCATGACTCAGACCATAGCTTCTTAAAGTTAAGCATCAAAAAAAACCTGTTTGTATACACACAGATCCCTAAAGAAGAGTTTGCATTATAAAAAGGTGCCACTCTGACTTGCTGTAGCTCGTGCTGAGCATCTGTGGTGGGCCAGGAACAGAACTTGGGACTTGTGACAACAACTCCTTTGCTTTCAGTCTCCTTTGTTATCTAAGGACTTATCTTTATTTAAGGTACATGAGATTTACAGGCTGTCTGTAAATCTCATGCATCATCCCCATATGCTCTTTATTCATTCCATATTCTGAAAAGGAGCCTTTTATGAGTCATTTGAGGAAGCCAATGCCCTGCCTTCGTGAATCCCAAACCTCTAACCATCCCCTATGGATAACACTCAGCCTGCAGTTGGATGAGGAGGTCACCCTTCTCCTGGCTGAGGGTCTCTTGTCAGCTCCTCTGCTCTTCTGCTTGTTCTCTGAGCTCCCAGGTCTTTGACATGTTGCTTCTTATGTCCAATTCCTTCAGCTCCATTTCCTCCTCCTGTTGGGCCACACTGAGCAAAGTTTCACCTGGAAGGACTTCAAGCAGTGAGGTTCCCAAAACAAGCCTTTTCTATTATAATGGTCCCTGAAAGGCCTGAGGTGGTCATTTTATTATCAGATCATAGTGGGGTTTGCATACCAGTGGGAGGCCTGGCGTTTCCTGAAATGCCTGTTTAGAACAGAGTTTCATATCTCTCCTGTGAGTAATGCAGCTCCTAGGAAAGGTTGTTATGGTGCACAGGGGCAGATCTGTGTGCCAGCACAGAAATCAGGACTGTGTGCCAGGTTCTGAACTGATAAATGCAGAATGATTCTTACCACTGTCCACATTCATACCAGTCCAAATGGCACCAGAACCCTTGGAGAGCTTTTTCTTATCTAAGGCTGGAAAGGTTTGTTTGGCTCACACTGGAGTTGGGAAGGTGTGCCCTCAGCTAAAAGGCAGATTTTATTTCACCCACATGTGGAAAATTGGCTTTAACATTTTTGTTAATGTTAATGTTAAAATTGTATATCGTGGTCAGCACTTTCTTTCCTCTCTTACCAGGAAACCAACTGATTCATCCATCCTGGGAGTAAGTGAAGAGGGTCTGAGCTGGACCTGCCCCTTTGTGAGGACAGTGTGGTCCTGCTCAGGAGAAGTGAACTAAGCAGCTTTGTTTCAGCTTTTAAATGTTAATGAATAGTGAAATCTTGTATTCCCATGCTCATATCCTCATGCCTTCTCTTTATGCTGCTTTGAGAAGCAGGAAGTCCAGGCCTTAAATTTCTAAGACACTCTCATTCCTCTCCCTGGAGGCAGCAGGCTTAGACTCAGATTTCAGGATTTTCTTGGTTTGCTAACTTTTCTGGCATTGCTTTGGAAAGAAATCATTCAGACCCATTGCCCTATCAATAATTAACGAGAAAGTCACCAGCTCTCTCAGTGTCTTTAAGTAAACATGGGCGTTATTTTCTCTCCCAGCCCTTATCTTCCCTGCCCAGACATCCCAAGGTTCTCAGTGCCTGTAATTGCCACTGTTTAATTCTGCAGAACAGGACAACCTCAGATTATTTTCCTCACCCTAATGTATAATTTTCCCCAGAAAAGCAGCTGCAGAAACTTCTGCCATTCCTCTGAATTGCCATCAGGCCTAGCCTGGGCAAACAGAATGTGTGGGGCTTAGAAACAACAGCATGGATGGAGGTTTTGTCCTTGATAAAACCCAAATATACCCTGTGCTGTCCTGTGATAGGAAACGCAGTAGTTTCAGTAACAAAAAATAATAGTAGTAATCTTGTGGCTGTTGGCTTTAAAAGTGAGATTGAGGCATCCATAAGTTGAAATCTAAGGATAGAATAGGCTGGAGGAGGGATGAATATTGTGTAATTATTGTAAAAGTTGGGCAATGCAGATTTTAGGTTCCTGCGAAGAACAGAATGTTCCCTTTTGCGTGGTCGGTACAATAGCTGCTTTCATTATGTTATGATAAAAACATATGTGCAAAATTAATGATGTATGCTGCTAATATTAGATGACTACAACAATCTCTCTCCATTTCACTTTCCGGTCTTAAATTGGATAAATGATCAGTTAGTAGGATTTTTGCCTGACTAAGGAGTAGTAAAGAGCAAGTGAGATTTATCGCGTAGCTGAAGGTGCACTTCATTTGCATTTTATTAACTGAACTGTCTGATTAAAAGTCAGTTTTGGGAGTGTGTGTAAGAGAGATCATTATATGCATGAGGAAGTGGGTTGCTGTAGAAACTCTAATTCTGCAGCTCCATCTCCACCGAGGACATGCTGAGTCACAACTGCCACCAGTTTAGTCAGCCCAGCTTGGGTGGGAGTAAACGGTACCTTCTTGGATCCAGTTCTGCCCCCCCTTTTCCCCCAGGTCAGGAGAGCCAAGCAGCAACTTTGATGCTGCCTTCTTGCCCTGGAGAGATTAAGCTGGGATTCAGGTTTTGGTGTGTAAAAGGGAAAGAGAGGGGTAATGATACAAGAGCAACAGGTAGAGACAGTGCAGAGAACCTCATCACCGCTGGAAATCTCCTCCAGTGTAGCTTCCCAGCCCCACAGGCACTGAAATAGTGGTGTAAGGAAGCCTGTGGATATTCCTACCTGTGACAGTTCTTGGAGGGGGAAGCAGAAGCAATGGAACCAGGCATTCCTACCTGCTCCCTCTCTGATTTGCCATGGATATGATCCCTGCACAGGATGCAGAGCTCTGTCCTCTGCAAGTGGAAGACGTGCCTTCAGTAATGGTGTTGGAATTCAACTGCCTATTTATAGCACATTTGTTTGCTATTCCCTGCTTTCCATCACTTGCCCTTCCACTTTATTACAGGTCATAGGTGAAAACTTACGTTGCTCTTCCTCTCTGCAACTCACTGTTTCCGTGGCTGATCCTGCAAAAACAGGGTTGCAGGAGGCAACGCAGCCTAATAAGTAACAGTGCCAATTTGTCTAGTTCCAGGGCGTGTATTTCCTAATTCTTTGTGCTTCTCATGAAACAAGAGGTTTATTAGACATCCTGACTCTGGCTCTGGCTCTTGGAAGTGTCTCTCAGACTAACATTCCCTTGAAGGGATGTAAGGTGAAGTGATGACCCAACATCTTTCACTCCTGAAAGAAGATTTGCTGTTCAGCCAGCCCCAGCTTGTGCAGAAGGCACTGTGTGGCTTTGCCTGAGGATTGGGGTACCAGACTGTTTGAATCCATTTGGAACAATGCAGTGGATGTGCTGTACAAAGAAGCCATCAGCTAGTCCAGCTGCTCCTGGAATGAGACAAAGAAGGATGGAGTGAATAAATTAACAGGAGATACCAAGGCTAGAGAGAGAAAACCTTCTGTTTTATAAAGTCATTTGCATTTCACAGCTGGAAACATCACCATATCTGCATGAAGGAAGTAGATGTAAGATCCACCCCTGTCCATTTGATAGCCCAAAATCTGACAAGCAGTGTCCCAAACTTTCCCATTCACCTCTCAGCAGCAAAGTCCTGGGCCGAGCTGATGACAATCCTCGTAGGCAGCGAGTTTTTCTGGTTGATCGAAACCTGACATTTGTCTGGGCAGCAGAAGGCCACTGACTGCCAGAGGGGGGATTATGTAGCCTGTCATTAATCCAGGACTGCACTCACGCTTCCATCTGTGCAGGAATGTTTCTGCAGCAGGGCTCGTGGTGCCTTCCCCGAGCGCACAAACACGGCGCGCTCCGTCTGCCTCTCGGTGCTGGAGGGGCAGAAACCTCAAGGTCGGAGCAAGATTGTCTCTGAGCACGGAAGAGAAGGATGCAGGGGCAGACAGAGGCTGTTACCTGACGGGTTTAATCCTTTCCACAAAGGAATGATGGGGAAGCACTGGGCAGCAGGACCGATGACATTTGCGTGCCGACACATTGAGGTGACAGTATTGATTGTACCTGTGATGTTCACTCACCTGCAGCCTCCTCTGCTCCAAGGAGGATCCAGAGCAGGGCCACGCTGGATTTCTGGAGCAACCCCACCACTGCTTAGTGGGATCCTTGCTCTTTTGTAGCTGCCCTGTGGTGCTGTGTCACACCTGGAAAGGAGCAAAGGAGGAAAGGCACGACCCGTTCGGATACAGCCAGAGAACAGCCTGGTAGTGCATGAGAAAGCAGATTTCTCTTTGTTAACCTGAGTAGAGAGAGGGAGAAATCCTCTCCGTGGGTACAGGGAAAGGAAACAAGTTAATGCTGGCATGGGAATAGCATTAAAGCATTCCCTGGAGACTCAGTCCTCACGGGGGGCCCTTACCATGGAAAACCCATTTGCCCTGAATAAATGATTCTGCAGCACTGCCAAAGGAAAGCATGTTGTGGAGAGATTATATTTTTACCTTTTGGGCTCATACTTTGATACGCTGGCAGAGAGGACAATGTGGCTTACAGACTGCTAGAACCAGGCACAATCAGAACATATTTTGCCACAGTCAAATGCCACTTGCAAAAACCTGCTTGGTAGCAAAGAAAGGAAATTGTTGCTGAGTGTAAAAAAGATAGACCAAAGGGCCTGTGATTCATGCTCTGATCATGTTCTGTCAGTGTGTCTGTGCAGTGGAGTATATGAATAACTGGTGGAGTTTGATAATATGCTTAAATACTGCTCCTGCTGCTAAGCATTAGCATGGCTGCGTGACAGCACAGCAGAGAGGCGAGTCACATCCACCAGGAAAGGCGAGACAAGCTGCAGGAGCTGCAGGGCTCTGGCTCTTCCAGCAACACATAAGCAAGGGCAGCAAAAATTCATTTAATCTTTGGCCGACGTACCTTTTAGGTAGCTTTCCTACAGCTTTATGTTACTAGAAACAAGCCTTGGCTTGAGTTTTCGGGGGTTTGTTCCTTTTCAGAATATCTATAAGGATTATATTTTTAATCAAGGCCAGTGGCAACATGTTGGGGAGTCGTGGAACAGCCTTGCTGTTCTTTGTACGCTAAAACGCTCAGCTGTGGCGTCACTGGTCAGACATTTGCATAATCAGTGTTTTCAATTAATTGTTACTGGAAAGGGTTTCAGGGACCTGCTGGCCAACTCCTCTGTTGTGGCACTGTGGTGCCTTAGGATGCCCTTCTGCTCCAGCTTGTTCACTGCTTTTCCCTGGGCCTGGTGACGACCCCTCTGGAGCTCTCCAGGCTGCAGACCCACGAGCTCAGTAACTTTGTCAGCCACTCTTGGAGGGAAGATGAACATGTTAATCTGGGCAACTGGAAGAAATTCCCTCATTGTCCCCATTCCCTTGCTGCATACTCAGGAAAATGGGTGCAGACAAGCTCTCCAGCCCTGCTGGGAGCCGACTGGGAAGGGCAGAAGGGAAGCAGCTCTCAGCTCCATCCCTTCACACACACCCCTCAGCAGAGCTTGCTGGATGGAGCAGAGCAATAATAAACACCCCAAACAAGGTGCTGCAGCAGCTGCTGTGCCTGGGCTCCCAGAAGCTCCGGGAGGTCTGTGCCTGTGCTCCACCATGGATCCAAAGTCATGGGCAAGGCAGGGCTGTTGGACAAAGCAGGATCAAGTCCTCAGCTGACAGCTCAGCCATCTGCCAGGCCCGCTGCCCCGTGGCAGCTGTGAGTGCCAGCTCCACCTCTCAATAGCACATCTGTTCGTTTAAAAAAAGAATCAGCGTGTTGTTTAAGGTCATTCTATATTCCCTGGAAACAAGAGCCTGGTTTTAGCAACTTTTTCAATCTCAGTGAACTGGCTGAGCTCGTGGCACATTGGCTTTGTCCTGGTTTGCTGTCACCACGTGTGAGATCTCAACCCACCTCCGTTTTGTCCACCTCTGCCTGCTCCTCCTTGCCTTCTGCTTGAACTTCTTCATGCCCAAGTGCCTCCAAGTCAGTTGTAGCCACAGATCTCTTCTGGACCAGAGCCCAGGACATCAAAGGGGACAGGACAGGAGGGACACAGGCCCACCCAAGGCAATTCTTAATCTGCACCGTAAGCTGGAAGCCAGCCCATAGTGCCAAACATCTAAAATCATTTTCCAGCCCTCTGAGGTTTGCCCAGCCAGGTCCCATCAGACCAGCACTGTGCTTTGCTGTCCCACTCTGCCCAGAGCAGGATTCCAGAGAACCTTGCAGTGTGTTACTTGTGAGCCATGATTTGAGACTGCCTGTCTTCGTGGCTATGAAAATCATCTTTGCTTTGTACAAAAGGCTTGTTTGCAATGGACAAATCCTGGGAGCTGTAAAATACCAACAGCTGCTGGAAAGGGCACTGGAAGTTCAGCAGCTGGAGACTGTTTGATCTCTCTGTAGCTCAAGTCCTGCTTACAGTAATAGTCTCAGGAGCCAGCAGATATTCCCAATAAGCTCTTCTCAGTAACAGATACTCTTCAAAATGATATTAAAAAGGAAAATGTGTGTCAAAACCAGACAAAGGGTCAAGTCTTCCTCTCACAAAAGCTGCTTCTTGAGATTACATATGTATGCGAGATGAGCAGGTTTTAACCCGTGGTCTCTGCCACAGCTTTCAGATCTGTCAGTTTTGAGGCTTCAAACAAACCCTGTAACAGCTCGTTTGAAGTCCTGCAAACCCCAGGCCATTGAATGTTAACCAGAAACTCCCACGTCAAGCTTGTTTGCTTTGGAGCAGATATTTTACATTCAGGTTTCAGCTCATGGACAATTGAACAAGTCTTTAGGCTGTCCCAGCTGCTCCCGGGTGGCTTATTTATCCTCAGGTTGAAGAAGCTGAATTTTATTCCCAGGGGAAGCTTAGGCCAGGGGGGCAGCATCCTGTTTGCTGTATTTCCACTCTCACTAATGTTCCTCCACACTTCCATTAGTGAGAAGTGGCTTTTCCATCATCTGTGTTCTTTGCTGTGATCACACTTGGATGCACCCAGAGGTAACAATTAGGACTGGGCACAAGCAGCACTTTCTGCAGCAGGAGAAGGACCAAGAGGTGATTACACCAATTACCATCGGTCCAGTCAAGGCACAACACAAGCTTTTGGGTTGGAGACTGAGTGTTCTTCTAGATTTCCATTCCTGAGCACGTCTTGAGTTGTATGACTTAAGGAAAAAAAACCTTTTGTGGGATGAGTTGCTTAGGCTACCCAGGAGATTTTGCTGTAGCAGCCACGTCAAAGTCAGTGGGATTGAACACCCAAACCTTTTCAACAGTATTGAAAGGCTTGTCCAGGCTGTCTTCCCTGTCCTGAGGAGATGTAAGCAATTGGCATGAAGCAGCTCAACACTTCAGTTTAAAAATGATCATTTTTACCTTACTGGCAGCCCTGCCACATCAAGGGGGATCTCACCATGCACTGATGAAGATAAGGGAAGACAGCTTTCCTTTCTCACTCTGACCTGCCTAAGGAAAAGTCACTAGCAATCCTCTTCTTCCTGGGTAATTAGTAACAACCCCCCACTGCAGAGAACCTATTTCAATCTCTGGCCAAGCACAGCTCTGGTGTGTAGGTTTCTTATCCTAGAAACAGAGGATCGAGCAGGGATTTGTGCACTAAGGGGAGCGAATAACACACACAAAGTGCCATATGAGTAAGTTCAAGGAAGATATAATATCTTTTAGCTGCTTCCTGGGAAATGGCACATGACTTCTCCAGACCTGGAACACAGAGGGGAACACATCCAGGTGTTGGCAGCAGCCAGAGATTGAAAAGTCACAGCCCTGTTGATGTCAGTGAGAGTTTTGGTTTTGATATCAGTGAAGCCAGTATTTCACCAATGTGTTTGGCAGTCCTGTGAGTGCAGCAAGAACCACACGATCCTTCAGTGCTGCTCTCAGAACATGCCTCTAACCTTCACAATGTTCCCACTGGCACAAGTTTTAGTAGAGATATTTGGGCAATTCGTGAAATGGAGGCAGGAGGTGCCATTGCTTGTTCAGTTCTGTCATTGCTGGGTTCAGGAGCAGCTCTCCAGAGTAACTCATCCTGCTTCTGAGCAGCCTCTGAATTACCAGTGCATGGTTTGTAAGATTGTCCTGGGAAATGTGTCCTCACACTGCCCTTTTGGAAAAGTGGCTGGTACCCTGTAATTGCCCTGTCCATGTCTTCTGTCCTGCTCTAACATTCTTAGCTTGGTTTCTGGTCTCCATAAAACCCATCCTCCTCTAGACCCGACCACATCACTTCATTCCAAAATCACCAAAGGGATACCAAATCACCAGAACTTGCTGGCAGTCCTGCCTGGGCTTTTTCACCATTTCCTCTGGGCTGAAGTCCCCTCTCCACATGGCTCTGCTGGGAATGGCATCATGTGAGTTCTGCAGACAAGTTTAGGTTGACTCAAACCACCTTTTATGCCAATCCTAGTTAGTCCAAGTGACCTAGGGGAGGACTCACAGTCTCCTCTGCCCTCAGAGCTCCATCCAGATGCAGGAGGACCTTGGCCAGTGCTGCTGCCCACCCAGGGAAGGTCTGGCCATGCCCTGGCTCTCCAGGCCAGGCCAGAAGAGGCTGAAACCTCCCAGTAAACAAACTGAACTTGCCTTGGCCTTGAACTGTCCAGAGAGGCAAATCCAACATATGGTCCCTGAGTGTGATGCAAATCTGGGATGAGTTGAAAGTAGGAGGGATGCAGACAATCCCACATTAAAGAATAAGTGGTCCATATGTTTCCTCTCTCCTTTTTCTGTGTCCTGAAGGGCTTAAGTCAGGAAATGAGGTGGGGTCTTTTACCTTGAGAGCTGGGATTTGTGGCTCTCAATTTAGTCTTGCATGCACGTGTGCAAGTGCAGAACAATGAACCTTCCCTGGAGAGCTATTTTTGGGGTCTTGGTTGCAAGACAATTATGGTTTTGTGCTGATGAGTGTTAGTAATGGTTGCAATATAGCTGTAGAATGAAAAGTGTACAGCTTTTGGGGGAGGCGCCGTGCCCTTTATGTGTGCTCAGAGTCTCATGGGCAGCTAAAGAGAGAGGAAATAAATTTGTCATCATCTAATACACTGTGTAACTTCACTGTGGAAGAAGGGACAGGGTTTGGTTTCATTTACAGCAGTGCAGATCCCTCCAGTTCAAAAATTCATTTCAGATTTGCACGTGTCTGATTTAATCAGAACAGGGTCCATTCAACACAAGAGAAAACCCTAAGCAAAGTTAATATAGAGAATTATCTGCTTACTTACAACTCCCAGTGTTAGTCCCAGCCAGCTTGGCTGTGCCACCACAGTGAATTAGATAAATTTGCCCTAGATGAGAAAATAAAAGATGAGTCTGTTAATCAAGATTGCAATATCTGTAGGAAAACAGAAAGTAGCTGAGAGGTTCTGCACGTTCATCAGGGACAGACAGCGTTGCCTGTAGGGGCAAATTTGCAAGTCAGTGAGAGGAAATTTAATCTTTTCAAAGATCAGATCTATAAAAAACCCTCTTTCTTCTTGGATTCTGTATTAGAGCTTAAAGAAATCCTCCTTTCTCTGCAGCATATGGCAGAAGTATGTAGCACACAGAAACAGGAATGAGAGTGCAGTTGAAAACCCCGATGTTTTACATTTAAACTGACAATTTCAAAATTAATCTGCAAAAAAAATCTGCAAAATTAAAAATAATCTGCATTTCGAATCACTGCAGCAGGGATCAGTTGAAAGGGCATTGATTTGGGGTTGATCAAAACTGGTTTTTTATTTGACATACAAAAACTTGACATCTAAAAATGGGAAGGCAAAACAAAACTGACTGACCAACTCAGTTCAAGCAAATGGGAACCAATAATGCTTCATGGGAAATGTGAAGTAAACAGAAATTAACTTTGCTGCTTGAGGAAGCATGTGAAGATACTTTTTGGGTGTATTTTTTCTTGAGGGAAGATCTTTATATGATCTACAGTGACCTACCAGTCAAGGGCTGGTACTTAAAAAATGGGAAGAATTGTTCTTCCCCCTAGTTTTAGCATCATTAAGGGTCTCCAGCAGAGGATTCACCTGGATGACTTGATCTTCCAGGGATTCCTACAAAAATCAGATACAAGTCAGCACCAGCAGGATGCTCAACACTGAAGCCTTGGGCTTTGAGCACGACTTGAGCTCCACGACTCCTCACCATCCAAAGCAACCCAGTAAATACATTTTCTGTCAGTCAGCTCCCACAAAAAGCTGAATTACTGCTGTGAGCAGCAATTCCATTCAGGTTTAGCCCTGCCAAAGGCTCTCCACAGGGGTCCAGCCGTGTGGATTTGGGGCAGGCAGGAGTCTGGCTAATCCCAGTTCCAAGAAGGAACAGCAAATGCAAACTGTATTGCTGTGCTCAGTCCTTCAGTCTTCTAGAAAGGAGATTTTGGGATATTCCAGGATTGAGAGACCCACGGGGGAATGGTTGGGCAACGATGAGGTCTGCAGGCAGAAAGATGGGAAAGAGGAGTGAGTTTATTGCTTGGAGGAGGAGGAAGGTTATTCCAAGGATAGAGGGCAGCATAAGACAGGCTAGGAATGTGTGTGGGATAGGGACAGCCTGGGGGGAGAAGTTGAGGAGGAGGAAACAGGCACAGAGGGACAGGCTGGGGCTTGACAATCCAGAGGTCTGGCGGTGAGGAAGCTGGAAGGAGGAATAGGAAGCCACCGAAGGAATCCCACAAGGCTTGAATAACAGGATTTTTGCTGCGAGGCCAAATGTAGCTGCTATTTATGTCTTTAAATTCAGAACTGTTTTACTGACCCCCATAGTGGAGTTGTGGGAGGGGGGGTGAAAAAAAAAAGAAAAAGAAGAAAAAGAAAAAAGAAAAAGAAAGGAGAGGAGATTGTTCTCAGTCTTAAAAGCTGCCATCAGCATGGAGGGATTCTTTCTATTTGATATCAAACAACATTCCTCATTCCTATCATGAGAAAAAAAACAGGTCTCCCTCCCTGATTATTGATGCTTATTTCTCTTTTATTATTTGGAGAACTTGCTCTTCACAATATTTTACCCAGATAAAACACTTCTTTACTACATCTTGGTTTTGCAGGTTGCAGGAAATAAAGTGCTGGGAAATCCCACCTGGCTCAGGATCCCTGAGGCTGCTGTCTCAGGAATCTCCATGCTCTCTGCCAACACTGTGATTATTCCTCCCACTGCTATTTATTCCCATTTCCAGACCACCTGCAAACCCCCAGAGCTCTGTGTGAGTGTGGGTTCATTGCAGCCACAAATCAAGATCCCCCTCTGTTTTATGAACAGGCAAAAAGAAATGCAGGGAATTTATTTGAGGAGAGGGCAGAGAAAAGCAGAAAAACCCAAACATTCTGGTGCTTTGCCATTTGCTTTAACAAGTGACAGACAGGCAGGGAAAAGGGGCTTGGGTAGGAGCTGACACTGGAAGACTGAAAGGGAGGACCCGGTTCATCAGCTCCTGTCCTCAGCCATCAAAAACTACCAGGAGAGCCCATGGCACATCCACTTCCCATGGCCCTCGGTGGTTTTCTCCCTTGTCACAACCTGAGTGCACACCTGTGGCAAAGCCCTTCCACGGGAGGGAGCAGGGGAGTTCAAGGACATGACTCATGTCCCAAGGCTTTGCATTTTTTGGGACCTGTTCCGTGTTGGGAGCAGTCTGTGTCCCACACTCCAGGCAGTTTTCCTTCCCCCACCCACACATCTGAACCAGCTTTAATGTTGTCAAGGCGACAGCCAAGCTGCTGCTGGTGAGCGGCGTGTCCAGCACCCAAAGATGTGCCTCCCGGGGACCTGCCCTACCTGCCCAACTCGCTGCTCCCCGCAGAGGAGAAGCTGATTTCATCACTGCCATGATTAAAGGGAGCAGGGGCTGTGCCGTGGCTTTGTCTGGACACACTGCCCAGGCGAGGGCTGCTCTCTGTCCCACCTCTGCAGCCCCAAGCGATGCTGAGCACCAGGCTTGTGACTCACAGCCTGCTCAGGAGTCACTCTGGGGAGAGAGGGAGAAACCCCTGGGCTGGGAAGGGGAATTCTGGCCACCAGAATCTGGCTTTAGAGGCCACTGCTTGGGCTGAAGTCAGCTTGGCACTGGTTGGAGGCAGCGATGGCACTGGTTCTTCTGGGGATCTCATTTCTCCACCATCCTCCTGAAAACCTTGAGGGTCTAAAAATATATGTGTGCAAGGACTCCAAGGCAGCAGTGCTGCACCTTTGGAAACTGGTTTCACGGCTCAAAAAGATCCTGGTGTAACACTGCCAGCTGCAATCTGCTGCTCTGGGATGAATTTCACCCAGAAAGCAGGAAGGAGAAATGTCCTGTGTCCATTTCCTCTTTGATCAGGCAGAGATAAGGAAAGTAACAGCTCAGCAATCATTTCCCCTCTCAATCTACACGGCTGAATCTGTAGACAGGCTGGGTTTAGATGCCTGGATTTGCAATGTATATTTGAGGCTTGGCTCAGGTCTGTAATTAACCTGTCACCTCCCTCAAACACAAGGACTGACGTGGTCTCCGAAACAGAGCTGTGAAACATTAAACCAAACAGCTACAAAAGATGAATGCAGGTGACAAAATAGTTCATCCTGGCATCAGACAGTTTCTTGGGTGCAGGTCTCAGATTTTTATGGAACTTTCCATTCTTTTTGCCTCACCATCCTTTCCAAGCTGGGGAAACTGAGGCAGGGTGTGATGACAACTCACAGCTTCAGAGTTGTTCACTGTGTCAGCCCATTTTTTGGCACTCAAAGTACCTACAAAAAGTCTGTTTTGCTCTGGCCTTTCAGTCTGAAGCCAGAAGGAGTGACTGTTGCTCAGCTCCTCTGAAGGCAGCCTTCAGTTGTGTTGTTTAGGTTCCCAGAGACTGTGTATGTTTTTAAAAGCTCAGCGTGAGTGTATTCCCAGAGGTCAAGGAAGGGGTAAGGCCATGCCAACAGCTGGGGGTGAGTTGTGAGTTAACACTCTGAAATTCCACAAAATCACGTGGGATTCAATAAAGTTATGGTTAAAATCCCTGTGAATTCAAGCCTACCTGTTATAAAACACAGTGAATATAAATCCAGATGGGTTCCACATACACCTGCAGGTATCACCCTTTTCTCCTTTTGCCTCTGCTTGTCATTTCTGCCACATGGCCCTTCCTGCTCTCCATCCCACACCTCTTCCCAGCCATCACACACAGCAGTTACCTGCCAGGTTAAACCCAAGGTCCTGGAATTGCACTTGCAAGGCCTGGACAGGCTCTGTCAGAGCCAACCAAAGGGCCTGAGCCAGCAGTTACATCTTAAAAGAGACCACACATTCCTTATCTGTAAGTCCAGTGATGCTGGGAGCCTGATTGGGAAGCTTTGATCCCTCCAGAGAGGTCAGATAATACTTTGTTTGGTGGGGATTTCTTCTTGTCTTGCCTTGTAGGGTGTTCTATGAACTCAGCTGCTGGAGAGTAGGGACAAGAGGCTGAATTAGAAAGACAATCTAAAGAAACTTCCATTCAAAATCACCTTTCTGGCCATGTCCTTCTTGCCAAGGTGGAACAGCGCATTTCCTCAGAGCTGATCTTTGGCAGGCAAACCTCAGACTGAACCCTTGGCAGGAGCAGCCACATTAGTGATGGAATTAAAATTTCATTTTAAAATAATTCACGTTTAAGACAAACAAATTCTGTGTGTTTGCTGCAAGCAGAGAGGATAAAGCTGTTGTTGTGTTACCGTCTTGTGCATTTTGGTTACTTGGTGGGTATGAACTGCTCTGAAAGACATGAAAGACAACAGCTCCTGTATCTGCTTTAGGTATTTCCCTGCTATATTTGCCTCAGCTGGAGCGTTTGGGATGTGGTTACCCTGCCAGCATTGCCATTGTGGGTGTTGTGGGTGAATACACTTGGGATAGAGTTTCCAAGCAGGAAGATTCAGATAAACAACTGCTTTGAGGTGAAAATTAGAGAGTTCGTGTTACACCCACCTCTTGAATTTGTAACTGACTGTTCACCCTGAAAATCTGATTCTAGGAACTCAGCATGTCCCATCAGGAGCAGAATAATACCACAGAAACCATGACCAGCCTGAGTCCTGAACGCTGGGAACTGTGATTAACTCCTCAGGAATCTGTGTGGAGCAAGTCATATTTTCTGGGCTTTTTCAGGTAATTATTTCAAACCTTAAATCTGTGAATGAAGACTGTAAACAGTTCTCAGCCAAACATCTTAGAGAAGGACGTGAAATGCATCAAATAAGTAATGGGTTCTGACCTGTTTGCTCATGTGTAATGTGAATAAATCAATGTTTTGACCACGTGGGCTGCAAAGGCAGCAATCAGATCTCCCCATGCAGGGACACAGGGCAAAATGGCAAACCTGAAATAGCTGTTGGCTCACTAAGCCCATGGACAGATCAGCAACAGCCAGGACTCAGCCAAATTGCTTTCTGCTTCCTAGGATGCCTCTGGATGGGTTTAATGGTGTGCCATTGCAGTCTCCAGAGCCCAGGCCCCATCCTGGCCTGCTCCAGCACATCACTGCACTGTAGCTTCTGCTGCAACAGCCCGGGCTGGGCTGCAGCTGGTTCACCCAGCCACAGATTATATTATCTGGGAAGGGGGTTTTGGAAGGTTCCCTCAGAGAATGAAGGAGAGGTTGTGGAGTGACGTGTCCCGATAGCAGCGCACAGCAGGCTCTGCAGGCAGCGGGTCACGGGAGGGAGTTGTCTGAGCAGGATGTTTGCCTTTGGTGTGGGCTCAGTTTCTTGCCCTGACACAGATTCCTTCATCATGTTAAAGTGAGACTGAGAGTCCAGCCCTCTTGCCTGAAGGGATGGGAAGCATGACCATGATTCAGATTGGAAAATGGTCTTCAGATAAGGGGCAGAGCAGCCCATATGGAATCATGGAATGGTTGGGATTGGAAGGGACCTTAAAGCTCATCTTGTTCCACCCCCTGCCATGGGCAGGGACACCTTCCACTAGCCCATGTTGCTCCAAGTCCCGTTCCACCTGGTCTTGGACACTTCCAGGGATGGGGCAGCCACAGCTTCTCTGGCCAACCTGTGCCAGGGCCTCCCCACCCTCACAGGGAAGAATTTCCTCCATATATCCTGTATGTCCCCCTATATAATACAGACCACATGTAAGAAAGGCTCTGGTCTCTCCCTCGGTGCTGCCAGGGATACCAGGCTAAACACAGCAGCCCAAGTGTCCATAGTGATATTCCCAATTTAAAAAGGAGCTTGTAAATGGAGGAGGGCAAGGAGAGGAACAGGGGGTACAGACCCACTTTTGACAGCTTGCTGTAGAGCCTCAGCCGTTGTGCTGAAGTGGCAAGCCTTGGAATAACAAGGAATTCAGTTTGGATGCTGCATTTCAGGGTTGCATTTCAGCATCAGCAGCAAACTGATCCCTGGTGGTCTGGGGAGGAACGGAATCTGGATCGGAAAGCCCTGCTGAAGGATCACAGGGTTATATAAAGATCTCCCCCAGGAGACAGCAAGATGTTTTTGCATTTATTAGTCATTTAAAAAATAATGAAAGCTGCATCCTCATTCTCAGCTGTTGTCTGTTCTTGCTTGGGGAGGATCAGTGTATTCCTGTAAGGGCTGGAGGGGGTGTTGTCTGTACGGAGACAGGACCAGGCTCTAACCAAACAAGGGCACATTGCTGTTCGTGAGGCACAGAGGGTCTGATGGGGACAATGCCAGGGACTTTCAAATCCCACCAGGTGCTCTGTGAGTCACAGATCCTGCAGGAGACAGTCTGCAATTATGTGATCAAAAACTCTACAGAGAAGGGCACACACAGAGGAAAGCAGAGTTCAAGTCTGTCTTCCTGGTGCCCAACTTTTCAGTGCTCACATTTTCAATCATAGCACTCAGTGCAAGGAATTGTAGAATCACAGAATCATGGAATGGTTTGGATTGGAAGGGACCTTAAAAGACCAATCAGTTCCACCTCCTGCCATGGGCAGGGACACCTTCCACTGGACAAGGATGCTCCAAGCCCAGTCCAACCTGGCCTTGGGCACTTCCAGGGATCCAGGGGCAGCCTCTGGGCAACCTCTGGGCCTCCCCACCCTCACAGGGAAGGATTTCTCCCCAATCCCCCATCTAACCCTGCCCTCTGTCAGTGGGAAGCTCATTACCAAATCAGTGTCTGTGTGTGTGAGATGTGAAGCAGCTCAAACAGAGATGAACATCACCCTCCAAGCTTAGCAAAAATTATCTTCAGCTCCTATGATCAGGTGGAATATGCATGTCGAATCCTCTTTTTAGCATTTTCTGAGCATGGCTTTCAAAGGAAGGCCCCTAAATACACATTTTAAACAAAGACACTCATTTCTGTTGAAATGCTGTCCTCAGCTGTGATAATCAGGGGTGCTGGAGCAAGGTGAGCATCCCTCTGGCAGCAGGAAAGCTCATCTCCTTGTCTAATTAAGCTCCACATGGACTCCCTGACAGCAAAGAGGCATCCAGAGGCTCAAGACCCCATGATTTATGTGGATTTTCTGGTGTTTTCATGTGGTTTCTCTTCCCTGCGTGATTTACAAGGTATTCCACTTCTTTAGAGAGCCTTCTTCCTTCTAGGTGCTGTGGAGCAAGGCCATGCATGATTTATACAAAATTATGTGGGTTTTTTGAGTTTCTCCATCACTGTTGTGCCTCATCCCCAAATTCACCATAGATTTTTCTGTTTCAGTTCCTTGAGTTACAGATTCAAGGGCTAAAAGAATAATTATTACTGGGGCCCTTTAGGAAAAAAAAAAAAAGTGAGGTTTTTGGCCACAGGTGATTATAGTTTCCACAGCTGAATCAGTGTCCCATAACTGACAGAGGATAATGGATTTAATAAATAGCTATGATTAAGTCTGATGTTATTTTTAAGTAATTTCAAAAACTGTTACTCTAATCCCTTCGTGGCTGGCAGAAAGGAGGATGCTTAGAAGTTAAAATTAGTTCCTTAACGTTCAGCCTGGTGTGGAGTTACAGGCACTCCAGGGCTGTCCTGGTTTTCTGGGGCATCCACTTACAGTGCAGCCAAATGGACATTAACAGCTGCCTTTGGAAAGTGGGAATGAGCTCCCACAGCTCACACTCAGCCCTGCAGCTGTCCTCCTTCCTGAGGCTCCCATCAACTCCAGCCCAGCTGATGGGATAATCAGTTGGTGTTACTCTACTGTCTTCCTGCACAGACATTCCCTTTGCCTTAATTCCCAGGGAATTCCCAACTCTTCCAGGCCTCCTTATCAATAAATATAGATCTCTTCTGTACAATATCAATATGACTCTTTTTGTTTTTCGTCTACATCTCAGAGTGATCCCCCTTCTTGGCTGGAAAAAGGCACTGAAGAACACTTTGCCTTGAAAAGTGCCAGAGTTGATCCCATGGCCACAGCAGGAGCTGTTTCAACCAAATTGATAGAAAACTGTACTTCTTTCCTCCTCCTCCTCTTTTTCTTCCTCATTCTTTTCTGTCCTAGGGAGCCAGGCTGGGAGAGCTGGAGGATTTTCAGCCTGGAGAACAGAAGGCTCTGGGGAGACCTTAGAGCCCCTTCCAGTGCCTAAAGGGGCTCCAAGAGAGCTGGAGAGGGACATGGAGTGACAGGACAAGGGGAAATGGCTTCCCACTGGCAGAGGACAGGATTAGACGGGATGTTGGGGAGAAATTCCTCCCTGTGAGGGTGCTGAGACAATGGCACAGGTTGCCCAGAGAAGCTGTGGCTGCCCCATCCCTGGAAGTGTCCAAGGCCAGGTTGGATGGGGCTTGGAACAACCCGGGCTAGTGGAAGGTGTCCCTGCCCATGGCAAGGGGTGGAACTGGTTGGTCTTTTAAGGTCCCTTCCAACCCAAACCATTCTGTGATTCTGTATGATTCAGTGAACTGACATTTCCATGGCTCCCCAGCTGCAGAGGAGCAGGGGGAGAAAATCAGGGGAGTGGGAGAAAACTAGAGGAGGAGAAAAGCAGGACCTCATTTTTGAGGCTGCTACACGAAATTAGAGGAAACAACAAGCTGCACCTTGAGCCTCAGAAAATCCAGCTGCAGTGCTCAGCTTTGCCTGTGGCTCAGCAGTAAGGCAGGGATAACAATAAATCCCTTCTCGCACCTTCTGCATGTCCTGATTAGACCGACTGTGGCAGCCCGGGGCTGTCACTCACCCTGTGACAAAGCACAAAGCAGCTCCCACATCCCGGCCCCGCCCACGGCTCCTGCTCCAACAGCAGCACCCACACGGAGCTGATTCCTGGCCGTGGGGAGGGCACGGGCTGCCTGGTGTCTGCTGCTCCAGGAGGGACCGGTGCAGGCTGTGGACTTGGCACTGTGTGCCAGGATCCCAACTGAAAAAGGAGGAATTTCCAGGCCCCATCCCTGCCACACTTGGGAATGCCCCACATCCATGAAGGCGTGAAGCTGTGTTGGGAGGGTTAGGTTGGATATTAGGAAAAGGTTTTTCCCTCAGAGGGTGGTTGGCACTGAACAGGCTCCCCAGGGCAGTGGGCACGGCCCCAAGGCTGCCAGAGTCAAGGCATGTTTGGACAGGACAGGAGGTGTCCTTTGCAGGGCCAGGAGTTGGACTGTGGGTCCCTTCCAGCTCAGGATGATTCTATCCCACCAGCAGTTACATCATCAGCTGTTTCAGGAGCCCACATGGATATTTCCTCACTGTTACTGTAACTAATAGGTAAAAATAATTTGTTGGTGTTAATTTAATGGAACTACATTATTGCTGATGGAGAAGACGCTGTGTGAGAGCAGAAGTTTGGGGGCTGGCAGGATCCCTCCCTCTGCTCCCTGTCCACCAGCTGAGGTTTTCCTCTCATGGAGGGGCTGCTCCAACCAGCTGCTGTGCCCGTGCAGCATCCATAGTGGATCCTGGGAGGATGTTCCTGCCTCCTCTCACCCTGCCACAGAGATGCCACACACTGATGCCACCTTTCCTGACTGGCATCTTTTCTGCAGGCAGTGAGGGTGAACCTATTCAAGAAACATGAAAAAAACGGAGGAGGGAAAATCAGGGTTTTTCTCTCAGGGCTTAAAACGGGTGTTTTCAAGTCTGCCCCAGTCAGAGTCTCACCAGGGTGCAGTGGTGGGGTGAAGGGTGGTAGGGTGTGGGAGAACAGTGTCAAAAGAACCCCCCTGAACTAGAACCACAGCTTTTCATACCTGTCATGATGTGGATTTTCAGCTTGAGCACACTAGGCTGAGCTCAGGGGACGTTGTCATTTAGATTTAGGGTTTTATCTCCTTTGCTCTCCATTAGCTGTGAAACCTTCTTATTATGCTGCAAACCAAAACTTTTTTCCCCCCAGTGGTTGTTCCCTTTCCCAAATATCGATCTGCCTGTGTCCTCAGCACGGGTTCAGATCCACCCCCCTCACCCTCAGCCTGGGTGGCAGTGCCACCTCTCATGCCATCAGGGACCGGAGCAACCGACAGGGAGGGGGATGTTCATCCACTGACACGTGGGTTTTCTCTCCCCATCCTCTCCCTCCTTGTGCTGGCAGTGACAGAGAACTGAACAGGATGGGGCTGATTGTGCTTGGCAGGTGGAGAGGGAATGGAAGGAGTGGGGAGAAAAAGAGCAGCCCAGGATAAGGATGAACCTCTCACAGCCTTGTTCCACATTCACACCCTGCAGCACCTTGGGCGAGAGCTCTCCAGGCAGGGGACTAAAAGCTGGGGGCTGGCCTGTGCAGGAGGCTGCCCCCACTTGTCTTGGGGGGGTGATTTTAAGCCAATTTAATTAAATTGCTTGGCAAAGTTGCAAGGACTCATCTATTTCAGCTTGAGCCAGGCCTGTTTTGATTTAGTCTTGGCTGATTAGGAATTAGTGGAAACAAACCGCTCAGAAAACAAAATTAGAGGGTGCACGCTAACTTTTGCACCAGATTAAGCTGAATTAAAAAGCAATTGAAATGTAATTTTCCTGTCTCAAGCAGCCAAGAAACAAGATAATGCAACTGGTGGCACTTGAAGCTTAAAAACACAGCAGCCAGGATTAGCACAACTGGCTTTTTAACGCCTCCAAGCCACAGATTTGTCTGAAGGTCTTTTCTCAAACCTCCTCCCATCACCTTCCACACAAAGCTTGCTACAACTCTTTTTATTTGCCTTGAAATGCCGAATTGGTGTGACCCCCCCAGGATTTGAATCCACGACTTAAAGCAGCCTGGGTGTTGCACTGTCTCCATAGGTATTTCCATGCTGGAAATAACCACACAGTGAACTAGTTGTTCCCTGAACTGCTGTAAATTGGTCTGAAATGGCTCTGTGTACATGGCTGCAGGGTGTGGGGGTCCAGGGGTGTGGAGGGTGCAGACCCCCGTGGTGGGTGCTGTTCCCACCTTGCTCCCACCTTCCTGCAGCTCGGGATTTCTGTGCTCCCCACCACCCTCGCAGAAAGAGGATGTCAAGCAGTTTAAAATTAGGTTTTAATTAAATATTGTAATAGCTGTTTTCCCTACCCACTTGGGAAGCACTGCTCCTCCCTTCCCTGCTGGCTGGACCAGGCTGGCACCTCTGCACACAGGGAGCTGTACAGGGTGGGTTTCACAGGGCTGTGTTAAATGGGGGATGGAGTGGAGGGTGTGCAGATCCAGGGTGCCTTCAACACCTCAGATCCCCAAAACTGCCTGCAGTGCTGCAAACAAGCCCTGCTTGGCCCTGCAGTGGCTCCACTCTGAGCTGGTGCAGCCTCACCTTGAATATTGTGATAGTCTTGGACACCACAGTACGAGGAAGATCTGAAGCCATTAGAGAGTGTCCAAAGGAGGGCAATGAGGATGGGGAGGGGCCTTGAAGGGAAGCTGTGTGAGGACACTGAGATCACTTGGTGTGTTCAGCTGGGGAAGAGGAGACTGAGGGGAGACCTCACTGCTGTTACAACTTCCTGGGCAGGGGTAGAGGAGGGGCAGGACTGAGCTCTGCTCTGGGGGGACCAGGGACAGGACCCAGGGAATGGTCTGGAGCTGTGTCAGGGCAGGGGCAGGTTGGATGTCAGGAAAAGGTTCTTCCCCCAGAGGGTGGTTGGGCACTGAACAGGCTCCCCAGGGCAGTGGGCACAGCACCAAGGCTGACAGAGCTCAAGGGGAGTCTGGGGCTCTGGGGCACAGGGTGTGACTCTTTAGGGATGGTCCTGTGCAGGGCTGGGGGTTGGACTGGATGATCCTTGTGGATCCTTGTGGATCCCTTCCAATTCAGCATTTTCTGTGAAATGCAAACAATCTCTTGACTGATGGAGACTGCGACGGGCACAGAACGCAGCAAGACATGAGCTGCCCAGCAGCTCCTGGCCAAAATCTAAAGGACTCATGAAGACAAAGGGTTCTTGCTTGGTTTCTCTCCTTGCCATCTTCTGCCTGTGCCAGCCAGCAGCTCAGCACCCGATGATGCTCCAAGTTTCTTAATCCTGTCTTGGCTCATTTGCTACCTCTGCAGCCTGTTCCCCTCAGCTGCCCCTGGCTCTGTGGTCCTGGGCCCTGCTAACTGAAGGATGTTGCTCTCCTGGCCTGCAGCACCACCCACAAGCTACCCAGACAAAAAAAGGGGCATCCCCAGACTGCCTGTGCCCTGCACAGCGATGGGGTGGCAGCGCCCAGACTGCCTCCAGTGTCACAGGATGTTGCACAGATACAGGCTGGCATCACCCACCAAGGGTCTGGCCAAAAACAAGGCCAAAGTGGGCAAAGCATAAATGTATGGAGGAGGTCTTGGGGGAAAAAGTGGTGGCCCAGGGCAGCCATCAGCATCCATCCTCCTCCAGGTGCATCCCAGTGGCCATGATGAGGGAGCAGGTGGAGATAACAGGGGCTGTCCTGGGAAGAGCCAATCCTGGAGGGGAGCTGGGGGGGGGAGGGGGGTACGTGGCTCCACGGGGGCAATAAAAGAGGCAGTTGAGAGTGGTGGGGCATGAGAGTGGGTTGTGGTAAGTGTTTTTCCTCCTTGTGGAGTGGGTGGTTGTTTATTCCTTTATGGCCTGAGATGGGGCTGCTGGTTGGACTCTCTTGGCTGTTTGGGGCTGTGCTGGGTCTCCTGCTTGGCTGGTGTCAGTGGGTGGGTTGTGGTGCTCTTCTGCTGAGATGGGGGTGGAGAAGGCTCCTCCAAAAGAAGAGGCTTTTTGGGGTGTTGCTGTTCTGCTCTGTTATGGAAACAGAGGAAGGGAGGCTGGAGCAGGGTTAAGGCTATGGGGGGTGGGGTGGGGTTGGTTTGAGCCAAGTGGTGGCTCATCCTGGCCCCTCTGTGAACTGGGGAGGCTCTGCAGCTGAGTAGCTGGAATAAAGAGCTGCATCCCAGCCATGGCTGCTGGGACAGGAAAGAGAGAGGACTGAAAAAAAAAAACCCAACCAAACAAAAAAAAACCACCAAAAACTTATAATGAGGTGTGAGGGAGCTCTGGGAGGCTGGTCTGAGCTGCAGTTGTTGGCTGTGAGCCTGGAGGGAAGGTGAGGAGGCACCATCTGTGTGTGATCAGCCCCTGAGTATGTTGATACACAGCCTGGGTTTAGGGGTCCTGTGATGGTGTCTGGTCTGAAAACATCTCCATTTCTCCTGGGTGGAAGCCTTGTTTTTTCTGACAGAAGCTGTCTGAAGGCCAGCTCATGTTTTATCTGTGGCTTTTATTAGGAGGTGCTTAGAAAGGACTTTTACCTGTCCCTATTTAATGTTGCTCACCTGGTAATCTGTACTAGCTGCTGGATTTCCAGGAGAACTTCTTCAGTTGAACTTGGTCACTTTATGCCTCTGCGTGTGACTGTGGGTCTTCCTTACTTTGGGGTGCTGGTGTAGGAAGCCAGGTTGGGCTGTGTGGTGGGGTGAGAAGCTTGGATGTGGCTGTGTCCTTAAATCAGTCCTTGAGCTGATCTTTCTGGAGGCAAGAGGCCCTGCTAGGCTTGGGCTGTGTGTCAAAGTAAGACTAAAAGGCCCAGGATCAGAGCCAGAGGAAGGTGGCGTTTCTGTAACCATGGGAAGCCTGTGTCTGGCTTCCTCATGGGATTACAGCAGCAGCTGTAATTTTTGTAGCCTGATATTAAGTGGTAGTTTGTGCCTGTATTTAGTTCAGTGGCTCAGCTGCAGTGTGTGAGGATCCTACTGAGCCCTGCTTGGGGCAGGGGACCTGCAGCATCTCCCTCGGTGGGAGTGTGGCATGGAAATGTGTGGCACAGGCTGCTGGTGGGAGTGGAGGGGTCCCAGCCCCCTCTGTGGATGGCAGTGGATGCTGCTGGGCAGTTGTGACCTGACCCTGCTCTGTCCTGAAGCCCAAGAGCAAGCGAAGACGTTCAGCTGGCACCTCTCTCAACCCTGCTGAGATGGAGGTTGGGAAGCAGGAGCAGCACATGAGGAAGTTCAAGAACAAGGGCAAGGATGCAGCTGTGAGTACCCACCTGCCTGTGCCAGCACCTTTGGGCCATGGCAGAGCCCACTGAGGTTTGCCTGTTCCCCTTTTCAACAGATGGAGACTCTTGTGAAGGCCCATGGCCCTCAAATCTACCTGTATGGGGTAGCAAAGGGGGAGCAGGGGGATGGCTCTGCCAGCTGGGATGCTCAGGTGGCTTTTGAGATGTGATGTGGAGCTGGCTGGGCTGCAGGGAGTGTGGTGACACAGGCAGGGGGGATGTGGGTGACTCTGGGCTGGGGAAGGGGGTGGCTCAGCCCCAGCCTGCTGAGCTCTCTGCAGCAGTTATCCCTGTGGAGCGGGGGCTGGTATGGGATGTCAGACCATGGGATCTGTCAGCTTGCTTTAAGCCAGTAGAGGAGATGAGGGTTTGCCTTTCAAGTTCAGCAAATTTAGTTTTAAAAACCCCCACTGGTTGTCAGTTCATCCAGCAGTTCATGTCCTTGGGAGGCACCGAGGGAGAGGTTTACTCTGTCCCATCTCCTACATCACCCTCCAGGCCACAGGGAGGACATGCTGGCTCTCTGCACTCCTCCCGTGGGAAATGTGGGGCAGAAGGTTGCAAAGATGAACTCCCTGGGGAATGGGGTGATGCAGACTGTTGGGATGGTGCCCCTCTCCCCTCCAGGCCCTGCGGATGCAGAGGGTGGAGATGAGCATTGAGCTGAGGAAGGCCAAGAAGGATGAGCAGATCCTGAAGCGCAGAAATGTGTCCCTTCATGTGAAGGATGAGAATGTCCCTCCAGGACAAAACAGGACACATGAGGTGAGTGCTGGGTCCTCTGCACCTGGGCAGGATCAGTGCAGTAGTTATCATCCCCTACTCAGACCACTACCAAGTCCAGCTGGTGTGACCTGGGTTAAGTATCTGGTGCCATTCCTGACTGCCATGCCCAACACTGGGGAGTGTTTCAGACTGCCTGGCCTCTGCCTTTGCTATTTTTCATGGAGATGATGTCCTGTTGGCCTCCCTTGATGGCAGGTAGAACAGGCTGGTGCTCTGGCTCCCTGGGAGCTGGCACAGCTCCTGTCTGGCTCCCTGCACAGTGAGGGGTAATTACTGAGCTTGAAGGCCCATTATGGTGTGTCAGGGACTCTTTCAGTGCTTGATTATAAGCATTAGTTGCCTTGAAGGCTTTTGTGGATTCTCTGCCTCATCTCGAAACTGTGTTGCATAAAGAATAGACAGTGCTTAGATATGAAGTGGTGACTGACTCGGGTCTAGACAGCTGATTGACTGCAGAGATTAAACCAGAGGGAGTCCCGGCTCCCCTCTGACTGTGAATCATTCCCTGTGACACAGATTATTCAGCTGTCCTTGGAGGAGATCGTGGAAGGCATCAATGAGAACAACCCCAAGCTGCAGCTGCTGGCCACACAGGCCACCAGGTATGTGCCTGGCTGCCTGGGCCACGAGGGAGGTGGCTCATGGAGCTGTGGTGGGTCCTGGTGGCAAAAGGCATTTATTCCTGTTTGAGGAGCTCTCTAGAGAGATGGCAAAGAGGGAAGGAGCGTGGTAACCCAGACTGCTCTGGGGAACCTCAGCTGGTGCCTGTTGTGTGCCCTGTGTGCCATGCTTCTCTCTGTCACAGTCTTGGGTGGCACCTGTAGCACGGACCTGGGGGGTTGAACCCAACTGAGGGGTTTGCTGTGGCTCCTGGTGCTGCCCCCCTTGCTGTGCCTGTGCTGTGCCAGGGATCATGTTGGATCCTGCAGGAAATCAAGAGCCAAGTGCTTGGGCAGGCCAAGGAATGGAGAGCCTGGCTCTGTAAGGGTCAGTGCTGAGTGGGACTGTCCCCACTGCGGTGGCTGTAGGAAGGATTACAGGGTGTCACCATCACCCAGCTGGCAGCAGGGATGACTCCTGAGGGTCCAGGAGAGATTACATGTTTGTCTTTAAGCTGGAAAACCAGCCTGAAACCAGCTGTTTGAGCTCTGGTCTGTGCAGAGCTGGCTGGTCCTCCTGACCCCAGGAGTGGCAAAGCCAGGCTGGAAGAGAACGCATGGCATATATTTTTATCACAGTCTCAAACTCCTGCAGGGTAGGGGGCATGGAATATTATCATGGTCCCAAAAGGATGTGTGAGGTATTGCACTCCAACAGAGACCCTGCTGTTGCTTTAGTATCTTTAGCTGTGTCTTCCCTCTCTATGGCAACCCCTCAGCTGAGGTTTGCTGGAGTGGGGTGCTGAACTGTCATCTCTTGCAGGTGATGCTTCCCCTGCAAGCCACAACCTGGTACCTGTTTATGGGCTGTGGTGGCCCCACACAGGGTTTCTCATGGCAGGCTGTGCTGTGTCCTCTTGCAGGAAAATGCTGTCCAGGCAGAAGGACCCCCCCATCAGTCAGATCATCCAGCTGGGGATCGTCCCCAGGATGGTGGAATTCCTGGGCCGTGCTGACAATGCTGCCCTGCAGTTTGAGGCAGCCTGGGCACTGACTAACGTTGCCTCTGGCACCTCGGAGCACGCCAGGGCCGTGGTGGATGGAGGTGCTATCCCAGCCCTCATCTCCCTCCTGTCCTCCCCACACATGCACATCAGTGAGCAGGCAGTGTGGGCTCTGGGCAACCTTGCAGGTGAGGAGAGGTGTGGGGGCACACAGAGGGTCACTGACCAAGCCAGTGCTGGAGAGATAAAATATTGTTGCCCCTCACCATAGCCCTCTCTCCCTGCAGCTTTGTGTCCAAGCTGCTGCCCCTATTGAACCCCTTGACCCTTCAGCCCCTTGGTGTGGCCTGGCAGCCCTTGAGATCCTGTGTGGGCTCTGCGAGAGGATTTTGGCCAAAGCCAAGGCCAGGATTCCATCCTGCTGGCATGGTTTAACCCCCTAATGTGGTCAGCAGGGAGAATAGAATGGGTTGTGTCTGGTTAGCCTGCCACCACCCAGCCCTGCTGGCACTCCAACCTGCCCAGTAAATCCTTCTCACCTGGAAATGCCTAATGGTGTGTGGCTGGTGGGGGAGCCTGGTCACCCAGCCCTGGCCCTGCAGGTCTGATTGCTGTTTGATGTTGACTGTCTTGTGATTTGGGCAGATGCAATAACCAACCCTTTACCTGTACAGGGGATGGTCCTCTCTACAGAGATATTCTTATCAATCATGATGTGATTCCTCCCTTGCTGGCTCTGGTGTCACCTGTAACTCCAGTAAATAACCTTCATTTTCTTGCCTTAACAGCTCTTAATCACTTGGGTGATGGGGGAATGATGGTCTTGTCATCTGTGTTAAACACAACAACTAACAATTGTATAATTGAATGAGACCCTGCTCTAAACTGCTTTTATGACCCTGCCTGTGCACAAAGCTGGGGATGCCAAGCAGACAGTCTCCAAGTCAATGTGATACCTTTCAGTCTTGGCTTTTTTATCCAGCTTTGACTATCTCAGCCCAGGAATAAGATGAAACTGGTGCAAGGCAGACTTGCATATGCATATGGAAGGGCTGAACTTGCCCTTCAAGCTTCCTTCTGCTGCTTTTTGGGTAGCTCTAAACTGCTGGATTGGTGGCTTATCCCTGCCCTTCTGCAATGGTGCCTGTCCCACTGCTTTCTGTCTCTGGGGGAGAAGAACCTTCACAGGGTGGCATCAGGTGGACTGAGAAGCTCTCAGGGGCAGTGAGAATCTTACACCTCCCTTGTGTTTCAGGTTGGCTTCCTGAGGAACATCACCTGGACACTGTCCAACCTCTGCAGGAACAAGAACCCCTACCCTTCCTTGGATGCAGTGCACAAGATACTGCCTGTCCTCATCTGCCTCATACAGCACGAGGACAAGGAAATCATCACTGACTGCTGCTGGGCTCTTTCCTACCTGACCGACAGCTCCAACGACCGCATCCAAATCGTGGTGGACACGGGGGTTCTCCCCAGGCTGGTGGAACTCCTGGCCAGCATGAACTTGATGGTTATGGTAGGGAACAATCAGCAATCTCCATCCTCTGGCCCCTTTAATGTAGAAACATCTGAGGGGAGGGAAGGCACATCTCCTTATTCTGTGGCACCTGTGGTGTGCTGTCCCCTCAGCCTGCAGGGCTGTCAGGCCACTGCTCTGCTCCAGCTTGCTGTGGCTGGAGGCTGGATAGAGACTCCAAAGCTGCTTAGAGCAAACAGGAGGGCGACAGGTCTGTAAATAAGCAGCGCTCACCCACAATGCTCTCCTTGTTTGAGGGATCAAGCACTTAGTGAGGGATCTTGCTGGACTTTGACATGTATCCCTTGAGGTAAGGCCTCTCCTCATCTCCTTTAATCCCTGTCTAGACTCCAGCTCTGCGTGCCGTTGGGAATGTGGTCACAGGGACGGACCAGCAGACCCAGGCAGCCATCAATGCCGGTGTCCTGGCTGTCCTGCCCCGTCTCCTGCGGCACTCGAGGCCAGGGATCCAGAAGGAAGCAGCGTGGACACTCAGTAACATTGCAGCAGGGTCTTCCCAGCAGATCCAACAGCTCATCACCTGCGGGTTACTGCCACCCTTGGTGGAGCTGCTCGACAAGGTAAGGGATGGGGAAGTTCTGCTGAGGTTCCTGAGGTCTGTGGTGCCTCACTCATGAAGGACTCTGCCCCAAGAGCCACCTGATCAGGCTGTTAGAGAGCTGTTGGCATCCTTGGAACAGCCTGGGCATTCAGACTTGTCAGTACACTTGCATGGAAACGTGTGCTGGAGCTGCTCTTGGCAGCTCTGCCAGGTGTCCTCGAAGGGCTGGGAAATGGGGGGTCAGTCCAAGCTGAGTACAAGGGAAAGGACTATTCTCACCTCACACTGATCCTGGAGGGATGATAAAGCTTGGGAATGCCTTCCCTGTGGTGCTTTTCCAGGGTGACTTCAAGGCTCAGAAGGAGGGTGTGTGGGTAGTGGCCAACATCACGACTGGAGGAACAGTGGATCAGATGGTGGAGCTCGTCCGTTCTGGGGTCCTCAAACCTCTGCTCAACCTGCTCTCAGCCAAGGACAGCAAAACTATCCTGATCATCCTGGATACCATTTCAAATCTCTTCCTGGTAAGACCTCTTATCTCTTGAATTCCTTCCCCAAAAGAGCAGCAAGGAGTGAGCCAAGTGCTCACATTGTGTGGTTAGAACAGTGGCTGTTGATTTTTGGAGTAAGAGATAATTTTCATGCTGTCTAGCTTGTTCTTGGGTTGTCCAAAGGGCTTGACAAGATTAAAGTTCCCTCCTCACCTCCTGCCAGCTGGTTTGGTTGGCAGTCAAGCCACTGCAGTTGTCCCAGCAGGGACTGGTGTTCCATAGGCACCACAGCCATATCCCTGGCATCAGGTAGGGACTGCAAATTCAGGGACTATGATCCTTTTAACTTGTAGATCAGGGTTGTAATTACAGTAAAGACCATCTCAGACCTGTTACTGATGCAATGTTCTATTTTCCTGCTTGGTTTCCTGATGTTACAGGCAGCTGAGAAGCTGGGAGAGACAGAGAAGTTGTGTCTTCTGCTGGAGGAGCTCAATGGTCTGGAGAAAATTGAAGACTTGCAAAACCATGAGAACAACATAGTCTACAGAGCTGCCCTGAACATCATAGAGAAATACTTCTCTGGTGAGGTATGTGACCCTTTGCTGTTTCTCAGCTGAAAATATGAAGCTGTTATGCACTGGAATGAAGAACAGGATACTGAAATAGGCTTTTGGAGGAGACCTCCACATGGCTGGAGTAGTCCTTGCAGCTTCTTTCAGCTGCTTCTAAAGGTCTGTGAAAGCTCCAAGTTGTTGTGAGTTGCACAACAGACATGGGTGCCTTGATAGCATCTTGCTGCTGGAAATTAAACTGGCATCAGCTGGAGTTACTGCAGTTGCTGATATGAATACCAAATGTGGAGAAGTTTTCCTCCTTCGGAGCTGAGCTGGCTTGTCACTATGAATGGAAGCCTCCTACTCTGCTGATAACAGTGCTCAGGTTGCATTTGGATTACTTGACCCTTCTCGTGGTAATGAATCTGTGGAAAAAGAGGCTGGGACACCAGCTAGGAGCTGCAGGAGTCCAGTGACTGTCACAGATGCCATGCTTGGTCCCAGCCTCAGTCTTGCAGATGGGAAAACATCAGGGAAGAGGCTTAAAAGTCTGGCAGATCTTGGAGCTGAGGCTCAGCCTGGATGGGATTGCAGCAGGGAGCAAATGCCTGGTTTAGTCCTTTGCCCAGAGCAGGGTCTGTGGGATGTCCCTGTTGAGGGACTGTGGGGGAAGCTCTCCCACACACCAGCACCTTCCTGAGGGGTTGGATGCCAGGGGGAACATCTCTCCTAAGCAGTCCTGGTTTGTTGCTGTTCCATTTGAATTAGAGTGAGTTCTGCCACTGCAGCCACTCTTCTCTTCTGGTGTCTCAGCCCATAGGCTTGGCTGCTTTTGTGTGTGGGATGCAGGGATACTGCAGCTTCAGTGTGCTGTCAGGAACAGGAGCACTTGGGTCTGGTTTCCCAGCGCTCTGTTAGAGCTTCTTACAGCAGCTGAATCTTTAAAACAAAAATAAAACAGTAAGTTGCTGTAAAAAAAAAAAAGCTTAGGTTTATTCAGATGCAGACCCTATAACTGATTTGATATCACTTTCCTCACAGGAAAACTCAGACCTGGAGCCTCAGACTGGCCAAGATGGGCTGTATGATTTCTCAGTGGAGAAGCAAGACTTCAACTTCTGAAGATTAAAGCACGACACAGCTCTGAGCTGGTGGGTGAAGGTGCTTTGAAAGAGCTCAGACATCCAGTTCATAAGGAGCAGAGATGCTGAGTCTTTTTACTTCTGAAACTTGTCAATAAATTGCACTTCTGGCTTTGTACCTCTCGCCTTTGATTATTTTCTCCCCACTTTTAAGGTGCTGCTGCAAATGACATGGCCTGTTTTTTTCCAGTAGCATCTGAAGGCCTTGCAGAAATGTGTTGGAGCTCGTGGGCATGTTTTCTGGGTGGGAACTGTCTTCTAAGTACATAAAGCTGCTGGAGAGCAGCATCTTGCCACCAAATCCTTGTCCTGAAACTTCCAGGCTTGACTTGGAGTAGCTGAAATAGCTCTGAGAAGGGTTTCACCCTTCTGCAGACACCATCACCTCTATAGGAGGAGATGCTTTTGGCAGAGAAGGAACTCAGCCAGGGGAAGGTGGGTCACTGTCCTTGCTGTGTGTTGCTTCACTTGCCCATGGAGGCATTGGAGCCTGGATGCTGAGTAAATGCTGGTCCTTTGGAAGGAAAGCTGTCAGAGGCAGATGGTGCAGTAGGAACAATACACTTCTGCTCCAGCCTGGAGCCCATGGACCTGGACTGCCCTTTAATTCTGAGGCCCCATATTTCAGGTTTCCATTTCATTCAGTGCCCCTTGTCCTTCTCTCCAAGCCCTCCAGCTGTGGTCTGTGAGCAGAAGCTGAGGAGGATGAACTTGATGTGGCTCTCGAGTCCAAAGGTTCTGTGCTGTGGGTTCACAACAAGCTGCTGGACACTGCTCCATCCCTGCAGTGTTGGTGGACAGGGCTTGAAGCATCTCAAAGGCTTTGCTCAGTGTGAGATGAGGGGGCAGTTTTCCCTCCTGGCTTTGTGGGGTTTGGCTCTTCAAAATGACCCTGGGTGGGCTCAGGGCTTTGCTTCCTCAGCTGCAGTGGGAGGTGATGTGACAGCTTAACCTGAAGGGAAAATCTCCTCTTCAGGAAGCTGAGACTCTTCCTCTGCCCTGGCCCTGCTCATCAGAGGATTTATGTGTTTCTCCTGCAGGCCACCCAGGGAACAGGGAGTTGGTAGTAAAGTCTGTGCTCTGTGGCCTGTGAGGAGCTGTGCAGCCCCAGCTGTGGGTGCCAGAGCTGAGTATCACTTCTTCAATATTAAAATGCCAGGATCTGAAATGCAAAGTGTTTCCTGCATCCAACACAGTGGCCTTGAAAACACACTAAAGCAATGCCTGAATGTGCAACTGAAAAAAGAGCCTGTAAGAAACCCTCTGTGCCTGGGGTTGATGCTGAGGGTGGTGGCTGGGCTGTGTGTGTGCTCTCCTGCTGCTGACAGGGCTGATGTGGCACCTGGGAATGGTCACATTTCACTGGGTAAAATGAATCTGAGGAAGGTGCTTCCTCAGTGTAAGTGGAGACACAGACCAGAGCCAGGGTCTGTGTGACCACCCTGACTTTGGATTGTGTGGAGCATCCCATGTGGCTTTTCCCAGGGCTAGGCAGGGCTGTCCCTTGCTGCTGCTCTGATGCCTAAAACCAAGAGGAAAAAGAGAAATGGCAGATCTCTTTGACTTTTCTCCTGCATGTGCTGGACATAAACCTGTGACAGATGGTCTTACCCAGAGCCCTGGGACCTTCCCACTGCTGTGCCCCTAAGTTAGAACACTGTAGGAGAGCACATCCCTCTGCTGAAGAGTGTTGGGATGTGCCTGCTGCCTGCCCTGGCAGCTGGAGGACTGGGACCAGTGCCTGATGGCTCACCAAGGCTGCTGTGGTGTGGGCGTGGGACCTGCAGGCAGCTGCTTGCCTGGCTCACTGGAGCTGCCCTGCTCTGGCCCCAGCTCTCCTGCCTGGGGCACAGGGACCAGGAGAGGCAGTTTTGGCTTTGGTGCTCTGCTCTGGGGGCCTGGAGGCACCTGCTTCTCCCGGTAGGATGGGATGGGGCATCCACTGGGAGTAGGGAGGCTGAGATGCTGCTGTGCTGCACCCCCAGTGCTTCCTCAGGGCAGCCCGACCTCCCTCTAGAGACGGGTGAAAAAAGGTAATTTTTCTAATTAAAGCCTCCAGTGTCCTGGCCCCAGGGGAGCATTTGGAGTCAGAGAACCATAAAGGCTGGAAAAGACTCTGAGATTGTCCAGTCCAACCTTCAGCTGAACACCCCCAGTCCACCAAATGTCACACCTACTTGTTCTTTGAATGTTCCCAGCGATGCTGACTCCACCACTGCCCTGGGCAGCCTGGGCCACTGCTTGACCACCCTCTGTGCCACCCCTGAGAGCCCTTATTCAATCCTATGGCAACGCCAGGCACCCCACACCCCCCCTCCAACCCTGAGAACACTTATTCACCCCCAGACACACCTTTGCACCCCCAGGCAGCCCTATTAGCCTCCATTCCACCCCCAGGCACACTCACTCCCCCAAATTCACACCATTCCTCCCTATTCCCCCCATTCCATCTTTCCCCCAGTCCTTCCCTGTGCACCCCTATTCCCCCCATTCCCTCCCATCCCAGCCCTATATGCCTTATTCCCCCATTTCTCCCCTATTCCTCCCCATCCCACTCTTATTCCTCCTCAATCCACCCCCATTCCCACATTTCCCCCATTCCATCCCCTCTATATTTCCCCATCCCACCCCTATTCCTCCCTAGTCCACCCCCATTCCCCCAAACCACCCCATTCCTCCTATTCCCCATTCCGCCCCCGTGCACCCCCATTCCAGCTCTATTCCCCCATTCCCTCCCATCCCAGCCCTATCCGCCTTATTCCCCCCATCCCAGCCCCATTCCCGCCCCATTCCCGATATCCCCCCATCCCACCCCCTCCCTCCTCCATTTCCCCCCGCCAGGGGGCGCTCCCCCTCACACCTCCCGGCGCATGCGCATCACCCCGACCTTCCCTCCGCGACCTTCCCATCATGGCGCCCGTGCGCGGCCGCGCCGCCGTGCGCGCTGACGTCACGGCCCTCCGGCGTGCGCGGGGGCGTGTCGGGGGCGTGGCCGCCGTTGTGCGCGGCCGGGCCGGGCGGGCGCGTCGGCGGCGGCGGCTGCGGGGGCTGAAGGGGCTCGGGGGGGCTCCGCGGGGCTGAGGTGACCGAGCCTGCGGCGGCCGCCGACACGCGGGGCCGTGGACCCCCTGGCATCGTGAGGAGCGGGCGGGCCCGTATGGCGGGGGTGCGCGGGGCCGCCGGTTGAGCTCGGCGCCGCCGCCACCTCCTCCTCCTCCTCCTCTTCGTCCTCCTCCTCCTGCTCCAGGCGCGATGTCGAATCCCGGTACCCGCCGGAACGGATCCAGCATCAAGATCCGCCTCACAGGTAACGGGGCGGCGGCACCGCCGTGTGTGTGTGGCCGCAGGGCCCGGGGTCCGCTCCCCCCCTCCCCTCGCCCCCTCCCCGGCCTGGCCGTGAGGGGAGGGGCGGCCGGGCCCGAGCTCCCAGCGCTGCCTAACTTTTATCCAAGGCTTTTCGGTTCCGCTTCCACCTCCGTGGCCCCACGGTGCTTCCTCTTCGCTTTTATGTATTTATATTTTTTTCCTGCCCCCCCCCCCCCTCCGTGGGGTGCTTGAGCCCCGCCTTGGGGTGACATAAATGTGGGGGGCCGGGGGGCTTTGTCACTGTCTCCCCTTCGTTTTCCAGCAGGTCAGGGCGCCCTGCTCCTTCCTGGTATATTTTCTGCACCCTCCCCCGTGGAAGGTGCCATTCACCCCCCACACACCCCCTGACCCTTCACTGGGGTCTCTTCTGTGCTGTTCCCAACTTGGGGGTTCTCTCTGATACCCCCCGTGCACAGTGCTCCTCCATGGGGTCTCCTCTGCACCCTCCTTGTGTGGAGGGGTCCCTGTGACACCCTTTGCCCCCTGCCAGCCCTTTCCTGGGGTCTCTTCTGCACCCCCCCCATAGCAGACCAGGGCACCCTGCTCCTTCCTGGGGGCTCTTCTGCACCTTCCCCCATGGGGGTGTCCCCGTGTTCCCCCCCTTCTCCCAGCCACACCACCCTTCCCTTTCCTGGGGTCTCCACTTTTCCCAGGAGGATTCCCAGGGCCACCTCTCCCACAGACTGGCTTTGCAGCAAAGCCTTTCATAATTTGCCTTACTTCACTTTAATTAACAACACCCCCCCGCCTCCCGGGTGCTGAGGAGGAGAACTCAGTTCCTAACGAGAAAACATTAATTTAGTTGCTTTTGCCTTTTTCTTTTTTTTTTTTTTTTTTAAAGTGTGTTTCATTATTTTCCCTCCTTCCCCCTGATTTACTCTCTCACCTGGCGAATTGCTCATTCAACTTTGGAAGTTCCTTCCCCGTGCAGGAGGTGACACCCGGGGCTGTGTGTGTGTGTCCTGCCTCCCCGAGAGGCCTCTGGAGGGTGCACGGATGGATAAACCAATTTGTGTTGTACCCTGGAAGATCTGGATTAAGTCTTTTGGAAGCTGCTCCGGTCGCTGCCGAGCCTGCTCCTTTAATGGGAAGAGACACGGTTCCTGCTTGTTGAGGCTGCTGTGTGAATTATTAAAAAAATGAGGTCCAATCCAGTCTTTCAAAGGCAACAAGTGGGTGCTTGGAGGTCTTTTGGGCCGGAGGAGCCACAGAGCTGCTCTGGGTGACCGACGTTGATCCCTAGAGAGGAATCCCATGTCTGTGGGTTCATAAATCCTTGGCACATAACGAGAAAACGGCGCTGGTTAAACTGCAGTTACAGGTTAACTTGCTCCTGGCACATAACACGCTCAGTCAGAGGCAAAATAAAATAAAAATCCTGGTGTTCTTTTAATCCTTTGATTCTGCACCGCTGGTGCTTCAGAAGACCAAAGTTTGTGAGGATAATGTAAATCTGAAAATCCTTTTCTTGGACGCGAGAAGGCTGGAAATATTTTTAGGTTGTATGGATGATGTTTGATCTGAAATGAGTTTTGTGGTGATGTATACCAAATGTCAGCTCAGTCATTAATGTGGCTTATTTTTATGCAAGTCAGTCAATAGAAATGTGAGTTAAGTAACTTAGGCCGTGGTCATAGCCCTTCTGAGCTGGAGGAGATCATTTAAATAACAGAGAGAAGCTGTTGGGTTTAATTTTAAAGGCTGAATGCTGCAGCAAAATGCTTTATAAATTTTAGCATGCACTAGCCTTCTCTCTGAGCTGGGAGCGTTTCCTGGAAGAGACTGAAGTTTCAGTTTATTGAGCAACTTGGTGGATTTATTTTTTATTACTCTCCGTTTTTTAACTGTATTGAAGAAATCTCCTGCTTGCTCAAACACATCTTCTGTTTTTACAAGCAGGAAATCTGGGTGGTGTGACAAAAATTGCTGTATTTAATCAACAAATAAATTGCTCTGGGAGAGGTTTAGCTTTGGAATTGTTGGGCAATCTGAGTTCTTGGCTTGGCTGGGACTGGGTGCTGACTTACCTCTTTCAAATGGCTGCAGCCAACCTGGCTGTTGTTTGCTCATCTCTTTGGCTGTTGGGAGGTTTGAGCAGATTTAGATCAAGACAGAGGACCTCTTCTGTTATGATTTATTCTGTGCCTTGTGTTTCCTGTGATTAGAAACCATTTAAGTTTTGCAGTACTGAAAGTAGCTGGGTAAACATCACTTAGGCTGAGGATTCCTGTGAGCATCACAGTGTGAATGGGAAGGGAGCAGTGGTTGAATCTCTCATGACTTCTTAAAGACATCATTATTTTCCCTGATATATTGGGCAGGTACTTGTGTCAGCAGCACATTGAGGTTATTTGTGTGAATGTATCTAAAAGTTCTGCATCCTCTGATGATCCCCACAAGTGATCTCCCAGCTTGCAGTGTCAGTCTTAGCCTGATGCAAATCACAGCCAAGTAAAATGGCAAATAATGCATCCTGTGTGGAAATATTGAAAAAACAACATCAGCAGTGAATTGGATGGAGGTTAAAATGACTTTGTGTCCTGTGGATCTCAAACATGCTCATCTCCTGTCATATCTCAGTTCCTCCAAAAGCCTGTTCCTCTTATTTCCTCTGAACCCTTCACCACTGCTGGCGACGTTCGAGCCACAGATACTCGTGGCCTTGTCTCTTGCCCCTTGGAGCAGATCTAGGCAAAGTAACGTAAAACTTCCTCTTAAGCCTGTGGTCTTTTCCTGTCCTTGCTGTCATCAGGGCAGCACAGCAGTGGCAGATTTTCCAACACCAGGATGGAAAGAATCAAGTGACACTGTGAGTGCTTGTGCTCCCCAGGTCAGCTCGGGATCCTCCACGGAGCACATGTCCCTTTTTACCCGTGTGCTTCCCTGAAACCTGTGTTTGCTGCTGCAGTCACTGCTCCCTGGGGAAGTTCCAAAGGGTTCATCATGCCCAAGGCTCAAACTTGTCTTGCCCACACTCTTCTGTCACCCACAAGTACTGGTGGAACCTGCAGTCTCGCTGTGCTGGGTATCGGAGATGCGCCTATCGGAGATGCAGCTTGCAGGCAAAGGATGCAGATGGAATTGGAAAGGCCATGAAGAAATGGACTAAACATGGAACTCTCCTACCAAAACAGGCTGCAAGTTGTGTTGTGGCTTCATCAGTTATGGATTCTTCAGCAGGGGCTCAGCTGAGGTGTTAAAAGCTGCCTGGCTTCTCGGGCTGTCATGGAACTGAGACAAGATTGGGAAGGGAAAAGCATTAGTTTAAACTTTATGGATCACTTCCTAGCTCTCCTGTATAGATGGCCACGTCAAGGACTGATGGCAAAACAGTTTCCTTAACAGAGAAGCCAGAGCCTGTGTAACAGGAGAATACAAATAATCATCTCCAAGCACCTCCCTCAGCTGCAGTTCAGAGTCCTCAGGGGGGTAGAAACGCTTTCCTCCTTGGAAAATCTGGCCTGGGAAGGTGCTGCTGTGCTGCTGGTGGTGGCACTTTTGGAAGGAGGGTGTAAGTGAGAATCCTCCCAGGTGTAGTGTCAGAACCATCAGGGAGGAGTGAGGAAGATGATGATGAAGTGGGTGAGGTGAGGGGAAGAGCCGGAGGGGATTCATAAGTGACAGGTTTGATTCCTGTAGGGAAGGTGGTGGTGCTTGGCAGCAGCTAGGAAAGAGAAGAGGAAAGAAGTGACACAGAGGAGTATCCTGCACACACTTCCAGGTCACTGTAGTCAGCCCAGTTTAGGGAACCCCCAGCCACACAGCCTGACCAGTTGGTAGGTGGTAAATATGTGACTTTGGGACTTTCTCCATTTATGATTTAAGGAATCCATAAGGGAATACAGTAATTTTGAGTAGAAGATAAAACACTGCATTTCCCTAAGAGCAGTGTTCACTTAGGGTTGTTATAGAGGCACAGGCTAAAATGTGTCCCAAATGTCAGGATGCTTTGCCTCCCTTTCATGGTTAATGCATGGATCAATGCAGCAGAGTTGACTCACTGATCAATGGCAACACTGATATTGGTGACCTGCACACTTCCACGTCCAATGGTCAGAAACAATGAATATCTCTGCAGGGATCCCTCTGTCAGACGTGGTAAATACACCATAGGGTGGCTGTAGTTTGAGGGTTGGACATCAGAAAGACCACCACAGGTTCCAGGTGAAGAGCACCGGGGCAGGAGGGCGGGAACAGCTCCCTGCTCATCCCACCCTCCTTGGCAGCCGGAATTGAATATCGAGCCAGTTTGGTGCCGTGGGGAACACGGTGGGAAGCGGCGGTTGAGTAGCTCCAAATTTATTCCTTTCCTGCGTGGTGACCTGGGAGCACATCGAAATCCACGGCTCGTTGTTTTGTTGTTTTGTTGTTTTGTTGTTTTGTTGTTTTGTTGTTTTGTTGTTTTGTTCTCCAAAGGATTTTCTGTGCCCCACGTCTGCGGGGAGCGGGGGCCCGGCCGCGATTGGAGCGCGGGGCTGGAGCTCGACACGGAGCTTGGCCACAGATTTCCTGTGTGATGCTGAGCAAGGAACTTAATCTGCCTCTGCCTCCCTTCCCTGTTTGCCTTGGGAGGCAGGAGATTTTTCCTGAAGGTAAATTTGTGGCTGTTCAGAGCCCCGTGGATAGAGATGGCAAAGAGGCTCACTCAGGGCATATAGCTAGGGGGACTTTAAGAAAAATAAAATAAAATGTTGCTTTCCTGGGAGGAAGTGGAGAGCACAGCCTTTGCAGCCAGCCAGCTGGCATTTTTGGGCTGCCCGAGTGGGAATCCAAAGAGCAGCCTTTTCCTCTGGGCAGGCTATGGGGAGCGAGTCTCCTTTTTTGTTTCTCCCAGTAAGTCAAAGCTGTGCCAGCACCATTGTCCTGGTGGAAGTAAATTAAATCACCAGAAGGAGTTTGTTTGAATATCCCCCTCAGGCAGGGAAAGTAGAAACAATAACTGCTCTATTCCTAACTTGAAACTTTCTTTTGTCAAATTGAATGTCTTCATATAAAGAAATGCAATTTGGGATGTGGTTGTGCAGTTCATAGTTTCTTCTTTTTTATTCCATAATACCCACCAGTCTAAGAACAGTTTTCTCATCCATTTCCTGGAACAGCTCTATCACATTTCTAAACATTTGTAGCATCATCCTTTCTCTTTGTGTTTCAAAATTAATCATCAGTTCTGGGGTAACACAGGCAGTGTTTGATTTCTCAGGGAGGAAGTTGATTTTACACCACAGTGTTCTCAGTGCCAGTAGGGGAACTTTCCTGACAGCAGCTCCGGGGCTGCTCAAACCACCCCTGGAAATAAAGACCCCTCGGGTGCTTCTGGGCTGGCTGGAGGTTTGCATGGTGGGTCACAGAAGTACTGCATGGAAACACCATCCCTGTGTGTGTTTCGGAGGTTTACCTGGATTGCTGCCCAACCTGAAGCAAGTCCAGTTGAAATGCTTCGAGTTGGATTACTCTGGTTGGATTACTTGCTGCTATTTATGGTTCTCCAGTTAACAACTCACTCGGCTGCCGTGTTGGTTTGGGCTCTCTTGGTGGAGGCAGCGTGATAGGGCAGAGTGGTTTGGAGAAGATGTGATGAAATTGCTCTGCTGGGTGCAAAGTTTAGGTATGAGCACAGCAGAGCAACTCAGTTAAGACCTGAGTGAAGAGAATATTTAAAAAAAAAAAGGCTAGAAGAGATGTCCCCTCTTGTCATCTTTTTCCCTAAGTTAGGAATTGAACCTTTTTTTGTTTTTCCAATGCGATTCCTCTGGAAATAGTCAAAATATTACTTCGAAAAGGACTGAAGTCTGGAATATAATTGAAAGCTTTTACCTGTATTAGGGCTTAGGTATTTTTCATGGAAACAGACGCTGATCTGTTCTCCCAGAGTAAAATGAACTTACTGAAAATGATTTGCTCTTTCCTGTACCGACAGTTGCCAGGGGACAAAGGAGTTGGGGACATCTTGAGTCTCGAAGTACTTGTTGACAACCACTGCGTTGTGGATCTGTTCAGGTTTAGGGAATGTCTTTGTCGAGGTCTCACAATAGTCCTCGATGCTTTGCCATCCCAGGATGCCTCCTCTTTTGGCAGTGAGAACAGCACTACAGTTGATCCACTTCCAGCTCTTTTTACCTTGATACCATCTCCCCTTCTCTGGCATGTCTCTTGGAAAACCTGGAGTTGAGCCTGCGGGTAGTTGACACGGAGCATTTGGCTGGTGGGGAGGAGGCTGCCACTCTCAGACTCTCAGATTGTGATGTTTCAGGTGCTTACAAATGAGTTCCTGCAATGCTGCTGCAGTAACTCAAGATGTTATCTCCTTGCTGGTCTGCTGACCCTCATTGCCAAAAATTTGTCACCTGCCGCGAGAAAACTGGCGGAAGAAAACCTGTGGTCACACTTCAGCTGCTTCAGTGCAGATTCAGCTTCCCCCTGTAAGTCTAGCTCAAGGATTCACACTAAGATGCTGAACAGTGAAAAGCTGAGGTATGTGCATGTATTGGGAGTTTATGGAACAGAAAAACAGAGACAGCAGTGATTTCTTAAACCGCGCAGCAAGTGTGTATGTATCAATTTAAAACTATTTATTTAAGTATTAATGTAATATTGGAAGAAAGCTGCAATGGATATTTGCTAAAAGGGAGTCAGTAGGTCCATAACAGGTTAAGATGGTTCATGTTTTTCAACTTTGCTTCACACCCCTTTAAAGGGAAATTCAATAGTTTGTGAGAGGGGATCCCTCAGGATATTTTACTGTTTTCTATCTCTTTGTGAAAGTGGTAAAATGCGAAGGGGAGACAAAGCAAAAACGCTGAAAGTTTTTCTTTCACATATTCTCTTAGGGACATGGTGAATCCTTGGGGGTGTAGGAGCTGGATGATAAATCTGAGGATGCTTGAGTTGAACTGGCAGAGTAAGCATCCATGCTGTTTTAGAAAGAATCTCTCCACAGGGCTGTAATAGCTTGATGCCTTCCTCTTCAGTAAGTCATTTTTGTCAAGTTAAAGGCCAAAATTCAAACTGGCTTGTTGTCAAGGACACTAAGCACAGCAGGCAAAAATCCCCAAGGCTACCCAATTCACAGCATAGATAGATAAAGCTGGCAGAGCCTGCTTTACTCGTCTTCCCCTCCCCCACGAAAAAATATCCTCTTCCCTGGTTTTTTGTTTGTTTGGTTTTTTTTTTTTCGGAGGATATGGGCCCTATTCCGCATACTAATACAATTTAACAGAAAGTATTTAAATGGAAGGTTTGTTCGTCTGTTTTGTGGGTGAAACAATCCATTATTGTTTGGGAGCAACACGCAGGAATAATGCACAATCCCCGCGGGGACGGCGGGTGCCGCAGGCAGCTGTTCCAGCTGTGCTCACCTCGGCACAGCTGGAGGGGATTGTCCTTGGCCGGGCAGCGGCTCCGGCCCCGGCGAGCACCGGCCCCGGCGGTGGCTCCCGTGCCATGGAGCAGTTCAAAGGGGTCAAGCTCATAATCCTAAACCGTAAGAAAACGATGGAAAATCCCGTGGAATTGGGCGTTTGTAACAACCTCCCATTTTACACCTCGGGTCCTGAGCCTCTCCCAGGGCTGCCCAGCTATTAAACCACACTATTAACTCGCTGTTAACTCACTATTAAACCACACTATTAACTCCCAAGTATTATTGACCAGGAGTATTGTGTGTCCCTGAATGTCCTCACTAATGTACAGTTTTTACCCGTGATTGGTTTTTCTCAATGGTGGATGTTTCTCTGCCAGCCCGTTATGAAGAAGCCCTGCTGAAGAAAATAAAATGTGTTTCTTTTCCCTTCATAGGTAACCGGGTATTATCCTTCTCTTGCAGTAGTTTTTGCTTTCATAGGTGACCAGTAGTAGGTAAAGAAATATTTTTTATAGGATTCAATCTTTTTTCCTCGAGTTGATGAGATCTTTCTAGATACACTTCATTATTTGGAGTAAAATGCCATTTTTGGATAAGTGAACTGGGGAAAATGGTGGGTTTTTTGACCTTTTCATATGTATACATTTTTGTCTTCCTTAAAAATCTGCCTATTTCCTCTAATAATTAGACTAAAATAAAATGCATAAGTTCTTATCAATTTAAAGTTTCCATACCTTTAAAGTTTCCATACCTTGTTTACTTCACAGAATAGCAAACTAAATTTGCACGTATTCGAATCTGTGTTTCTGATTAATCTCCTTGGTGTTTCCAGAACCCTTAGTGCCATGATATAGTAATTGGAGTTGGATCAGGGGTTGGACTTGATGATCTTGGAGGTCTTTTCCAACCCAATCCATTCTATGATTCTATTAAAAGCTCTCCTTTGTATTTTTCTCCTGAAAATAAAGGTTAAAACCCCACGGAAGACAGTTGTCTTATTTATATTGAAAAAGAATTTCTTTATTTTGGCAACTCCTAACATCAGCCTGAACTTTCTTTTCCATGGTCCTGACCTTTCTTCCTCACCCCCGGATGTGGTTCCGTGTTGCATCCCCTGAGCCAACCGGACATTACAGCAGAAAATTCAGTCCCTGTGGTCAGTGGTTTTACATCCTTTAGTACACGGGGTGTATGACCCACAAAGGTTATTGGAAAGGAAACGTCTTTTGAAATGCATGTGCTCTGTTTTCCTGGAGAGCAAAAGTGAAAAAAAAAAAACCAACAAAACACCAAAACTCCAGACTGCAAATGAACTGAGTGTATGAATTGTGCTGGTGCCTTAACATAATTTTTTCACTACACAAGTGCAGAGTTTAGAAAAACGAGGAATTTCAATTTGATTCAGACTTCCCAGTGATTGATGCACTTCCAGGAGAATCCTTGTTCTTCATCCTTGCAGCAGATGTGTTTTGGTTCTTTTCCCGTGTGCAGACATTTTTGTAAGCATGGGGGAACTTCTCTTTAAGCTGGTTTAAAATGCAGAAGTGTCATATCCTGCAAGTGTGAGCCTGATTAGCAGACACCTCGTTGTTGAGAGGGGTTTCTCTAACATTAAAGGGAAGAGAATCCGTTAATTCTGAGTTCAGAATGAATTGTGTGAATGTAAGCTAAAGGTCTGATGTCAGCCTTCAAAAGAGAAATTGGGTGAATTTTCTGGGCTGTAGAAAAGCTGTTTGCTTCAGGGCTGTATAATTCCTAGGAATTCCAAGCAGTGTCCCTCGTATCTCTTTCTCAAAAACATCTGCACACGGGTAACAGTCAGGCTGAGCACTGCAGTGGGGATCTCCATATCTCACATGTCTGTAAACACCCAGCTGAACAGATCAGAGGGAGCAGAAACGGCTCGGTGGGAAAAAAAAACAATGCCTGAAATGTTGTGGCTTTTGGGATTTGCAAAGAACTTCTGTGTCTCTGATTTTTCGCCTCCCAGCCGCTCCTTGTGTGTGGGGTGTGTGTGCTGGGATGGGCTGATGCATTGAACCCACCCCTTGAGATTGTTTCTAACCAGGGTGAAAATACTTCTGCTGAGCCCCCCCCTTGCACAGATGAGTGCTCTGAAATAAGGTGGGATGAGATTAAAAGGGAGGAGTGAAGTTAGGGAGCTCAGAGGTGCCAGGGAGGGGTTCAGCTCTTTGTGGTCCATCAGCCCGTGGGTGTTCTGGACTCAGAGAAGGGCTTCAGTGGTAAACTCAGGCTTTAATGACTTTATACAACTTGGTAACTGTGTGATGTAAGCAAGTTGTGTGATGTAACCAGACTCGGATTTACATCTCTGCCCCTTTTCCCTGTCACTCATTCAATAATCCAACATCCTGTAAAAAGCACAGGCTGTGGGAATAAGTGTGTGGCTTTTTGTGAGACTGACTTCTGCATATTGGGCAATAATTAACTAAAATATAGTATGTTACATTTACAGCTAATACACCATAATAGAAACACCTACGTCTTTTATTCCTTCTTTCCAAGATTTTTAAGGAATTGAATGTTAAGAGATATTTTTCCATGTGTCTGTTCCAGCACAATAAACGAGCACAGCTATGAGAGGCAGCCGGGCAGCCTGACACCAACCTGCAACCCCTAGATCTGCTTAGGGTAATGGAATCAGCTCCAATAATTGGGCTGTCACCAGCTCTTAGCAGTGCTTTTACATGGTCGAGAAGGAGACTTTGTCAGACAAAAGAAACATGTAAATAGGTGCTTTTCTGTGTGGTGTTCTTTAGTTTAAAATTAAATACCTCCTTGCAGTTAAAGGTCTGCAGGCTAACAGGATAAATAACACTTCAGTGTAACCCAGCAGCTTGGCTTAGACTTCCAGCCACAGTCATTTCTTTTATAATTTTTTTATTTGTGCAATCAGAGAAGTAATTGGGCTTGTCTACAAATAAGGTTTTGATAAACTTCAATAGAAATTAGCAAACCAGCCATCAAATGGGATTTATAGAAAGTTGCTTGGGAAAATGTGTTGTAAGTAGTCTGCAATTCAAGGCATTTCCTTCGCAGGATGCTTATCAAGTCTGCATGTGCTACTTCCAAATTGAACTAGAACGTAGATGAGAGCTATTTTTGATAGAAAGGGGGAAAAAAAAAGAAAATAAAGCCCAGTTGGAAAGTAGTAACAGGTTTTTTTTCTCATTGCCTTAGGATGTAAAATCGTACAAGTGTGCAGGGAGAAAACAGACTTTGAAACAGCCGAAGAAAACAGATTTATCTGTGATGTCTGAGGTGATGCTGGTAGTGTAAACGTGATTGAAATAGTCATTGTAGGAGTGGTGAGTAAATCTAAGAGAAGCCTTTGGATTAGCTGACTTCTCTTTGCTGCTCCATATGCCAAGTAAAGGCATAACGTCCTGCTTGTTTCTGGGATGTTCCTTCCCCAGGGAGGCTGTATCAGGAGGAGCAGCTGCCAGTTTTAAGGATTGTTGTGCTCCCAGATGCCAATGCACAGCTCTTCTTTTATGTGCTGGTTGTGGCTGCCAGCCTCCTCTGGGCTGGTGGAGTTAAAAATGTTGCAAGACCAAGGGGGAAATGATCAAGCAAATATTTGGGGGGGGGGGGATTTCTTCTAAATTTATTGGTTTTCTAGGCTTTTGGTGTTTCACAAATCAGCAGTGAAGCCTGGCACATGGAAGCTGTCTACAGAGGATAAACTTAGGGACAAGCTTAATCTCCTTTCCAGAGTAAAAAATTACCAGGCTGAAAAGAGATCTCACCTGTCATTCTCCTCTGGACTAATTTTTGGCTCTTCATCTGATTTCAGTCAAATTTGATGAAGGCAGAGATGTTTAGCATACCAGGGCTCCAGGACTCATGGGGATGAGTAGCTTGTAGAGCAAATCCACCCTCCCATGATCTGACAGAGGAGACAAGGAGGGGTGCCAGGTCCTGGTCCCAGCCCTGTGGACAGGAGATGTGGAAGGAACAACTCAGGAGAGTGGGAGAGGAGCTCTGAGGTGGGAAGGGGAGGGATATACATGAATTAAGTCCTCCACATAAATAGGTAAACCAAGATTCATGCATTTGCACAACTGCAGTGAGAGTGTTTTGGTTTTTTCTTGCTTTATTTTTTCCTCCAGAATTTAACAGCATTGAGGCAAACATCCAGATGACTTTATCAAGCACCTGTAATAACACTCCCTATATGTTTGTTTTGACTTAAGGGTTTTGTTTTGCCTCTTAACCCAGCTGAAATCTTGTGTTAATTCCTTACACAAAGCCTCAGCTGTGCCCTGTGAGCACGTCGCTTCCAGCATCAGCCACTGCATCAACCTCCTACTGGCATTTTTTAATTAAAAGAACAGCACTATCACTTCAAATTAGTGCCACATAGCTTATTGGAGTAAGGAGTGAAATGGTGTTTAAAGGTTTTTCTCTCGTGAAAATTTTTTATTAAAATTCGCTCTCTTTAGGTTTTATCTAGAGTTTGTCATTCAGTGCTTGGACAATATCTGATTCTGAGGTGTGCTCTTAGTGATATGAATGCAAACAAAAGGCTGACTTTTAATATCTTGACTATTTGATAAACAAGAATCACCTCCTTAATAAAAACAAAACAACAGACAAAACATTATATTATTTTATGCTTCCCACAAAGCCGCATCAGCCTGTTTTTCAAGTGCATTCCCTGTGTGGAGAAAGTGGTGGAGAAATAGATATTTCTGGGAGCTTCTGTGCCATGAACTGTGAAGAGCTGGTTTTTGTAATCCTGTTCAGTGAAATTGTTAGGCCTCCGTTCTACTAAATTACTGTGAGAGCAAGGAATATATCCAGGGGGAGGTAGCCCTAGTGAGAATTTTCCTCCTACAGCATTTCATTTTATCAGGAATATTAGCACTGTTAACCATCCATGCGAAATGCAGTGTATTGAATCTGTTTAATCAATTTAAAGTCGAAAGCAAACGTCTTAGGCTTTGACTGAACCAGCTGTCCTCATGTATTGGGTTTTTTTAGATGTTAAATTTGGGACTTTGGATGTGTTAATATAGTAGTTTGATAAAGAACTTTTTGTTTAAGAGAACTTTCTTCATATTTTTTTGTTGCAGGGTCCTGCAGCCAAGTGGTCAGTCACTTGCATAAAATCCTGTGTCTGAATATGAAACACAGACATTAAGGTTGTATTGGAAGAGGCATCATATCTTTTCCTTCAAGCTCCAGTTTATTTATGTAATACCTTTGATTGAGGCATCTCGGAGCCGTAGTGGGATTAGAATTTATTGATGTGATGGACACTGACATTTTGTACAAGGAAAACAGCAAACAGGTGCTGTTGCAGGCAGAGTGATGAATGTATAATGCTAAGAAAATTGTGACCAAACATCCTGGTCAGAATAATGCACTACAGCATTTTCACCAGGATCCCAGCCTTTGTGACTGTGGATTCACTTGGGATTGGAAAGGGAGTTTCCATTAGTGAGTAGCTTGCAAGTTGTTAATAAAAATTGCCCAGGGGAGGAAGGTCCACACATTGTTGTTAAGCCACTGTTGAGAGACTGACTTTGCAGTGAAAATGTTTATTCTTTAAAAAAGAAAAATCTGTGCTAGAATGCTACAGGCATGCTCTACTTATCTGTTTTCATTCTAAACTCTATTTTTATTTTGCTCTCTGCAGCCAGTCTGTAACTAAAACATTCCTAGCATCTTTTGGCTGGAGATTCAGTCAAGGACGTTTTCATCCTGCTTTCAAGAAGATGATTCCAGCCTTTCTTGAAGCTTCTCCAAAGGAAATTTCCTTCTGTAGTGGATATGGTGACAGTGAGGGAAATCACTGCTTATGGTCCAAAGGCTTAGTGACATCCCCTTGTTGTTGTCATGTCCTACTAGGCTTAATCTGAAAACAAATAGAAGTATTTTAGCATAGCCTGATGGCACAGAAGAAGAGTTGGAGTCACCCTGGATCTGTGATGTTAGTTCTGCTTGAGCTCACTCACCTCATGAGGTGGCTGTGAGCAGAATAATGTGGATAAATGTTTAGTGGGCACAAAGGACAAGGGGCTGTGTCCGTAGGGACAGACCTCCCTCCCCACCTTCCGACTCCATCGAAGGGGATTTGCTGTCGTGGACTGGATTTTCTTCCTCAGCCATAGATTGGCCCCGACCAGTGTGTTTGTTTTGTTGTTCAGCCCTGGTGACTGTCAGTAGCACTGGGGCTGAATAAACAGAGACTATTGATCAAATTTGAAGTCATTAACTTGGCAGTTTAAATAGATGCTGGCCTATATGATTAGAACAAGGGAGTAACACATAGGCTGATACAGCTTTATTTGGAATAAAAGCCTTCTTTTCATGGAATCTTGTTTGGTGCCATTCAGCCCTCAGTTTGTGCCTCCCTTAGGTCACGCAAGAATGAGACATTTTGCTTAAAATACCTGAAGTGAAGGGGATGGCTTTGATTGTGTAAGAGAGAGATAACACAGTGTAATATGGATCTGCTGAACTTTGATACTGATTGCAAATCCTGTTTGGAAAAAGGGGGTGCTACCCTGAGGTTATTGGTTAACCACATCCAGCTAGGACATGTCCTGGGAGGAATCCCTCTCCATCTCCAGGCTGGCAGTGTTACTCCCAGCTCCAAAGCAGCAGCAGTTTTGGATTGTCCATCTCGCTGCTGGAACACACGGCTGTTAAATCTGGGTGTTTACACCCAAACACAACTGGTGATTAATGACTTCTGAAGGAAGACTGTTTCCTTTTGGTGGCGGCTGCTGTGGTGCCACGTGCCCGTCAGCCTTCTCTTCTCCATCACTGGAAGGCTGTGGATGGAGCGTGGCCGGGCCACACGTGGCACGTTCTGCTGGGTGAGCTCCAGGCTGCTCCCAGATCTGCTCCAGCGCCGTGTGAAGGGCCCAGCATGGAGCAGTGATAATCCCACTGCTGGGGCTGCTCCTGAGTCAGGGTGCTGCGTGTCCCTCGAGAGAGAGCCTGCACATTCAGCACCGGGACACACACGGATTGACCCACATTCCCTCGGGCACAGCGGCCGTCACGTGCACCCCACTGCCAGGGAATCAGATGGGAGCTGATGTCACTTGGTTCACCCCAACGTTTGCACGGCCCCAGCCAAAGTGCTTTTAGGGATTTACCACTTGGGTGACTAATAGGTGATTAGGTGGATTGGAGGGAGTGTGTCTACGTGCTTCTTGTAGACAGGGCTTACCCTGTAACAATGGCAGCACCAAAAAAGTCTCTTATGCATCATTCTCTTATTGTCGCTTTTAAATGGGACCGGTTATTAAATCAGACTTTTTTCCTCTACATAAAAGCTTTCTTACTAATTCTTTGGAAAGTCTGTTATGGAGGGATGTTTTTCCTGCAACAGATGGACAAATATCCTATAGAAGAAAACACTGATTCTCTACTGGTGTTAACAAAAGAACAAAAGGAGGTGAATGAATGATAAAAATTTGGCTTCCCAAAGCTGTTAATATCTCTGTAATTGCAGTCTCTTTTTGGAACAAGCCTCATTTCTGTCCCACTCCTTCCCCTCTGCCACAGCTTCCTTATTCCCACACATCCACTGGCAGCCCCCTCCTTCCCCGGTGCCACCTCTGTCCCCTCCTGCTCCCCCCGTGAGTTCAGCAGGGCTGGCACAGGGCCCGGGCTGATAAAGCCCAGACGAGCTGATTCCCTGGCTGCTGTCCAGGTGGCTGCTCACCTTTTACCGTCTGTGCCCTTCACAAACACGGGCGTGTTTGGGGCTCCCTCGTTTTTTTTTTTCATTTGTCAACAAGGAGGGTTTGAGCCGAGTTCTCCGAACAAAAAAAGAAAGACTAGAGACAGTGGAGAGCGATTTGCAGCCTCTTGGGCGGATGTTGAAAGGGATTATAACAGGCTGAATAATCACAAGACAAACTACTGGAGATTGAAAAAATTTCCAGGAATTAAAAACAATCTTGTAAAGCAGCTGATGTACCTTATTCCAGAAGAGAAGTGATGCCAAGAATTTAATTTGGGCAAACACAGTTTTTCTTCCCTCTTCCTGATTTTAAACTTTGCACCTCTATTTTAGCTTTTGTATAGGAAATTAAAATCATTTTTCCCTTTTGTAGCTCAGCACTTAATCAGCCTGAATTATTTTTTTAAATTTTGTCTGGATGGTCAAGGTGTAATTTTTCCCAGTTTTTTGCACATGCCTCTTGAATTCTCTGGAACCTGATGGATATAATTTGAATATGGAATGGTAATGAAGACAAAAATAGAGGCATGTAAGAGCTGATAACAAGGAAACCATCAAGAAAAGGAGTCAGTGGAATGTTTAATTCCATCCAGTGTGGGCAGTTTTCCCCTTTAAGACATTAAAAGCATTTATACCTCAGTTCTAAGATCCAAGTTAGGATCAAAACTTCATTTATTTATTATGGGCTATTGGGCTCTGCCACTTCTTTCCAGCACCAACTCCCTCTTGATGATCCATGTGTTTGTTATCCTCAGGTTGATAACGACAGCCCAGGGAGCTCTGGGAAGAAAGAAGTACTTCTGAATGAATTCCAGCTGGTTCAGTTTCTGGCCACTTGCTGAGTAGCCTAGAACAAAATGAACCCATGGCTCCAGGCTTTTGTATTCTCTTAACTCTTCACTGAATATTGACTTTAACTGCCCTGAGTTTTAACTCCGAGCCTGCTCTGGGTCACCTCAGAAGGAACTGCTCCAATCTCACCTGTTTGTTCTCATCCTCACCACAAAACAAACAGCAGATTTGAGAATAAGGAAGGCAAAAGCTGTTTCTCTGGCAGCCAGGCCCGTGGCTTTGAAAAGCTTTACATGACAAGACTTGAGGCTTTTTGTGTTTCTCTCCAAGCATGCCAAAAAGCACTCGGCATAGCTCGGTTAAAATCCGAGCCTGGAAAACAGCGAGGTGTGCTGGAAATCAGGGAAAGTTTCTGAGGCATTTGCTGACCTGAGGTATGTGGTGTTAGAGCAGTGATACGGTGCTGATGCCTTACTTGAAAGAAAGAATGCTTTTCATTTACTTGCAGAAAAATTTGGGGTGTTGACTGTGCCTCTTGAAAAGTCGTCCAGTACCTGCTGGAATTTGTTCTGGTAGCAGTTACTGAAGTTAGTAGTGCTAGAAGAGGTGCTGGGTAAGTGTTATTCTTTGCAGTAGATTTCTAGCAACTGCTTGTTTTAAGGTTGTGGGTTATACTGAAACAGCTTAAGCCCAGTGTGCTGCTTTTCCCTGAGGTTTCTTCTTTTCATATACCTAATAGCATACAGGCTAAATTTCTTTTTCTGTGGAATTTCTTATACTGGAGATTCTGTGCTCAAGTGCTTCAGTATGAATGAAGAAATGAGAATATTGTGACCGTGGTGGCCAGCAGCGTTTTATACTTTTATTTACGACTTCTAAAAACTACTCTGCCAAAATTCGTTGTTTCGTATTTTCAGTGCTTTTAAAATGGGAATTCTTTTCCCTCTTCATTTTGCTGGCAGTTAGTTAATCTCAGGATCAGCAGCATCCTGGGTCACCTAAGCAATTCCACTGCCAGCTTCCTGTTCTTGGTTCACAAGGCAGTTTTAACACCAAGCAGCCCAGAGCCAAACCTGAATACTGAGCATTAAGGCAATGTTCCATGTGGATTGTTTAACTATAACTCTTCTGCTGATACATTTAAGCCCTCGTGGGATGAACTAATAGTTTACATAGTTTACAACTTACACATAACACCATTCATTTTTTGAATAACAGTGTTCTTACTTTTGAACAATCTACTTCGTGCTTGATGAAAACCAGACGTTAAGTTTGTGCTGTTTATTAAAATACCCTCATTGGAAACTTTTGTTCCTGTAAAGTTGATTTTGTACCTTTTTTAATTGCAGGAAGATATCAAAGAAGCCAAATAGTGGTTTTGTCTGGAAAAACAAATGTCAGTTTTAAATTGAGATTGAGAATGTGTTAAATTGCATTCTTTTTTGCTCCTTTAAAATAATGTTTAACATTTAAATTGCCTTGTTGAAATACTGACACTACCTGTATGTGAAGGGATGTAAATACCAGCCACTCTTTGGAGATACAAAACATATGTTTTAGGTTTTAAAATGAAAAATCTGCTTTGTTTTACCTTGGAGAAGTTGTAGACATTTTGCTGTTTGACAGAAATTCGACGTTTCTATTGAACTGTTGCTTGGCTGTATCTGGTCAAACACTGCCAAGATTTTCAATACCAAGGTTTCTGCTTTCACAGGTTACACGTGTTCCTCAGCAGATCAGACTCCTTTCTGCTTTCTGCATAACAAGCAGATATTTCGAGGCAAGACAATACATAAATACGAGCAGAGCTGGAGATAATACTGGGTTAGAAAGTACAGAAGTTGTGTGTTGTGTTCCTGACTTTTCAAAACTGTTTTGCTCCACGGACAGGACCCCAGGGCTGGAGCTGCTTTAAGTGCTGTGAGTGCTTGGGCTTCCTAATAATTGCCGGTCCCTGCTAAGCACCCGCAAATGTGTTGCTTCTGGTTTTGGTCTCTTTTTCTCCGTTATAAAGCAGCAGAGAGCAGTCGTGCAGGTTTTCCTGGCGGAATTATTAAATGAATGGCTTGTAAAAGCTCTAAGTCCATTAATTGGATGGTGTTTCGGGGAGGGGGAGGGAAGCTGCTGTTAGTACAGAAACATAACTTGAGCCTCACAAGCTGGTTATAAAACACAGAGCTGTAGTAGTGGCCTGGGTACCCCCATAGAGAATATCTGGGAAGAAGGGGAATCTAAATTTCTGTGTTTTATAGCGAACATAATATTTATTGGAGAAGCTTTTTATGCACTGAATTAGTAAGCAAATGATCAGCTGCACGGGAGAGTCCTTCCAGGCTTCTTTTTGGTAATGAAAATAAGGCATCCAAGGCTTTACACATTTAACTTGGGAAAGTGGAGATCAGAGGCATGTTAAATGAAATACACCTCCCTGAAATGCTGACTGAGCACAGGAGCTCTTGTTCTCCACTACAGGAGTGTCAACTACTACTTAATTTCTACCCAGGTAATATCTGGAGTGTTCAGGTTTTCTTTTCTATATTTGAGTGTCAACTAATACTTAATTTCTGCCCAAGTAATATCTGGAGTGTTCAGGTTTTCTTTTCTATATTTGATTGTTGATTCACTGTTGTTCATCTCACATTTTCCAGAGAAACAAATCCATACATCTGAAGATTTGGACAGTGGTTCTAGAAAGGACCTTTTTGTTACTGGGACTCTGGGAGTAGGGCTGGTTTGGAGCTCAGTCCCCTGCTCTGCCTGGAACCTGTTGTGAGCAACACTGGGATGAGTTTATGGTCCCGTTAGGTACTGACATTTTGTAGGGGGTTGAAAAACATGCTTTGAAAACTCCCAAGTGTTAAAAGTACAAAATATTGGCCATCTTAGTAAAACTCAGTTTGGAATCCGAGCTATGAGTGCATGTGGGTGGAGGAACGTGTTTTTCATGCTTTAGGAATTTTTTTCCAGATGCTTTCGCAGTGCTTGGGTAACTATAAAAGCAAAGTATTGAGACTTCAGCATGGACTTATTCCTTAGTTTTCATGCAGTTTAAGAAAATTGAGCCACATGGTTTCCTGGTGCGTTTTTAGCTTTATTATGGTGATGATGCCGCCGAGCGCACGTCGGTGTCTGATCCAAAGTGTGAGCACAGGAATGTGCAAGCCTTGCAGAGAAGCCTGTCCTGATAGACACCACTTGCTTGGAAATATGAATTATTCAATGCAAGTGCACGTGGTCGGAGATGCAAGAGATTGAATAAGGGAAGAATTCCAGAGCTGTGTTGATCCCAGTAACTACAACTTGCGCAGGGAAGTGTGGAGGAAATATAAAAGGCCATTTTTGTATTTCCAGTAGGAATTCTGTCGTTGAAATTGGTTTTGTTTAGTTCTCAGCTAAGAGGTTGTATTTACCCTGAGAACGGGATATTATTCTGTGTGGTTTTAACTGAATATTTTAGTTCTTCACAGCTATTTCTGTATCTCACTACTGTGTACAGAAGCTGATGCTGTAGCTGAAGCCTGAGCGTGTCCTTTGTTTTCAGGGAGTTGGGAGACCATTTGTGGACTCTTTGGCAAAGCAAAAACTTGACCGAATTTGGGAAATCGCTCCTTACAACATCATTATCCCACTTGGCTGTGGTTCTGACAGATGTATAGGTGGGGGTGGAGGACTGAGTTTCAAAAGCAGTGGGCACAAATGACTTTGTGTTCTGTTAACATATTTTCTGGTAAAATTGTGTAATTGATGAGGTGTTTTTGAAAATGACTGTAAAATGGTGAAAGCAATACCTGACTTACCTCTTAACTTCCAGTTCTCACAGAAAGTGGTTGTGCTGTGGACATGTTTGGGGGCAGTCTGCAAAGAAAAAGTGAAAGGATGTGAGGGAGGGTGGCAATTCAAGGGCATCTTGATGACAGAGGAGGTGTCACCAGTTATGGCCTCACTCTTTTCCCAGCATCTCCATCTGTATTTCTTACAGCTGTGCAGCCACTGTAGGGCCAATAATTCGCTAAAGGTGGTGAAACAACAGTTTATGAAAGGTTTGCCCTAAAAAAAAAATCAACATTTAAAAAAAAAGCCCCTGGAAGTACAATTTGAGTGAAAAATAGGAACTTTATGTGGCTGGAATTTGCCCTGTGGTACACGGAAAAGATAAATCCCATGGGTAGGTCTGTAAGACTCAAGCACTCGGGGATATTTGGGGTTTATGCCTATATAGGAAATAGGGAACTCTGTGGAGCCATGACAGGGTTCTTGGCCTGGATCACAGGAAGGTGTAGCAAAGTCATAGGGAAATGGATGCAGTAGCTGGGATTTAATGAAAGATTTAATCTGAGAGGTAACCTTTATCTCAGGCATTTCTTATGGGTGAGCAGAGGGGGAAGAAGAGAAAGAACAGTTGGTATGAGGGATAACTGATAAGCTTATTTCCACCTCTGATTTGTGTGTCTTTCTCTGATTTTGTGCATCAGCATTAATTCAGCTTCCTGTTGATCTCCCTCTTTTATCCCTACAAAGTTCTTCAGCTGATTCCATAACTCTTAAGTGTTTCTCCAAGTTTTACATCTCAGTCAGCTCATTCTTAAACTTGCCTTACTTGGTCTTGTGCTAACAGTCTCAGTTAACTGGGAATTTAATGAGTTGTTCTTCCAGTATCCCTGTGCTGGGTTTTTCAGTGATTTATGTTACTGAGAGCTAAATCAGCCCTTGCCAGTGTGGATATGAAGACTTATGGTTGGTCAGTGCCCAGGAGAATGTTTCAGTTTGAGTAATTCCTAGGAATCCTGGAGATGAAACTCTTGTGTTTTGTCAACTTGACTTTGTTTGCACTGCGAGAACTGCCTCTCATTCGTGACTAGTTTCTGCTTAGGTAGGATGGAATTTTGATTCCTGGCTAAGTAGAAACTTTAATGACATGTTAATGGACTAATAAAAATGGCTCTTTCTGGGTGTGTGGTTTTTTGAAGATCTCTTCAAAGTTGTCTAGTGTTTGCAACTGGCTACACAAAGCCAAGTTCCAGCCCACGAGGAGATCATGCCTTGAAAAGAGGCTTTGATTTTTACTGCAGCCTACACAAAAGGGCCACAAAAAGGCTTCGTGTATCAACTCCAGCGACTCTTTGAGAACTGAGGGGTTTATAATGAAGCATTGCTTTAATCTGGTAGTCAAGGTCTGGTTTAACACGAGTTCAGGGCGAGTCTTCCAATGTCAGGGCATGAATGCGGGGCCTGACGTCAGAGGGGTCTTGGGGGTTTTTTGCTGGGCTTGTGTCTCAGGCTGCAAATCTCGTTGGCACTGTGATGCTGAGATCATTAGTGAAGGCCACTCAGGGTACATGGCAGTATGAAATTAGCTCCATGCAGCTAATTGGTTTATTTGGCTGTGGGTTTGTTTCTCTCTCTGCTTGCAGCGGTTTGGGTTCGGTTACTGAGAAGTTAAAGCCGTCTGTGGATTCCTGCATTTCAGTCTCGAGCAGACGAAGAGAAAGACCAAAAGTATTCCTAAAGCAAACAAAAAAAAGGACTAGAATAGAAACCTCGGCCTTTGCGGTGACAATTTAAACTGCAATTTGTGAATAAAGTGGTGGATTTCAGTCCGGTGATGTGGGGAGCTGTAAAGAAACTGCATTTTTACACACTTGGTGCCTTCAGCCATCTTTCCCATAAACCCCACTTTTTTGTACCCTGCCACATATAAATGATTGTCACCCTTAAAAAAAAACCAGACACGTAAAACTTTCGCATTTCTGCTGCCAGGGTTGCCTGGCAGTAGAACTAAACCCAGACGTTTATCTGCAGAGAAGTCTCGTTTAAGGTTATGTGCAGGAACAGAAGGATCAGCAGAGTCGTTCTTAAAGGTGGTTCAGAAGGGGTGGCTTGTGGTATTCAGAGTATTTTCCACAAAATACCCGGAACCATTTGGATGAGACGTGATTTCACAGAACAGATTCAGCAAAGATTTTAATTGTGGCCCGTGAGCTTCGGGCCATCAGAGCAGCATGTGGTGAATAGCTGATGTTTGCTTTTTTCTCCTTTTTTTGGAGACTTTTTTTCCCGCTTCAGGCACGTTACTTTTGCCATGCAGCCTTCCAAAAACTGTTTTTCAGAATGGTGGGATTTTTGATGTGAGCTGGTGTCCTGCTGTTGGATGGTAGAGCTGAAGCAACTCTACCTCCAACACAGGCTACCAACTCCATAAGTCAAAAGCTGGACAGACTTTGAAGCATTAGCAGAGATGTTTCCATGACTTGGATGCATCAAATTTGACCTGCTTTGTGGCCTTTGTCATATTTCAGTAGTATGCAGTAACTTTAGTTTATTTTATGTCAAGATCTTTTATTACTTTCTCTTCCAAAGCCTCATCGTTCTTCTTTGCTTCTATCTTCTAACCAACCAACCTGTGATGCTTGTAATAATTATGCTGCATATCTCTGTGATTAAAGATGGTCTACACAGAAGGAAATACTAAATGAAGTCCTCTCTGTGTCATCAACCTGCTGACCTGTGTTTATCTTCTGTCAGAAAGTAAAACCAATATATCCTGGAATCTGGCTGCCTGTTTGTACAAGCATAAATTATTAACCTGGAATATCCAGGGGAAGGCCAGAGATGGCTGAAAGGTGTATTTGCCAGGATCTTTCACTGTAACTTTCCCCCCACACCTTTCCTAAGGGAGATGTGGACGTACTGCTGGTTTGTCTTGTCTCCAGAATTAACCTGGGTACTAAATTGAAGGCCGTGGTCGCTCAGATCATATCCACATGTAAAGGTCCTTCATTTGACTAAGGAGGCTTGTCCCTTTAACTTGCAAAGTGGGAATGAATGCAGGCCCAGGTGCAGATTTGCCTTCTGTTTTGCATCGGTACAGGCTGGGACCTACGGAATATTTTCATTGCTTACCTTATTTATTTTACTTTCCCCCCCCAGGTCTCAAAACACAACTGCCTTGTTTGTACACTGGGCAGCTGCAAACAGTTGTAGCATCTTAGCAGAGTGCTCTGGGATGGGAGTTGGACTTGGTGATCCTTATGGTGGTCCCTTCCAAACTGAGGCGTTCTGTGTTGTGTGTGAATAAATCCAGTGCTGATGCAGAGTCAGTGATGTGAGGACTCTCTCACAGAGCAGCATCCATCCTTTGAGCGCTGACAGCTCAGAAGGAGAACTTACACAGCAAGGCTTTGATTTTCCAGGCTGGGTCTGTCCTCACCCAGACTGTGCCTCCTTCCTGAAAGTGCTGCTCCTGCTGCAGGGATGGTGGAGCAGCAGCTTTCTGATGCAATTCTCAGCTGGGTTGTTCAGACATTGGTGCCACTCTGGGCTTTCCTTACTACACCCGTCTTGCTCCTGCGGCACCTCCTGAACCACAGCAGATGATTCATTTCTGTTTGGAAGCGGGGTGGACAACCAGGGGCTGGCAGAGGAACCTCTCAGCTCACTCAAGTTACATCCCCAGGGTGGATACAGACTTTGTCTAAGGCCCGTCCTTTCTTCACCTCCTGCCAAATATGCTTTCACACTAACACTTCACCCAGCTGGCTAATTTGGCCTTTGAAATTATCTCAATAATGTCAGGTACTTAAAAAAACATTCCCATCCCTTTATAAATATTATAATCTGGATGTGCAGACATTGTTTCGGTGGTGTTTGGGATCTGTTGTATTAAAAGAAGGAGTTGTGCAGCGATCCAGAGCGGAGCATAAACAAATCCTGTGTCAGGCTCAAACAAGTCGGTTGACTTTGAGGAGGCAGAATGTAAATGCCCAAGTCAGGAGAATTAGTACCTTTTGTAACATTGCAACAAATGCAGGGAGATCCTTCCTGCTGACAAGCCCGAAACCTTTCTCGTTTAAAAGAAGCAAAAACCAAAAGAAAAAACACTTTGGAAAATGGGCTAAGAAGGGGTTTGGGCAAGGCCTGGGCAAAGGGCACCTGGTTTCCAGTTAAGGATCCATCCCATTCTCCTAGACCACCTCTGAACCAGGGATAAAATTAATAACTTTTTAAGCCTTTGTAGGTAGACCTTCCTGAGTTCATGGATTTCAGGCTTCAAGTAGCAGCTGACAGGTCTCTCCTCTTGGAGTCGATGTGTTTAAGAAGGAAATCTGGCACATTCCCATCTTTGCAGAGCAGGGAGGGGCTGTCTGCTCCACTGCTAGCATGGTTTCACATCCAAGTCTCCCTTTGCTGACCCTTGTCACCCGTTGCTTTACCGGAATTTAGAAATCTACGGCTTTTAAGTGATAGAGCTCTTGAAAATATTTTTTGCTCTAGTGGGTTTAATATGCAAATAGTGGAAGGCAGCCAATGGTCCATCTTGGGCAGCCTGATCCTGGAGATTGCTCCATAAAGGTTTATTTCAGCTATTAGCTGCTGTGCCAATATTTTTCTTACAAGAAAGGGTAATGATTTTTGCAACCTAAAATTGAGGGTTTCACAGGCTACGAGTGGAAAATTGGCAGCTGAGCTCATCTGCTGTAGACTGAAAGGCTGTGGCAGAGGGAAAAGAGTTAAATGAAAAATATAATTCTTCAATAATAGCTTTAGAAATTTATGTTGCTATTTAGCTCTAGAAGGCACACCTGAAATATAGAATAAAGGTAATAATTACATAGACAGACCATATGCACAAAGTTACAGTTGTCATACTTCTCCAGCTCAATAAATTATTCTCAAAATTGGAGATGGCGAATTGAAATGAGTTATTGGGTTTTAAAAATCTCACAGGAACTTTAAAATTCCTTTTGTCTGGAACTAGCACACAGAAGTTCTGATTTCACCTGTACTCAGTCCCTGGTCTTTGGGTGTTTTTTCCTCTGAAGCACTCACAAAAGGAAGAGGAAGTTAAAAGGTTGCTCTGTCGTGCTTCCATAGAGCAGTGGATGGTGATCCTGTAATCCTGTTTTGTTTCCCATTGAATTGCCATAGTCCTGTAGCTTTTTCTTTTTTGGTCAGTTGTTTAAAAGGAAAAATACAAGAGAAGCTTTCTCTGATTATACAGTTTGCCAGAGTAAGAAATAAGTAATTTTTAATCCATTCTAAAAATAGTTTCCTGTGCGGCTGCTTTAATTATTGCTAAGACAGAGGATTTGTGTATTTTTTTCCATGAGCTTCTGGGTTAAATAGTGGATTTCTTTGATCTGTTTACTTGACACGTGAGGTGAGACAGTTTTTATTCTGCTGGCTGTGTTGGGTAGGGAATGCTGAGAGGTGGAATTCTAGTAGAAGTATATAAAAAATAAATAAATAAAGTATCTGTTCCTTTGCACCTTCCCTTTCCACAATATAGAATTACAGTGAGGCTGAGGGTAAATCAGGAACAGGGGAAGATGGAGATGAGAGGGAGGAATGGCTTATACAAGAGGCATTGAGTATATTCTGAGCCTTCATTCTCATCCTGAAAGGTCTCTTTTCCTCACTGGAGGAAAGAGATTCCCTCAGAAGTAATTAGGTCTTTTATGGTTACCTTCCTCTCTTGGATCCTAGTTTGAGATAAGTTAAAGCTCTAATGTTTTCGTCTTTGGCTCTGGAGTTGTTTTTAATGGATGCCAAACAACTGGGATTGCTGAGATCGTACTGAGCAGCCCTTATGGAAAAGCAAAATTAGCCTCCTAGCTGGTAATAGACCTGGTAGAAATGGAGATTGATGAGAGTTTCCTCATTTTCTTAAACTGCTGAGATGATGAGTAGAATTGGAGAGAGGGAATCAGTGTCTCATTTGTGGCTCTTTGTAAGGAAAACTTCTCGATGCAGATTTTTCTTCCAGGATGTTTATTTTTCTCCTGAGTGAGGTCCTGTCATACTTCCCCCCAAACCTTGCTGTGTTTACAGGTTGCTTTTGCTGTTGTAGGATTCCTCCCATGTCTTGTTTCACCACGTATCCTGTCCCTTTTGTGTGCAAGGAGCAGGAGGTTGCACTGCATTTGATGGGACTTAGCATAGAGGTCTCTTCCAGGAATCCCAGAACTTGGGAATTCAATTTTCTTAGCTCGCAAACTGCGTAATCCTTGTTCTAAACTGGGTGGATTCTGAAACAACAACAAAAATCTGGTTTAGCATTTATGTAAGCATAAAGTATAGAAAATTAGGAGGTTTTAATGCAAAAGGACATTCATTAAATCTTCTGTGTGTTGTAACAATAGAACTACAGCAGCAAAGGAATTTTTATGTAAATCCATATTCCAATCACAGATAAAGAAAACAATGCTCACATTTAATATTTAGGTGGTTTTTATGAATTATGATCAGGTATTATTTTAACTGATGTGATTACCAGAAAGCTTTGTTTTATGGTCTTAAGATTTCTTTATCTGCTGTTTTGTTTTGCAGTATTATGTGCCAAGAATCTTGCAAAGAAAGATTTCTTCAGTAAGTATGTCCTAATTGTGTAACTTTCTGCTCTGGATTAATCAGATTTGTTTGTAGATGGTGCATTACTGTGGTGGCTCATCTGTGTGTGTCATTTACTCTGTGGTTCCCCTCTTGCAGGAGCACTGCATTACTACATGAGTACATGTTACTCTGAGTTGTAGGTTGTGTAGAATTTAGGGGTGAAAAGGCTGAGGGTTCCCAAATTCCAGTTGAAGGTCTGGCTGATGATACCACAGTCAGTCTGATGCTCACAGCTCTCTGTTGGGGGGTACCAGTAGCATCCATCTCAAAGACAGGATTAACGAAAATAGTTTTAGGATAATGGCAACTTGCCTTTCTTGGAGGGGGGAGCAGAAGCTCATGCTGGCATTATCTTAGAAGAACCAAAACAAAGGGCTGTGTTTAATAGCACCTTTTCCCTTCCACAGGACTTCCTGACCCATTTGCAAAAATAGTTGTGGATGGGTCAGGTCAGTGCCATTCCACTGACACTGTGAAGAACACATTGGACCCCAAATGGAACCAGCATTATGATCTGTGAGTTGGTTGTAAGGTCATAAGTAAACAATTTACCAGAGATTTATCTGGAAGGCAAGGGTTGGCACTGCAACTTTATTTCGTGTTCGCAACAGTTGTTCACATTTCATAGAAACACAGAATGGTTTGGTTGGAAGGGACCTTAAAGCTCATCCAGTCCCACCCCCTGCCACGGGCAGGGACACCTTCCACTATCCCAGATTACTCCAAACCCCATCCAGCCTGGCCTTGGACACTTCCAGGGATGGGGCAGCCACAGCTTCTCTGGGCAACTTGTGCCTCACCACCCTCACAGGGAAGAATTTCTTTTTAATATCCCATCTAACCCTGCCCTCTCAGAGTACTAATTTTTTTCAGCAAGAAATCACCTGTTAATAAAGGATTGGTACTTTGCTTTTTGGTGTTTCAGTCCAGAAATATTTGCATGTCAGGTACACAACACAAGTGCTTAGAGTGAGCTCTGCTGGAGCAGTGCCATCCAGCTTTTACAGGAGACTGTCCTTGTTGTAATGATTTATTTCCTTCAAGTTATTAGAACCATAAATTCTGAAGTTTTGTCTGTTAATTGACTTGTTGTTTAGCTTTTAATGAGGCTGACTGTAGTTAAATTCATGCTGCAGCAATATCAATTTCCCATGCTGTGTGAAATCATTGTGCAGTAATTCATTAATAACAGCATTTTGGGCGTAAGCACTTGTGTATTTATAATAAAGAGGCATGACTGATGTACTAAAATGTGTCAGAATTTGTACCAATTACAGCATCGATTCTGTGGAGTAAAAAGAGCTTGTTATTTCTAAAATTACTCTTTTAATATGTATTTTTCTAGATATGTCGGGAAAACAGATTCCATAACCATCAGTGTATGGAACCATAAAAAAATCCATAAGAAACAGGGAGCTGGCTTCCTGGGGTGTGTCCGACTCCTCTCCAATGCCATCAGCAGGCTAAAAGATACTGGATGTAAGAGCAATTCCTACCTGGGGGGATCAAGAACCCTCTGTGCCTTGTACCTGAGTAGTGAACAGTGTTCCCACCCACCCCTTCCCAGGGCTGATCTTTCCCATTCTCCTTTGCAGACCAGCGTTTGGATCTATGCAAACTCAACCCCACAGACACCGATGCTGTCCGAGGCCAAATAGTGGGTAAGAATGGTCTCAGCTACGTTTCACCTGCTTGGTAAATCCCCGGGGGGACAAAGGTTGTGTTAAAAAAGAAACCTCTTCTTCTGATTTTAATGGGATTAAGTTACATAACCTGGAAATTTTCCTTGTGCTCCCGTGCAGGAGTTTGTTTCCTCTCAGTTGATGGTGGGAAACAAGTGTTAAAAAGAGGGAATGCGTCTGGCAAGGCTTCTGCAGCAGCTCTGGGAGGGTAAATGCCACTGTGAAACTCATGCATTTGGCCAAGGTGACAGGCAGAGGGAACCTTAGGTGGAAAAAAGGATCTGGAGGAGCTAAGAGAAATTTTATAAATTTCTAGTTTAATACCTTTGACTGATGTAACCCATTTCCAAATTTCAGCGAGGCAGTGCCAGTTTTACAGCTAATTCACCCCACGTTTGCTGCCCCCACCCAAGCCAAGAGTCTCAGTGATATATAAATGTATTTGGCAAACCCCAAATTCTCACCCTAATGATGACATCTAGTGGTGAACAATTTTTTTCCAGCTTCCCTTTCTGGATCCTCATGAAACCCAGATGTAGAACTTGACATGTTTGATATTTACAGAAATAAACTCAGGTTTTGAGGGGATGAGCTTCTGGTTTCTTTTCTCCTTTTTAAAATAATCAGTAATGCTTTAAGATTCTAGAAGGAGTTCTGGTAAGTGAAGTACTCTCTTGTGTAGGATAGAGCATTCCTTAATATTTTCCCCTGTAAAAATGTGGATTGTTTAGCTTTTTGTTGTTTTTAAGGAAGCATTTGCTCTTTTATTAACCTGAATTTGTGTTTTTTTATTTCAGTCAGTTTACAGACACGGGACAGAATAGGCACAGGAGGTTCTGTAGTAGACTGCAGAGGGCTTTTGGAGAATGAAGGGTAAGGATTGTTTTCTTTACACTTAGTTAGAAAAATGGTTTATATGTGGAAAGACTGTAATTAACATGAGAAATATGAAATATCAGTGTGACTAATATATTGCCTGGGAGTATGTATCCACTATCTACTGTCAATTATCCAGAAAGTAAGGATAATTACTTGAAGAAAATAAGCTTAACTGCTTATGGGTAAGACTTGTGTTTTTTTGTTACCGGTGCTTGTGGCACTTCCCTGAGAAATTTGGGTATTAAAACATTAGGAAAACGGCATAAATTGGGTTAAAAGCCTCAGCGCTTGATGTAAGGGGAGAGAGAGAGAAACAGTTATTTCTGCATTCACTTCTCTTGTGATGGAAACTCTTGAAGTTTCCCCATTTTCAGAACGGTTTATGAAGATTCCGGGCCGGGAAGGCCGCTGAGCTGTTTCATGGAGGAGCCGGCGCCGTACACGGACACGACGGGAGCGGCCGGAGGAGGAGGGAACTGTCGCTTCGGGGAGTCCCCCAGCCAGGAGCAGCGGCTGCAGGCCCAGCGGCTCCGCACCCCCGAAGTCAGGGCCCACGTGCAGACGCCTCAGAACAGGCCCCACGGGCACCAGTCGCCCGAGCTGCCCGAAGGCTACGGTAGGAGCGTCCCAGGGCTGGAAGGCTGAAGCCTTTTTAATTTGTTCTGAAGGTTTCAGAGAAACAGACAAAACAAACAAACAAAAAAACCCCTCCAGTTTTAACGCACAAAAGTATCTATGGAAGGGAACGGACAGATGCTCTTACATCAGTATGATCAGGCAAAATGTCGTCTTTATTAGAAGAAAGACAGATTATATAGTGCTTATGACGCTTAGCTTCTTGTTCACACTACATTGGTTACATAAGGAAAACGTGCTCTGCTGTCCACTGTTAATTGGACTACAACAGGTGGTCATAGGAGATGAGAAAACTTTCTTCACCTGCCAAAACTCCTCCTTGGCATCTGGCATGAATCCACCTTTGTTCTAACTTCAGGCCCTGTGGCCATCTTAGTGGCGCAGTAATTTTTACCATCAGTACTCAGCTACGCTAAGGCAAAAATCTCAGAAATGCAATAGAAATTGTTCACACAATTTCTGCCCTACGACACAAAAGGCGTTTACCTGTTAAAAAAAAGCAGCGTCCACGTGCACCTCGTGGACTGCGTTTTGGGAGAGGAACTGAGCAGTGCAGATGGGAGTCTGAGCCTGGCTAATTATCTGGCTGTGCCAGGGTACACTGAGGGGTTGGTGGTAAATTAAACATGAGGTTGTGGTATGATGCTGGTGCAGAGGATTCACTGCTAATCTTGGCTGTGTATCTGGGGAGAACGAATGTAAAGAGCTCTTTAAACTAGAGCAGTATAATGCTATTTTTTCCTTCCCCCTTGGCATGTTGTGTAGGTTCGAGCCCACGTTTGAGAAGAGATGAGGAAAATATAAAAGCAACAAAGCAGCCAGTAGTACAGAAGATTAGGGAGGATGGGATTAAGGAGAATCTAAATCACAGAAAAGAGCACAGCAAATCTAGGAGTAAAGAAATCTAGTTTGGGGGTTTGGGTTGTCTCAAAATCTAAAAATAAAAACATCAGCTAAAACATGTTTGTGGATGGATCTGTGAGTTTCAAAAGGATGTTGAAATGTGTAGTCAGAGCAAACTTTAGAATGACAAACCAGTCCATTCTGCCAGAGATCAGGGGGATGGCTCCAGTACTTTCTCCTACATCTGACAAACAAAATATTCTAATGGCTTTAAACTGTTTATTCAGATTTTTTTTCAAGATTTGTAGTTTAGAATAATCTTTCTTCCCTTTTTTTTTAATAGAGCAGAGAACAACGGTACAGGGACAGGTTTATTTTTTGCACACACAGACTGGAGTTAGCACATGGCATGACCCAAGGATACCAAGGTATGTATTTATAGTTAAAAGTCAGGGGGGTTTTGGGATGTGTGTGTGTGTGACAGGATGCTGGATCTTCAAGAGCAAAGCTCTGTGAAATGGGCTGTCTAAATTTAAAGGGGGAAATCCCAGCAGAAGAATAATTTTGGATCTTTCTAATTAAGTTTTTGCCAGACACCAAGGATTACTCTTTTTGAAAGAAAAAATTATTTTCTTGTAAATCATGTAAAACAAAAGGAGGAAAATATTCCCTTTGGGAATTCCTGTTTGAAAAATTCTTCCTAAAATGTCAATGTGACTGTGGTTTTTGGTGAAGCTACAAATCTCTGAATCTTACCTACTTTTTTGTATGAAAACAGTTTGGACTGCAAATTGAAGAAAAAAATGTCTACTTTCTTAAAATAATTGTTTCTTGAGTATTGAACTTGCAACTATTGCTTTATTATTGCTCACTTATTTGTAACTGAAGCAGAGATTGTTATATTTAAACTTGAAATGGAGTTGAGGTTTTTTATGCTTTGGACCAGTGATTTGCAGCTAGAAAATTGAATCCTTCACATGATTAATTTAGCAAAGCCTCTTTAAACCTTAACCTGCAGTTAATCCAGGTCTTTGTAAGCAAGGTCTGGTGCTCTTCCTTGAGGAGCTCTGGATCTGGGCTGTTCCATGGACCACTTGCACACCAGATTCAAGAGTAAAACAATAAGTTTGTAACTCTCAGCTGCTGCACTGCCTGGATAATACAGGAGTGTGATACAGGATATTAGAGAAATGATATAAAATAGTGCAGGCAGAAGTGTTGATAAAAGCACAGTGTATAGAAGGAAATGAAAAATAAAGCTGAGAGAGGCAGAAAATAGCTGATGTTAGATTAGCTGGTATTGTGGGAAGAAGAAATGATAGTGCTTGTTTATTTGTGTCACTCATGTCAGGCTTGTGTGCCCAAAGCCTTGTCTCTTCTTCAAGTGATGCTGATCAGCCTAATGAAAGGTTCTGCTGCTTCCCTGCCCAAATCCCAGAGCCAGGGTTTCAGGACCAGCAATATAAGTGGGCACAGCAGTGTCTTGTGAGTCACAGGTCACACTTATTTTAGTTAAAGGTGACTCCTTCTACCAGCTTGTGGTGCTAAAACCTAACCTTGGCATTCAGCAGAGATGTAGGTTAAAACTTGCTGCAGTCAGATCTCTGCAGTACTTTCAGATGCACAGCTGATCACAGCAAATGGTTCCAACCATAATCTTCTTTAAGGAGCCTAACAAGGGCTTGTCTGTCTGCCTGTGTAACCCCTTGGCTTATACTCTCTGTGACACCAAGGAACCTCCGGTGTACAAAGCATTTCTACCTTTCTAAAGCCTCTCAGTTAACTCATTTATACAGAAGTTGCATGGTTAGATTTAGGTAAGGAAATACATTAAGTGCTGCCTTTAACCCTGAATCCATGCCAGCTGTCTAGAGAATGCTTTACTTAACAATAGTTTTTGTGCCTAAAAATAATCCTCGGGTTTCCTTCCTCTCTTTTCTTGCCACTGTTAGTGTTTTCCTCTTTTAGGGGGCTGGAGCCTGATTTTCAATTTCTTAGGTGTAAATACATCCTACATACTGAGTTCAAACACTACCTGGAAGTGATACCTGAAATTTATTTAGGGTGAAAGGGGTGAATTTGTTGGTAAAGCCTTACTATAAGTGATTTATCAGTCAAATAGTTAGGATTGAGGGTTCTTATGTCTAACTTCAGAGGTGATTTTTATTTTTTTAAATGACCTTAGTATTTGGCTGCCTTAGCCTCTAACTGATGGGGTGTTTGGAGACTCTGGTTGGTGCAGAGGCCTTTGTTTAATTGTTTGGTTTTCTGCACATGGGTCTCATTAGCGTTAATGGGAATTTTTCTGTGGAAAAAAAAAAAGGCGTTTCCTCCTTTCACAGCCCTCAGAGTCCCTGTCAACACCTAAATGTGTTCTGTCCTTCCCAAGACTTCTATGGCCTCACTCACTAAGCACCAAATTCATTCCTCCTGCCCCCTCTGTGTAAACCAGTTTCATCTTAACTTCAGATGTGCATTAACATCTTGGTTTGCTTTTCTCTTTAGAGACCTTAACAGTGTGAATTGTGATGAACTGGGACCTCTGCCCCCAGGCTGGGAAGTCAGAAGTACAGTTTCAGGAAGAATATATTTTGTAGATCACAACAACAGAACCACACAATTCACAGATCCACGACTACATCACATCATGAAGTAAGAGTCTTGCCTGATAAATAATTCATGTCTGGTTTGGATTCTTAAACCTTGAATTTTTGTCCAGTTTTAGCTACAGTTTGAGTCATGGGGGGCTGAAAACCTGAGTGATAATGATGCTGGGGAACAGATGCAACCAGTGCTGTACTCAGGGTCTGAACATTGGTTTTTAGTGCTGGTTTTTTATCCAGGTTTTTGCAGAAACTCTTCAGAAAGGTTTTGACTCTGCTCAGAGTACAGTCCTCAGGTTTGAGGGAGACCTTGCTTATTTTGGCACAACACTAATCTCTTTAAGCTGGCTTGACAAAATTTCCCCCAGCAGTGCTGGAGCAAATGCACAGTTCTGGAATTGCTGAGGTGTGTGTGGGGTCGAGGGTCTGCCAGGGGCTCCCCATCACTCAGTTCTTGCCTGTGTGGATGAGCAGTTCTAGCTCTGTGCTGATTGTGCTGGACCTGGACTGGCTCCGTGTTCCCTGGAGCTCCAGACAACAGGAATATAAAGCCAGCTGGAGTGTGGTCAACTGGTGCTGTGCACAGCCAGTTGGGGTTTAGCAGGATTTAGTAAGATCAAGCTCTGCATCATGCAAAGGCAGCTGAACTATTGTGGAACTGACCCTGGAAGCAGTGCTGCTTGTGCCCAAGATCAGACTTTTCCTGGCTCTTGAGTTGCCTGTGCTTGAAGCCAGCTGGGGAATCTCTGTATCTGAAAAATAATTGCTTCACAACCCAAATAAAGCACTGATGGATAAGGACAGTTGAATGTATGAAGCTGCAGCTATTTGGGACAAGTACATCTTTCTCTTTTGACACCCATAGATGCAGTATTTTTACTGTGTTGGAATCCCCAGCCTCATTTTACATGGAGCTGGAATAAAATTAGTTGCAGTTGTTAGACAGTTCCATTTATAAAGCTGTTGTTTGTTCCATTAGAGATCTCTTTTTGTGTTAAGCTCTTGAAAGTTGTCTCCATATGGGAGAATGCCACACAAATTTAGTCAGCATTCAGTTATCGTGCTCCACAACCTTCCACAGTTTGTTTGCCATATGAAAATGGAGCTCAAAAATGCTGAAACTCTTTATTTTAAATGCCTGTGTTCCTTACATCCCTGAATGTTGGGTAATGATGCTACACAAATTACTTAATTAAAAAATTAGAAAATTAAAAAATTCACCTGAATACACACTTGGGAAGCTTAATCAGTTCTTGCATCATTGTTTTACATATCCCTTATTGTTATGCTTCCAGAATAAACATTTTCCTTTTCTTTCAAAGCCATCAATGCCAGCTAAAAGAGCCCAGCCAGCAGCCTTTGCCAGCTCCAAATGAGGGATCACTGGAAGAGGGGGAGGAGTTGCCTGCACAGAGATATGAAAGAGATTTGGTACAAAAGTTGAAAGTCCTTAGACATGAGCTCTCTCTTCAGCAACCTCAGGCTGGTCACTGTCGGATTGAAGTATCCAGAGAGGAAATATTTGAGGTATTTCATTTGTTTTACTACTAAGAGCAGGTTTTGTCACTCAGGAATTCAGTAAAATTGATTGTTGGTTATAGCAAGTTTTCTCATGAGAGAGGGAGTGAATCCCACTCCCCACGTGGTGCAGAGTTGTCATTGGAGTTTGCTCCAGACTGGCACTCAAGCACAATCATGTCCTCTGTTGTTGAGTAACAATCTGTGTATTACAGAAATGCAGAAATTTTTAATTGCAGTATTACAGGAATCTTAATAGACTTAATTACAGTGAGGAAATAAAATATCTAATTGTACAAATACCCCCACAGGAATCCTACCGTCAGATAATGAAGATGAGGCCAAAGGACTTGAAAAAGAGGCTTATGGTGAAATTCCGAGGAGAGGAAGGCCTGGACTATGGAGGAGTAGCAAGGTGAGATTTGGGGGTTTGTCTGACACTTATTAACTGTAAAATTGTCCTTTAAGTTCCCTGTGGCTGATACCATTCCCTTTTAAGTTATCTGTTAATGGTGTGTGTAAGTTATTTGTGGTGTATTTTACAGGCAGAGGTTGTAGCTTCAGTCTTTGTATCATGGTAGATTGGAAAAGTGCAAGTTTATGATTTAATAGTTGTCCCACTGAAAGTCATGAAACTGGAAAGTGTGATCAGCTCAGATTGTGAGATCTCTCAGGAGGTGTCCAGACTCTGAAGTCAGATCCGGGTCACGGAAACCGTTTAGTTAAACACACCTTTCTGATTTCCAGGGCACATTCAGGAGAGCCCTCTGATCTGTTGGAGCAGCAGTGGAGATGAACTGATCCCAAACAAAGGCTAAAATTTTAGCGAGGACTTGCCTCCCTTTTTAAAATAACAATAATTCCCTGTGGTGCCTCAGATCTGAGGTTCTGGAGCTGATTGTAGCATCAGTAAAGCACTCACCTTTGTGGTGGCTCAGGTGCTTTGTGTACATTCACTGAGAAATTTCTCAAATCCACAAAGGCTGCATTGCCCACTTAGGTGTCTTTCAGTAATCAATCCCTGGACAAAGGAAAGAAGCTGGAACATTCTGAGCTGCCTTACCCGAGGCAACCTTGGGTGGCTGCAGTGTTGACATCTGTTGCCCTGATGTCTTTCGTAATTGCCCATTAGTTGCCACTGACACTTTCAGATCAGTACAGCTCCACTTCTAACCATTAAAATTGATATTTCTCTCAGAATATTTTGGACCTGGGATGAGTGTCCAGATTTAACAACAAAGGGATATTTGTCAGGGTGAGGTGGAAGGTCAGAAATAGCTTTAGTTCCATTCTAGTCCTTGTGTGTTACTGAGAGAATTTACCCAACCCCTCCTCTTAATGCATTTGGTCTCCGTCCCTTCTGGCCTCTGCTGAAAGCAGAGATTCTCTAGTCACCAAGCTGGAGGAAAAACAGCTTTTCTAAAGATCACCAGTGATTGAACTGATTCTAAACAACAGATTTTTGGAATACTTCTTTATCCCGTACAGGTTGCAGAGGCTGCAAATAGCTGAACTCTGTACAAAATCAGGATTTTTTTGGAAGCCTGTGTTGTTCAGACTCAATTAGTTGATGGCATTGTCTGACAGCTTGCTGTAGCTTCTCTAATTGATGATAATCCCTTCAGTACTTCTAACCTAAACCAAGTCTGCCTGTGAGTGGAACTGGACACTCTGGGTTTTTAATCATACCTTTTTGGTCTGCAAATGGAGGGCAGCACAAAATGATCTGGTTTTGAAGTAAGCATTTCACAACTGATAATTCACAATAATTGTGTTATCTGAAACTTAAGTGGAAGTTGCACCCTTCTAAATTTGTTTTTCTTTTTTGGGGCAGAGAGTGGTTGTATTTGCTGTGCCATGAAATGTTGAATCCCTATTATGGACTCTTCCAGTACTCCACAGATAATATTTACATGCTGCAAATCAATCCAGACTCTTCTATCAATCCTGTAAGTAGTAATTTCCAAGTGACATTCCTGCTTTAACAGATGTCCCTTGCAGTGTTTTATAGCTGTTCTTCCACGAAAAGAGTCTAAACTGGAGGGTGAAGCAGAATAAGGTGGTGTTAATGTTTTATATTGATATGGTATGGAGCAGAGGGGTTTGGTTCAGAGATTAAAAACATGATAAAGGAGGTGTCCTTTGATCAGTACCTGATTTCTTTGAGACTCCTCAGTACTGATTGGGATGCACAGTGATTCTGAGAAGACAAGACACAGATGAAATTCATCTTCACTCTGAGCAGTTGGTTGTGCACACAGCATTGCATTCCCAGCAGTGCCCACCCCGTGACTTTTAGGGATGTATCCCTTGCTTGCCCTTTCTCTACTACACTCCTGTGCTTGCTTTTTTTCTTACTGGAGGATTTATATTGATGCAGACCCTAAAAGGAGCAGCAGTTCTGTATTAGTAGAGGGAATTCTTCCTGACATGACATTTCCTGACATTTGCACTGGAAGATGAGGGAGATTGGAAGAATGTCAGCCATAGGACTTACACCTCAGTTTTTAAAAGTCAGTTTAAAAGGAACAGGAAAGGAATGAAGGAAACAAGCACGTGGCCTGCTTCCTCAAGAGCAAATACATTTTGATGGTTAAACAAAGAATAAACTAATTTGTTTGGAATTGTCGTATCTTCTTGGATCCTGGGGGTTTTACAGGGATTTTCTTTTTCCAAGTTTTGCCCTTTGAGAGATCGAGAGGACTCGAATCCAGTTTATTAATTAAGTAATGCACAGAGACTTCTTTGAGGTATTTAATCATTAAAGGCTTTGGTTTTGGTTGTGTTATGAGGGAAAACATTGTCTCCTCTTGCCCGGAGGGTTGCGGGATGTACCGAACGTTCCACCGAGGGCGCAGGTGGAGCCACAAGATGTCAGTGTCTTCCCAAAGGCTGATTCCCTTTCCTGTCTCTCCAACCTCTCCTCTCTCCCCGCAGGACCATTTGTCTTATTTCCATTTTGTGGGTCGGATAATGGGTCTGGCTGTGTTCCATGGACACTATATCAACGGGGGCTTCACGGTGCCCTTTTACAAACAGCTTCTGGGGAAGCCCATCCAGCTCTCTGACCTGGAGTCTGTTGACCCAGAATTACACAAAAGCTTAGTCTGGATCTTGTAAGTACTGCATTTGTCAGCAGTCTCACTGTGGAGAAAATGGGGTAGAGTTTGTTGGCAACAGTGAGATAACACTTTACAGAAAACATTTGCAAAAACCTGTAATGGTGGAGATCTGTACAAAATCATTAAACTACTGCTTCTGTGTCAGAAAGCTCAAGGTACTTGAGGAAGAGTTCTCATTGCAAACTCTATATTCACTCACCTTGCAGTGAAGTAGATAACTAAATTGTTAAACATTGCATGAGTGTGGTAGAATATAACATTAGCAAAATCCAAACTTGGGACAGAGCTCTGAGGGGAAGTACCACTGCCTTCAAAAGAAAACCAACTTCAATTAAAATAAATGGAAGTAATTTGGGCTTCTATATGCTTACAGCTCAGAACAAAATCCAACATTCAGTGTAGCTTTGGGACTCTTCAGCACTGCTTTGCATTCCCTCAATTTCTTTTCCTAAATGCTTTTGAATTTTGTGTTTGAAGTTACTGATGATGTTGAGTTCACAGCATGTGATCTCTTCCCTGTTTCACACTGATGTGTGACAGCAGATCAGATTCCTGCTGGGTTTGTGTATATGTGTGTGGGGGGGTTCTGTATATCTGGTTTTATTCATTATCCTGAGTTCTGCTAGAGTTAGATGGATGTCCCATATCTGATGAGGCTCTTCAACGTGCTCTAACCTATCCAGAAATAGGTGATTGTGGCAATATTCCTCTCGTGTGCGAAATGCAGATGGGTAGTTAGTAGGTTTAGCTTGAAGACTATCTAAGTGTTCAAATACCTGTCAGTTACAGGTATTTGGTAACCTGAGAGTTACCAAAATATCAAAAATAGTAAGTTTACCCTCTGTCTGTCTGTTCCAGAGAGAATGACATCACCCCCGTCCTGGACCATACGTTCTGTGTGGAACACAACGCTTTTGGGAGGATTTTACAGCATGAACTCAAACCAAATGGCAGGAATATTCCAGTGACAGAAGAGAACAAGAAAGAATATGTCAGGTATTGCAGAACAGAAAGATATCCTGCCAATGTAGTGGAAAGGAGGTAGTAAACAGATTCATTTTTTGCATAGAGTGAGACTAGTGAAACAAGTATTTTGGGTAGAAATACCTGAGTCATAAATGACATGAATGTTTTAACACAATGCACTATTGTATTGCCTGGGAGGATGAAGCTGTGAACTGTACACTGGTTTTTCTGTTGATGGTGCAAAGAACTGACAAGCACTTCTTTCATAATACAAAATGTGTGTATTAAAACAAGTTCCTCTGTAAAAAGAGCGTTTCTCAGCTCTGCTGCAAATATCCCAGTCCCATCCAGCTCATCATCCCTGACTTTTTCTTTCCCCCCACACAGGTTGTATGTGAACTGGCGGTTTATGAGAGGAATAGAGGCACAGTTCCTGGCTCTGCAGAAAGGTTTTAATGAACTTATTCCTCAACATCTCCTTAAGCCTTTTGACCAGAAGGAACTTGAGGTATGTTTTATCCACATGGAGTATTGTTTTGTCATTTGTTTGATCCACAATCAAGCACTGATTAAAAAAAGCCAAACCAACCAAGGAAAAAAAAAACCACCACAAAACTTATTCCAATTTACATACCAGAAAGCAGGGTATTTGTTTAACCAAACCCTCTGTGGTTTATTTTAGACATTCTTTGGATTAATATTATCGAGAGAGCTACTTAAACAGGGAAAGACACCATGGTGTCTGTGCAAGGACTAATGCTCAAGGCAGGTGGTCTGAACAGGGAGGGAGCACTGCAAGTTTGAGGAATTGTTGGCAAGACCTGACATGTTACCTACCCCAGGACTTGCTTTGTCCAGTAACTTTTCATGCATGGCTGTTTCTATATGCACAGAGGACATGGTTTACAGGGACTAAAATAGAAGGGTAGAGCATATACAAAAGGAAATAATTTGTTTTATTATTAAATCCTGAGCTACAGAAGGCTCTTAAAGTAATACCTGTTATAGCAAGTTTTCTTTGGTTTTGCCTTTTTAAAAAAATAAGGCAACCTGTGGAATAGCAAGCATTTGTGGTATTGGAGCTTTGTGATTAATCCCACAAAGTTACTGCATTCCATTTGCTTAAAAAGGCAGATTAGAAATCCATTAAATATTTCAATACTGTCCACGTCAGAACGATCACAACTGTCCTGATAATGTGCACACGTGTAAGTGGGTGCTGCCTTGGTGGCACAACAAGGCTGCTCCTAAATGGCAGCTCTCAGAAATGTGATCCTCAGTATGGAATAGTCTGGGGAAGTTTAGAATATGACACGTTTTGTTTCGAGGGATGAAGTTTTCTCTGTGCCTTTTATTTTCGTTGATGGGGAGGTGGTTAGATTTCCTTTTTTTGTTTTTTTGCAACCTGGCATTATCTGGAAAAGAGATTGAAGTGATATGTCTGGTCTGTGTCAGAGCCTCTCACAAATGGTGGCAGAAAACAGATAAAAAGTTTCTGTGGTTTGTTGTGGAACAACAAAGCAGCTCAGATGTTCCCACAAACCGAGCAGGATTCTGTCATAGCTGTTGTTGGCACCTCTGGGACAATCCTGCATCAGGACAATGGTGCTGTGTCAGGCAGCAGATGACTTGTCTTCTTCCAGATTTGTGCTGTGCCCTCATAAAGAGAGGCTGTACCTTTCAGGTAGCATAGATTTAATAAAGCAGGTCTTGCATGGCCCTCTGACTCTAGTTCCTTGTGGAAAGTTCTAGTGCTGGTAGTTCATTGCAGTTAAACTCAAAGATTTACTGCCTGTCCTATACTGGCTTGGAGTGCTACCTTGCACCAAAAAACTGCTTGAAGCACCTAAACAATTCCAGGCTTCACGTGACGTGGTTGGATGCGTGTTTTTATAGCTGCAGTGACTCTGTTAAAGCGCTTTCTAATCTTCCAACAGCTCATCATAGGAGGGCTGGATAAGATAGACCTGAACGACTGGAAGTCCAACACCCGCCTAAAGCACTGCATGGCAGACAGCAACATCGTGAAGTGGTTCTGGCAGGCGGTGGAAACCTTTGATGAGGAGAGGAGGGCCAGGCTGCTGCAGTTCGTGACGGGGTCGACGCGTGTCCCACTTCAAGGTTTCAAGGCTTTACAAGGTGACTGATGTGGAGGCCGAGTTAATCTGTGGTGGGGGAAAGAGATAAAAGCGGTGTGGTATTTACAGGCCCCTTGTAAAGTATCAGAGTAAGGCTGGATAACTCAAGCACTTTGCAAACTTCCAGCCCGAGAGCAGAGTTACATTTGTCAGCAGCTCTGTGGCTGCCGGACATTGTGGGAGGAAGCTGGTAAAACTGTTACCATGTGGTGCTTTGGCTGGGTTAATACTGGCTCCTCAGTGTCCTCCAGTGCTGTGGACTGATGTTAAAATCATTGCATGCAAACATCCACGTGAATATAGAGCTGACTGAATGACTGATGTTAAAATCATTGCATGCAAACATCCACATGAATATAGAGCTGACTGAATGACTTTTTCACGTGAGAATTGTACTCCCTTCTTAGTTTGGCAACAAACCATTGGACTTTAAAGCAAGTTCCTGGAAGTCACAGGTTTTGTCATCGAAAAGGTGGCAGTGCTCTTGGCTGTTGTGGTCTCCTGATCACGTGCCGTTTGTTGGCTGACAGTAAACTGATGGTCAAAATTAAAATATATAGTTGTGGTTTACAAGGAAAACCTTCTTGCACTTTAGTCTTTTCATTTTTGAAGGTGCAATTTTGTTAATGCCAAATTTAGCAGCTTTCCAAACTATCAGTCTGCACATGGATTGTTTTGAGCAGCCCTATTGCATCTGCCATCCCTTCATCAGCTGCAAATATCTCTGCAGATTTAGCCCAGGACGTACATGGTTTTGCAGCTGGAACTATAATTTCCTCCCTTGCCTTTTTATAAGCAGCAAAATTTGTGTGTGTGAATGATGTTTTGTTGAAGTGCATTAACTAGAATGTCTGTCTAAGGTTCTACAGGCGCTGCAGGACCCAGACTGTTTACCATCCATTTAATAGATGCAAACACGGACAACCTTCCAAAAGCCCACACTTGGTAAGATGGAAACACTCTGTACAGTAGTGCTTGCTCTCCATTTGTCTTGATTTAAAGGAGTCATCCCTATTTGTACTGGGTATGGATTAGCCATGGGATTACACATGGATGACTCCAGGTGTGCTCTGTTAGCTTGGAAATATCTGTACTCTGCAGTCAGCAAAATAATTTCCTTTTCTTAAAACTTGATTTGTCTTCTCTACTCCCTGTGGTTTTCATTTATCCCAGAGTTGATTATTCTGGATAGTGAGACATTTGTAAGTTTATTTCTTTATTACAAAGCTGCATCCTTGTCAGATGTCAGACGTCAGGAGCTCGTGCTGTTGGTGCAGTGTAGGCACAGCCTGAGCCCTTGCACGGAAATCTCACTCCATCAGAGGCAGGAAATGGTTTCAGCAGCAGCACAGACTGTCTGCAGGCAGGGCAGGGAGCAGCCCTGCCTCATGTCTTGCTTTATTTGCAAGTCTCATGCATCGGCCTCCTCCTCTTCCTCCTCCTCCCAAATGCTTCCCTATTAAGCTGTGCATTCCTGCTGCAGAAATAGCTGTTTTTCATCTTGTCTCCTTTGGCCACTGAAGTGGCTGAGGCTTTCTTTGAGTTTTCACAAGTTCTATCTATATGTAGCTGCTCCAGCATTTTTTTCCCCCCCAATAAATATTTCAGATTCACCAGTGTGTTGTTATTTCCCCTCCAGCTTTAACCGGATCGACATTCCGCCTTATGAGTCATATGAGAAGCTTTATGAGAAGCTGTTGACAGCTGTGGAAGAGACATGTGGGTTTGCTGTCGAGTGAAAAAGCAACCAAAGGAAACAGATGCTAGCTCATGGACCACCAAATCAAAAGCTAGAAGAAGCTTGCTGTGAACTTCCTGCTAAGCTGTCTGAAGCATCAGAACTCTGACAACTTAGAGATGGGGCTGTTTCCCTTCCGCCGCTGGTGGATGAGGGGTGGGGGGTCGGGGCTTTTGTTGGTGGTTCCCAACTCTGTTTTCTCCCCTTTGTTACAATAACCCCTTCCCTCTTCTTCCATCCCCTCCCTCCCCCGAAATGAAATGCAGCCAAGTTCAGCATTTGGCTTTGGTTACACAGGATATTCTGCTAGATTTGTAACACATATTGTGATAGGGTGAGCGACCTGTGGGGTTTTTTAATAGGAGAATCAAAGTGTAATTAGGAATGAGTTTAATTTGCTGAGAACTTGCAGCGGGGTAGGTGCACCTGGGTAGTTTGTCTTAAATCAAACTTGAGCCTTTGTAGAGTCCAGCAGGTGCAGAGTGTCTGACTGGCACCAGAATTTACATTGCACATTTTAAACACCTGTTTAAAAAGTAAAACTTCTAGCAGAAAATACCTCCATATGAACACTTAACTGAAAGGTAAAGAAATCCAAGTTCTGCCTTAGCAGGAAGCTCCCAGTGGAAGCTGTGGCTCACCTTGAGAAAAGTGAAGGAATCTGAGACAGCTTAAATGGTATTGAATGGTTTCTTTTTGGTTGTCCTGGCTGAAATCTAATTGTTTTGCACATGAAAACGATTATTTCCTCCTGCAGAATTACTTTCCATAGTTTGTTCAGATGTAAGTAGCTTGCAGAGAAGCCTCGTGAGGAGGAGACAGAGGATAAAGATCCGCTCAGTCCCAGAGCTGTGGTTTCTGTGCCACTGTTTTACCCGAGATGCATTTGCCTGACTTTAAATTCTGAAGACTCACATGGAAGTCACTAAAAGCCAAGTTAACAGAGCAAACTTCTGCTTCAAATTTTTTGGCCTTGGGAAAGGTTTATTTGGAGGTCGAGGTAAAAGGGGAACTATAATAGTGAGTACATTTCAAATGTTATGGAAAGCTATTGGAAGAATTTATGACTTCAGTTCTGTAGGGATGAAAATTTCTCCAGAGAGCCATATAAGGCTATTTTTTCAAATATCTGAAACTAATATTAAAAGGTTTGTTCTCTAACACGGGGGAAACAAAAGCAAATCAAATACCTGAATCACTAACATTTTTTCCACTTTGCACACCAAGATGAGACAGTATTTTAACAAATAACACAGCTTCAGAGAGACCCAGTTATCTATCAAACATGTCTAGACCTAAGTCAAGCAGACTTGCTTGTATAGGATTTTTTTTCTTTGGCAAGCCTGATATTTAGAGAGATTCATTACTGAAGCATTTAACAGTTGTTATGTTTATGGAATAGTGCATTGAAATTCAGCTGTGGGTAAGAGATCGTTCTTAGGAGACGTCTACTGGAATACTTCTATTTTGTCTTTTTTTAATTGAATTTGATAATAGCTTTAAACTGTGATAGGACAGAAAGTAGACACGTGTCAAAACCCTGGCATCTTTCTCTGTTTTGTTTGTTTGTGGTTTTCTTTTTGCCATTGACCATAATTCTTGTGATTTGCTGTTGGGAGTAAGGGTTGCATTGGAGGTGTGAAATTGTACCATATAGTGAGATTTGCAGGGGGTGGCTGAAGATGCTCATCATCCTGCAAGACTCTACAGGAGAGGCCTGTTCAGACCCGTGTTCTGTAGGGATCTTTTGGCACTTGGGGACCAGTTTCTGCAGTTCTGGTTGTTGGGACGTAAATGAAACCACACAGTTCTTGCAGAGAAGAGAGGAAATGCAGCTGTGGCAGAGAGCACCTGTGTGGTCTCGGGTTGAGCAGCAGAGTCCCCACAGCCCGGGCTTTTCCAAATGGCTTCGAAGTCAGACCTGTTCATAGAGTGTATTTAATCCTTTCAGTACGTTTGAATGTGCAATAAACCAGTCAGATAGGAAAAATGCAAAATGGATTATTGCCCAAAAGCTTTGCATGCAGTCTCATGTGGATTCTTCACTAAAGGAGTTTAAAGACCCCAAACCCAGATACTGAAGGCCAGCCCTAAAAAAAATCCTATCACACAAGCTCTACCTGCAGCACAAGTGGCTCTGTGCAAACCAAGCAAGGTGAAGGGAAAAGTCATTGATTTGGAGATCTGTAGGTCAGGTAGCTTTTATGTCAATGACACAGTTGGCATATGATAGTTCCTAATGTCTTTGCTAGGTCAGTGTTTTATTGAATGCACAAAATAAGATTAGGCAAGGATTGTTGTTCCGAGAAGTCCGTCTGTTTTTTGCTGTATTTTAAAGCCCTTGTCAAGGTACCTCCTCTGTGCCGACGGTGACGAGAATGGGGCACTGTCTTCTTAATTATTTCAGTTCTCTTTCCGACAGCTTCACCACCTCTCCCATCGTGTTGTCTTTGCAATTTCGTGCCACTTCAGTGACGACGAAGACATTTTCTGTCTTGTTCTGTACGTGCGTTTGAGGCAGGCCTTAAAGCTGGTTGGGTGGATGGAGGAGCAGCAAGAAGCGAGGCAGAGAGGGTTTGGAGCCATGGCTTGTTCTTCCTGTGGCCAGTTCCGAGGCCAGGGAAGGATGGAGTGCAAACAGGAGTTTGTGTGGCTTGAGCCAGTGGCTCCCGGAGGTGTCGGATAACCTCAGCTGTCTGAATTGGTGTGTCCATTCCCACTCGGTCTGCCAGCACTTGAACTGGTTGTTAACTTCTCAAACTTGCCCAAAGAATAACATCGAGTCCGGTGTCCATTTTGTCATTCCACGTCCCACCTTGTGCGCGGATACTCTTGGATCTGACCCGAAGGGAATACAAGGTACAGCATGTCTGTCGTTCCTGTCCTCACGGCAAACCCAGCAGCTGGTCCGTTGGCACCGCCCTGCCGTGCCCTGATCCTGCTCCTCAGCCTTTACTCTACGCTCAGGGATGTAGGAAAACCACCACTCTGCTCGTGTTTCCAACCGGGAAGAAACGAGACTGTTGGATGGGTGTGAGTGTTCACTTGGGCATTACGTCAGAGGAGACCCTGCTCCACAAAGGCTGCTCCAGGCTCCAGACGGTGCGACCGGCGCTCGCTCAGCAGTTTGTCCTCGCTTCGAGTCGAGGTGGTTCTAAAATCCAGCAGATTCCGTAAATTACTGATCCAGCCACCGGGCCCTCTGGAGCCAGTGCCCAGGTTCAGGGCCGTGTGGTACAGCAAGTTCCCAGAAACACAGTATGGATCTGGTTTTAATTTGTTAATTTTTTTGTTGTTGTTGTTGTTGTTGTTCCTCAACCACTTTATAATGTATTTTTTTAATTTATTATTATTTTGTAATGTCATGTTTTAAGTATTGCTGCTATCCTTGTTATTCTTCCCACTGTTTTTATTGCAGATTTATTTTGTGAAAGTTGTACACTAATGTTTCATTTTATGTCTAAATCAAAGTATTTAAAGAAATACTAGTTCTATTTAATGTGGTTATGGAACCAGCTGGAATAAACAGTGATTGTATAGTAGGCTGGACCCAGGAGGTCATGTTCATTTTTGTTACATATGCAATAAACTCACAACTTTAAACTCTTGGTATCCAACAGATTTTTTTGTTAAGGGTTGTTAAGTTTGTTAAATGTATGGGAATCGAGTGGATAAAGCATGGAAATGCAACTGGTTTAACTGATCTGTACTGACTGCCCAGATGAAAGTCCTCCCCTGCAGGCAGAACGCTTTGTTTCATTCATTCTTCAGCTGATTAATTACCATCCTCAACCTTTTTCCCTTCTTACCTTATCATTTGCCCTGTTACTTTTCCAAATCCTCAGTTTCCAGAAGGAAATTATGATCTCCCCCTTAACGAGAGCTGGAAAAAGTCATTAACGCTGATGAGTCTCTGCTTCTCTGTTGGGGTTTTCTGTAATTATGAATGTTTTGCAAGCGGAGGAGGACGGGTGCGAGTCTGAGTCGAGGACTCGTGTGTCCCCCTTTCAGCAGAGCCCCCTCAGGAGATTCCCGCCCCCCGTCCCCGGGCACAGAACCCCATATGAGGTCCCTGTCCCCCATCGCAGCCCCCGAGGGCTCCCTGTCCCCCCGCCCCCAGGACACACGTGCAGGCCTTGGCCCCGCCCCTTTCCCCTCAAGCCCCGCCCCCTCCCCACGAGCACACCTCCCGCCCGGCAGGGGGCGTGGCGCGGCTCCGCCGGACTCCCCCCCCCTCTCTATGGTAGGTCGGCCGCTCCGGGCCCGCCCGGGCTGCCCGTCTCCCGGCGCCGCTCTCTCCGCGCCTCTCTATGGTGCGGGGCGGCGCGGTCACGTGTCTCGGGGCCGGGCGGAAGCGGCGGCAGCGGCGGTTAAATGAAGCGGGGCCGGAGGGGCCGGTGAGTGTGGGGGGAGTTCCGACACCCCCGCGGGGCCCGGGAGTGCCGGGGGGCCCCGCCGTCCCCGCGGGACCCGGGAGTGCCGCCGTGCCACCGCCGGGCGGACCGAGCGACAGAGAGGGCGTCCCTGGGCCTCGCCGGACCCCCGGCCGGGGCCTGCCCGGGGTGTCCCCCCCACCCCTGAGGGCCCGGTGTCCGTCCCGTCCGTCCGTTCAGGGCCGGGTCCTTCCCCTCTCTTCCCTTCAGGGACAGGGTGTTCTCCCCCTGTTTCCCTTCAGAGCCGGCTTTCCTGTGTCCGTCCGTGCGTCCCCGTGTCCGTCACCACTCCCCCTTCCCCTGAGGCCCTTTCGCTTTCCCTCGGGATCGGGGACACTCTGTCCCACCTCAGCTTCCCTCAGGACCGGGTCCTTTCTCTTCCCCCTCCTTCCCCTCAAGGCTGGTCCCTTCTCCCGCTCCCCGGGGTCCCTCCGGCCCTGGAGTCCCGCACCGAGGGACACCCGGGTACAGGTGCTGCTCTCCGGGTACCCCGGGCCAGGTGTTTGTATTCGGGGATAAACCGGAGCTGGTGGGGAGAGGAGGAGAAAAGGTTGTTCTTCTCTCCTGCCCCCCTTCCCCCCACTCGGTGTGGGACCACTCGGTGCCTTTGGAGACATCTCGACATTTCAGGTATCTGCCGTGGGAGCTGCTGCAGGAAGGAAACCCAAACACAGCTGTCCCCGGAGCTGAGGGATCTGTGTAAGAGATACTCCTCTTCCTCCTCCTCTTTCCCTCCGTTTATCTGAGTGCCGGCTCGGCTCGGTGGAGAGAGAGCAAAGCCTGGAATTTTTAACACGCTCTGCCTTTATGTGGGGGACGTGTCCAGTGAGTTTTTCTGCCTCTCGAGCTGACCTTGCCCCCCAGACAGCTGGAGGCAGGTCGGGATCCCACCCGAGGCTGAAGAGCTGTGGTGAACTACAGTGTGTGTGCAAAGAGAGGAGCCCGAGCTCCCCGGGCAGTGCCCACAGGGCACCTTGGGGTGGGCAAAAAGGCAACTGTTTAAAACCATTTAAGAGTTGCCCTCATCCGATGGATCCCTGGCTTTGCAGCTGTGCTGGCTGGAGGCCTGGGTGGATAAGGGCTGATTGCACCTGTGGGTCCAGCCCACGAGGTTTTTCTTTTCATCTCACCTGTGCTTTATGACCCGGAGTGTTGTCTTTGAGAATCATCCTGTACTTTATGTTAAGGTCTTACTGAAAGATACTTAGGGTGATAGTTTTCATGCAAATAAGTTTAGTCGTTCATGGTTTTGTTCGTTTTCTTACAGCTCCTGGAGCAAGGGTCATTTTCTTACCTGGTGTTATGGTTTGGGTCTGAGATCTCTGGTACTTTGAAAGAGAAAAGTTGATGTTGCTGTGCACTTTTATTTCTGTTTTCAAGGTGTGATGCTGAGGGACTTCAGCTTATTGTTCATGTGCTTTTCACAGCTTTCTTTGTTGTGTTTTTTTTCCCATCTCCCTTCCTGCTCTAGGGAACAGCAGGCTCCTGCTTTGCTTTGGGCAGCAGTTCTAAAGGCAGTCAGTCATTGCCTTGGTGTCTGAGGGGCACAGGCAGTCCTGGTGCTAAGACCTGTGAGCAGATCCCTGTTTCTCTATTCTGTCTCTGTGGTGGTTGGTTCTTTCTTACAATTTCTTCTCTCTCACCTGATGCACTTTGGAGCTGTCACAGGTTTCCAGCAGTAGCAGTGGAAGAGAAGGCAGGTGTCCCCTATCAGGCATTTAGACTGGCCTTTGCATTCTGAGTTAAGGTGGCCTCTCCTGCTTCCAAAGAGGGACATAAGGGTTTTTCATCCAACAACCTGTTTGGAAAGCAAGGGGGGGATGTTTGAGACCCATCCTTCTGCAGACCCAAATCTCAAGCAGGCTGTGGTACGTCCCTGGACAGGTACATGGGAATATGCAGCTTAAACCATGTGGTGGAACCCATTTTCTTTAGGACTTGCAGGATTGCAGGGACAGCTTTTAATCCCAGGACTGTGGGATTTACAGCTTTAATATTGGCTTTTAATTTCTAGGGTGAATGCTGTGCAAAAATTCCACTGCCTCACATCAGGCCTTCTGCAATTGTAAACATGTTAATAGATTTCATGTGCTGGGTGTCTGCTGGTGTGACTCGATGTTAATAAACAATCATCTTGACAGGAGTTTGTGCCTTGAATACCAAGACTTGGGAAGGGACTCAGATGCATTTCCTGAAGATCTGTAGGCATTCAGCCTGCTTGGAGGTGCTGCATTTTGATAACAGGCCTTCTTCAATCTCTTTTTTTTCCCCTTCTTAGGATGTTTTCCTGTTGGCCTGGCTGCAGCTGGGCAGCCAGGGTGCAAACAGCAGGCCCTGGAAGAGCAGTTGGGGCAGGTGTTATGGGTGATAAGGTACATTCTGGTTTCCAGCGGGGTGCTGGCAGCCTGTTCCAGGATTGGAGTTTCAGGAGCTGCCTCCTGAAATTTGGAAGTCCAAATTCCTGGGTAGAGCAGTGCTTTGTCTGCCTGAGAATGCAGTGGGCGTTCCTGCCGCCGGGAGCTGCGATCGCTGGCAGCGTGACTTGTGCTTTGAAATTGGACACAAATCACCAAAAAGTCCTGTGGCAAAAATAGGTGGAGCGAGCACGCAATTCCGGGGACTCCAGCACAGCTGGAGAGAGACAGGAAGCACATCCCAGGGGCCAGGAGCTGATTAACAACCGGGAGCAGCACAGACCCAAGTGCGAGAGATGCGGAGCCCTTCGGGTGTTGTTTAGTGCCTGCTGGAAGAAGCTCCCATTCATTAGCTTGGAATGGGTGTCTTATTTTTATTTATATCTTTTTATTGTGAGTGGTTTACTGTGTCACGGCGCTGGGTGTTGGGCCTTGCCACTGGCTGCATTCTTTCTGGGACAGTCAGAACTGCGCCGCTAATTCCTGTCGCTGGAATTTTGGGGATTTTTACAGATGGATTTGGTGTGGAGATATTTTAAGCCTCCATTTACATTATTGAATTCAGGCATCACTGTAACTACTTAAAGGCGAGGCAATAATAGTCTCAGAGGTCTGTGTGTGCACTGAAACAATGGTGTGTTTTATTGCTGTTGGTAGATGGGTGGGCTTTTCAAGCTGCTCCGTGTAACTGAGATTATTCTTGCTAGGATCTATCCCGGTGGGATAGGTGCCTTTTTAAATACAGTGAGCAGTGGAAGGTGTGAAACACATCTGCCTGCAGACTCCAGCTATCTCCCAGTAGAAGCACAGGAGATAACCTTATTTGGGTACTGCCTGGGAGTTCCTGTGCGTGAAGTGGGGCTGAATAATGTGCTGACCAACATTAGTCTGGAGTAGTTTTGTTTTTAAGCAGGTTACTGGAATGGGGAAGTCTGGGAAATCGGGGAGGAGTAGGCAGAGAAAACAGGAAAAGAGGGGGGGGAAAAAGCCACTTAGCAGCATCCTGGTGGCTTGAATAAGTTACCCTTGCCAAAGCACTGAGATGTGAGATAATAAGGAATGTTTCACTGGGCTGGGACAATCTCGTGCTCAGCAGCCTTCATGTCACTTTTATAGAATTTCAGGTTTATTTTGGAATATCTTGGGAGTGATATTTTTCCTCTGGCTCAATGCTAAAGAGCTTGCAGTGGTTTAAAGTTTGTAACAATCCTTGAGAAAGCTTAATTCCCGAGGACAGGAAATGATATATCCTTCTGAATAACACCTCTCTCCTAATTACCAGCCCCGCTGTGGTTCCCTCCCTGTGTCCGTGAGGGGAACTGTCAGTGCCTGATTAAGTGGAAAAAGCATTGGGCTTTGGGGAAAGATTTCAACGCAGGGCAGCTGCTGCCCCGAGTCGTGGTGCCACCTCCCAGTGTTCCTGATCCAGGTCAGGGGGAATTTAAATTAAGTGTGGCTTCCTTGCTGGCTTTGGGGAGCCCCACTCCTGTGCTGGTGCTGATGGTGCCCGGCTGCTCCCAGGGTGAGTTTTGGAGGCTGTGGTTGTCACTCGTAAAGAGAAACAAAGTTGTTGAGCTGAAATATAACTGGGAGTGAGTGTGTGTGGGTGTCAGGGTGACCTGAAATGTTTTCAGTTGGCTTTGATGGTGTTGCTCACCCTCGGCCTGCTCCCCCTGTAAGGAGGCCAAGCTACTGTTTGCATTATTCAGAGAAACATTTGGACAGGATCTGTGGAGTCATCACGTGATACTGCTCTGCAGTACAAGGTGATCGGGATTCGCACTAGCTGGAATCTTTGTATGGGGAATGTAAGGATGGAAAACAGCCTCTAGTAATATGTTTTGTCTGAAGCACTCCTCGCCCAAGGCTCCTGTGCTGCTTTATCCAGACTGACACGCTCTTACCGAGCTGTGGGCACTGCTCCTGCTGTTCCTTGGAGGAAGGAAGGCAGAGCTTGGTTCGTTGCAGCTTTTGCAAAACTGGACTTAGGAACAGATTTACACCTCTACTTCCAAATCCCATCCCAAAGACAGCATGTGTTTTTATATTTGATAGAGGGGGGAGGAAAAACTCTCCCTAATGCTTCGTGTACATCAATTTTTACCTGAAGGCCAGTCATGGAAGGAGCACTGGCCCAGGTACCCCTGGCAAGTACAAGCTGCTGTTGGCCGAATGTGTTGGGCTGGCAGAGGGAAGGGGCAGCAGTGCTGACAGCTGCCTGCAGCACAGCCACAGTGCTGCTGAGGGCTTTCCTCCTCTCCCTGCTCCGCCATCATGTGCTGTAATGCAATTTGAGGGAGATGACAGCAGCAGCATAATGGGGAGGCAGGAAAAGCAGCTTTCTCTCCCTTTCAGGAAACCAGCAGCACAGGGCGTTTCATCCCTCCCCTGCTGCTGGGATTTCCAGCTACAGATGAGCAAGACCCGTGAGCAGTAACTTGGCTATTGTAAATAGTTCATGTCCTCTCTGTGGGTTGTTAAACCAGAATCCTATTGTAGTGGAGAAGGCTTCATTGTGTATCTACTGGGAGGTACCCTTGGATCTGCCAGGACTAGCACAGACCAGCTTGTAGCAGCTGGAACACACCTTTTCCTTGAACAGTGTCTGGAGGGTGCTCCTCAGCTGAATGGGCTTGTGTTTATTTAGCACTTCGTGGCTGTTTTTACTCACCTTCCATCCCAGGTGGTTAAATAATCTTTCTGATATTGCAACACCCAGGAAAGAATTTCTGTTCTGCTGCGTGAAGGCTCAACCCAGTGTTGGACACTTGAGTGCAACGACTAAGGGTGGGCACAGGACTCGCTGCCTGCAAGGTGTGTGTCCTTGGTGAAAGTTCTGACTGCAGCCTGGGCAACCCCTTGGCTGTGATGGTTTTTGTGTCTTGTGTATGCAAAATGTTTGTTTGCCTTGGGATGATATCGGTGGGTATCTTGCAGCCTTGTGAATCTGTGTGACTGTGGACCTGGAGAGTTCACGTGCAGTTCTTCTTCCCTTGCTTTTTAGCTGATAATTCACTCATTTGTGAACTTTATTGGTCTCAGAAGAGACTCATGCTGGAGGTGGAGCATCTCTAAATCCGGCCACAATCTAATTTCACTGTTCTCAGTTCTGGTATAGTGGCACTTGCCTCAAGTACAACCTCTTTGCTTTTCTGCTCTTTCAGCCCACTCTGCCTAAACCCCACAGTGGCACCACAGTGATGTGGTGAGCCTGGAAGGCTGCCCTGGGTTTTCACTGCTGAGAGCTTGCTGGGCTGGAATTGGCCACAAGGCTACACGTGGCTGCAAACAAAACTAAACCTGGTTTTACAAAAACTGTTACCAGCCAGCCTGAAAATCTTTTGACACCTGGTTATCTGAGGTGCTGGTGCAGCAAGGACACAGTAGCAGTTCTTCTGTGGCAGTGCTTCTTGTGCTGCAGTTGTTGAGTGCAACAGGCAGCTCATTTTTTACCCTTTCCAGCAGAAATTGGTGCAGAGTGTGGCCTTGCTGCCCAAGTGCTGCACCTGCCTTACGAGGTTTCTGTTGGTATTTTACTCTCAGTACATTAGGCTGTTTAACCCTTGTTTCACTGTGGAGTGAGCTTGGCCTGTTGGCCCAGTGTGGCTCTAAACTGGCTCTTGTACATATTTAAACCTATCAATTTATTGTGTAAAAGCATTTTTCAGAGGCAGTGCCTGACCTTGGACTAGGAGCACGTGTAGTTTGAGTGTTAGTCAGGTATTGGCTGTGGCTGCAGTTTAAGATCTTCTCCCCGCCTTCAGTTTATTTTCTGTTCTCCCACTTCCACCATGGTGGATATGTGAGGAGAGAAGGTATCTGATCTGAATCCTACAAAAACATTTTCCAGGGCATTTCCTTTCAAAGCTCTAAGAAATGCCTGGAGGGACTGTGTGAGAGGAGGAGACAAGCCGTGGTGTGGGAATGTGACCACCTTAAGTAGGCATTGCAGTGGAACCCTTCTGAACGTGAAGCCACAGCTTCTGGCCACTGACCTTTGGAATTATGGCAAGTGCAGATGCTTAACATGGCTCTAAAAAAAGGGCATGGCTGTAATAACCAGAGTATGTGACCTGTGAGGTCATTCTTTCTGGAAGTCCCTCTCTCTGGGATGTTTGACACCTGGAATGGTCGGTGGCAGGCTTTGAAGTCAATACTTCTAAAAGCACTGTGCAGATTGACACAGACACCTTCCTTTCAGCTAAGGTGGGCTACTGCACTCAGTTGGGTTTTTTCCCTCCTGTACCACCTCAAGGTCAAGTCTCACCTTTTGTGTTGTCAGCAGCTTTGTGAATGAGGTGAGGTGTGCTATGCTTGAAAGCAAAGTTTCTTGTGATAGGGGATATTTTTGTATTTTTATTTTAAGTGTGACCTGCACCTTTCTTTCTACATTTGTTCCTGGTGGTTTGTTATGCCTTTTTTTTTTTTTTTCTGGAGCACAACTTCCCAAGTGCAGTTTAGATGGTTTCCAAAGTTGGTCTGCTGGGCAGCCTCTCAACATCCAGGATGCCATCACAGATTATCAATCCTTTGTGATTTTAAAGTCCTCTGGTTGGTACTGGAACTAAACCTGACTCTGTGCTTTCCAACCCTCTTGGCTTTGGTCTAGTTAGTCCCTCACTGCTGCTTTTCATAGCAGTTTGCTGTTTGTGTGCAGCCTGGCTCTCCCTGCTCCCAGTGCCCCTGCAAACAGGGCTGTGAGCAGAGCAGGCTCTGTGTGAATGTCAATGCCACAGCCTGTCCCAGTAGCCTTAAATCCCTTATTTCTGTTTCCTCTCCAGTGAAAAGCAGTGCTGAGATGGTAACCTGAAGGTTCCTGAAGATGTGCATCCAACTTGTTAAATAACTACTTAAAAGGTTGCACTTGGACTTATTTGTTCCGTTAAGCCTTTTAAAGTGAGGTTCAGGATCCCTTAAAGAAAAGAAAAAAAAAAGGAAGAAAAACTACTGAGGGTTTGGAGAGGAAATGCTTTGGAGAGGAATCCTTTCTCCTGGAGAGCTCTGTGAAGTACAAGTAACAGAGGAGCACTCTGGTGTGTACCCTGGGGCACATCGGGCATTTCTCCTGTTCTTTTCCACGTGGCCCCTGGGTTTGTGGGGAGGGGAAGGCAGCTGCAGTTAATGCTGTGTGGAGCTGTGACAGGTACATGCAGCTCCTGGAGCTCTGTGTGGTGTCTGAGTCAGGGCACTGCTCAAAGGACACGTGAATTCAGGGAAAGAAAACTGGAAGTAAAACTTGCTCTGGAAGCGACAGAGCTGCAGGTCACGTGGCTTCACGTGCTCTGGCATTCATCCCCACCCTTATACCACAAAATCAGAATAAATCAGTTCTTTAAAATGATGGTTTGGGAGACAGGCTCTGTGAGCCCAGCGAGGCCGGGTTTGTGTGTATGTCCTGTAGCCAAGGGCTGAGCTGCTGGTGCCTGAATTGTTGCTTGAACATGAAATGCCAAGCTGGCACCTGTGTTTGTGATGTGGGAGGGAGGTTTTGGATTTAGGGGATTATACTGGATGATCTTGCACATGCCAGAAGTCTGAGGCAGGCAGAGTACTGCCCTTTACAGGAACTAACTGCAGGGATGCCTCTTCCTCTCTCAGAGCCTTGAATTTTCACTTTGCACGTAAAATGAGCTGCTCAATGCGATGGCATTAACTCTCCTTTCCAACCAGACTTTGTAAATTCAACTTTTTTCAGGACTCAGTTTGATAGGAGAGGAAAATGACTGATCCAGAGCTCCCCACCTCTTGTTCAGAGAGTGGTTTTTTGCATGTATCAAAATGAGGAGTCTCATGCTGGTCAGGGAGATGTGATGACACAGAGCCCTTCTTTTGGCAGGACTGACAGGGGTCGTGGGAAGGCACTCAAGTGTCCAGCTGCTGACCTTGATGCCAGTCACCAGGGAATAGCTCAGAGGAATCTGAAACTTTCAGTTGAGTCGCCCAGTTGTGGAAAACGAATGCAGCTGTTTCAAGACATTGTACATTTTAGAGAGGAGCTCACAGAGAACAGATTTTGTGAGGAAAATGCAAATATTTTGCAGGTTTAGGAAAGAAAATTGGTGTCAATGTATGTGGCCCACTGTTAGGTGAGTTAGGTAAAACCGGGCAGATTGTTTTCCTCTTGTACTTTGTGGTTTAGATGCAATAAAAATGGCAATTAGGTACTTAAAAGTTATTATTAAGTGATACTGTGACCTTAATGGAATGATGAACAGCAAATAAGGTTGATGTGAAGTCTTGTGATGTACAGGCAACCAGGATATTTCCTATAAGTCCTGAGTGGAGTTACAAAATGGGGAAAAATCTGGTTGGGGATTTGAAGCCAAGTAATCTCTAAATATCTGCTCTCTTGATTGCTCCTGAGTAAGCAATTCTCATTAGTCTGGAGCAGTGACACATAGATGTGGCTCATCCCCTGTTAATCCACAGACCCTCTCCAATCAGGGTCTCCTGATGTGATCTGAGTATCTGCTGCTGACTCTGCAGTGACCAGTGGTGAGCCTGGGTGGAAAGAACATTGCTTCCTTCACTGCTTTTCTTCCTAGGTAAGAAAGGGTGAGGAATAAGGAACTAGAAGCTGTGGTTGCTTCTGGAAAAGCTTGACGACTTCATCCCTCTTGTCCTTCTTCATAATGTCCATCCCATCTTCATATGTCCACCATAACTGCTGGAGCCAGTTATGGTGCTGCTGTGGCTGCAGGAACAGTGGCTGCTCTCTGGGATGCTTTCTGAGCTGTGTGTGTTGACCAGCTTGTCTGTGTGGGGAGGTGAACATTCAGGTTGGATTTACTTGCCACAAAACTCTTCTTATGTTATCTTATGTTTTGGTGTGATAACATCAGTTCCCTGGCTTTCTACAGTAGAACTGTATTACCTGGCTCTTTTTATTGTTCTTCTCAGCTTCTGTGCCTTGATTTTTCTCAGATCTCAGGATCCTGTCTTCTTCTCAGAGAGTGTATGTGTTTAAAATCATTTGGTAAACCAAGCTGGCTGCTAATGTGAGAGACACTTTGGGAGTGTTTTATAACTCACCAGCAAATTCTGTTATTAAATGATATTCTAGCATGTTGTTCCCCTTTAGCAGATGCTACAGGTCCAAAAATTGGTGACAGAGCTGCATGGATATCCTAAGTCTACCCCTCATCTGTGCTCCTAAGAGGAGCTTTAGGGTGACATCTGTAGCAGGTTGTGCTCCTGGAAACCAGCTGATCTTGCCCGTGAGCCACTGCCCACACACTTGCTTTCAGAGGCCAGGCTTTTGGGCTGGGACCAGAGCTTTTTCTGCTTAGAACTGAGCTCAGAACCGAGCAAACCTTCTGGCAGGAGCCCTGGTGCAGCCCCATGTTAACCTCTGGCTCTGTCCCTTTGGGAAATGCGATGCTGTGGCTGCCTTGGAATAACAAACAGGACTCGTTTGTGCCCAGCAGTTCTTGTTGGGCTTATGATCAGAGGATTTCTAATTTTTGCTTGGGATGATGCCACTTAACATGATAAACCACTGTTAAACTCTCCCTGCTTTTGCTCAGTGACTCTTAACAAGGAGCAGCCCCCAGCAAATCGTGAACCCTTTGAAATGTTTCAGTGAAATGCTTGACAGTAAGTCAGGCTGGTTTATTTCCCTTCTGTTGTGCCTTTTTTTTTTTTTTTTTTTTTAATTTTTTTTAAGGACTGAATTTTTAGTTTTTCATTTTGCTGGTTGTCACAAGCCATGCATTATTTAAGTAACTTCTCTTTGTTTTAGCAGCTTGAAACGAGCCAGGAATTCACCTTGCTCGCAGGCTACCAGCAGACACGTTTGCTGCCCGCAGGCACAAAGTAGGAGTTGATGCTCTTCTGTCAACGTAGGTGAGCAACAGTGGTATTGCTGTGTGGGGGAGAGGCTAAAACACAGTGATTTGATGTTGCTGACATCTCTTTCAAGTTGCTCTTTTTTTCCCCCCCTCCCCCCTGTTCGTTTGGGATCTCAATTCCTACCTCCCCTGCAGTGCTTTCTGTCTGGTCCTGTTGCCTTGAGCTGGAGCCAGGAAAGAACACTTTGAGTCTAGTCCCATCTTGGGTATGTGGGAGTTCAAGATTTCAAATGCTGTAAGTGGGGGGTAAAATACATTACACTGTAAGGAGAGGGGGGGGGAGTCTCCCCTTGACTGTCATTTTAAATTCCAGCACCATCTGAAGATGCTCATCACAGCACAAATGTGAGGTGGAGGGAGCAGATTTGAGTTCTGCTCCAGTTACTGCAGCCCAGAAACTCCTCCATATACCGGGAGATTAAATATATGCACAGCACTGATGGTGCCTATTTTTAGGTTAGGCTAAAAATATGTAATGTGGTGTTTGAAAGGATTTTGCCTGGGTTTTGGAAATCCTTGTGTAAGCATTCTGTGTGCTCCCGAGACCTGCTTCACCTCGTAGCAGCTGATCCATTAAGTCATAGTAGTGGTTGGGACCAGTGGTTTTGTGGATTATATTTTTGCATGTTTGAGGAGCTTGTCGGGAAGTACATGTGACTTCAGCTGTCAGTCTGAGGTCTAATCAGTTCAGAGAACTGTTACAGGTAAATCCCTGATGGTCTCTGGTTTTCTCAGTAGCTGTTCTGTTAATGGGTCCTTCTCCTCTCAAACTGCTGTAGGAAAACCCACAATGGGGAGGATTTTATTGCCTGTGCAGTGAAATAATTTGGATGTGCAGTGTGGTGGTTGGGCACTGAACAGGCTCCCCAGGGCTGCCAGAGCTCAAGGAGGATTTGGACAACACTCTCAGGCACAGGGTGGGATGGTTGGGGTGTCCTGTGCAGGGCCAGGAGTTGGACTGGATGATCCTTGTGGGCCCCTTCCACCTCAGGATATCCTGTGATTCTGAGCCATGAATATGTGGAGTAATATGAAAAGTGGAGGTGAAATTGGGTGGAACTGGGGTGGTCTTCACTGCACTGTCAGTCTTAGAAGTTGTGATGAGTTTTGTGTCACCTGGATACTGCATAGGGATTCCAATCCCAAATCCAGCTTGACGTGCTGTAGTGCAGGTGGGAGCCTTTTAAGAGAAAAAGAAAAACTAAAAAGCTTGCAAAGTGTTTATCTGGCTGCTGCCAGGTCCTTTGCTTTTAAAACAGTTCTAGTCTCCTGTCCTTGACTGTGTTGCAGAGAAAAGCTGATGGGCATGCTAGAGCTTGCTTATAGGTAGCCTTATTCTTTACCTATAAATAGGCACTGAAATCACTGAGGTAGCATGGGATAGCTTCTTTCCATCTGTCTTCCTTGCTTTTTTATTGTTGTTTATGTAGGGCAAGACCCCAGGGTGGCTTTGATCTTGTTACTTCACATTCTTGGCGGCCTGGTGCTATAAACATGAATAAACTTCTTATTCATGCCACTAGATGGAACTGGCCCATGCTTATAGATATTTGTTTAAACTTCAGCTCTGTACTGAGTATTGACAAAATGAATTGCTAGCTCTTGGTGGAAGTTTGGCTTTTACCCTCAAAGCAGGGCTTTATTGAGCTCCTTGGGTTTTTATTCAGTCTGTTTTGAAGCAGAAAGAATTGCCAGTTCTTTCCAGGCTTGGCTCTTTTTTTTGTTGCTTTGACTGTGTATACTGTTAATGCTATTTATTATATTCCTGCTTTTAAACCACCATGAGTCTGTTGGTGATGTGTGCACATTTTTGTCTTGTATGAGAGGGTAGACAGTTTTTTGTCCCAAATTTAATTTCAGAGTATTTCCTGTACCCCTTTCTCAATGCTGAAGGTTGAAGTGCAAGCTCCTCTCTACAGGATTGAAGTCGCTTGTAGAAAATACAACCTTAACATGTCTTGTGGCTTATCCATCATTCCTGGATGTGAACATCTGGGGTTTAGCCAGCATTGGACAAAGCACCATTTGAGCTGTTTGGGAGAAGATTTTTTTGGTGGCTGTGCTGAGCACTTGCAGTGTCACCCCACCCTCGTTACCTGCACACCCAGCCCTGCTAACGCACTGCGTGTCCCTGAAGGGGAGGAATATCCAGCCACTTAGCTCTGCTTGGAGCAGATCCGAGCAGACACCTGTCCAGCCTCTGTCTGCACTGCTTGATGCTGTGAGAGCTGATTTGTGGCTTTCACAAATGTCCTTGTTCCTCCCCAGCCAGCCTGCAAGTGCTGCTTCGCAGTGTTTGCTCGGTGACCTTGGCCACGCTGGTCCCATCTGTGCCTCCATTTCTCCGTATTTTAAATGGCAAGAAGCGTGTTGGTTTTGTTTGCTAAATGACTCAGAGAGCTAAGGATGGAAGAGTAATAACACAGGACTAGGTGGTAGCTATTCCTGAGCACCAGGGAAAATACAACTGTAATAATGTGGGGGTGACCTTTTAGAAAGGCCAGGGTTTTCACCAAGCACACTTAACAGTGACCCAGCTCTCAAGCACCTGCCTGCAATGATGAGAACAGTGCTTTCATGCCATTCTGGCAAATAAAGTAGGATTTGTTTCTCCTTATAAGGCAGAAACTGAAGAACCTGGTGGAAATGCTGCCGAAATCTTATTTTTCAGACGCTTTCAAAGCATCACTGTACCCATGATAATCTTGGGAGTTGCTTGTTGGGACCAGGGTGTGCTGCTGAGGTCTCAGGGCTCAATACAGGGGTGGTTGCATATTTGTGACCTCTGCAGGTCCCTCACCCAATGTCCCACTAACTTTGGACCATCACCAGTACAGGGATCATGGCTGTTTGTAGCCAAGCCTTGAAACCTCTCTGCTGGAGGTTCCCTCTGGAGAAGGCTGCTTCAGGCACTGAGCTGAGCTGCTGAGCTTTCTTAAGTGCTAAATTATACATTTTTATTATTATTATTGTATCCTGTGCATCTGAACTGATTTCTTCATTTTACTGCCCTAGCTGCAACTCCTGTTCCCTGCAGGGGATGTTAAGTAGAATTACTGAGGAGGAATTTATACTGCTCTTGTGTACTAGCAAACAGGATTTTTGTAGCAGACCCATCATTTTCTTCCAACTTATGCATCAGTAAATATTTAATAGTACAGATTCCTCTGTGCTGCAATAAGGAGATGAATACTTTTCAATAAAAAGACCTTCTTCATTCTCCTTCCAGTGATCAAATTGTGCTCAGAGTTTCTGCATCTGTTCAGCCTCTCCATGATAGGGATTGAGAGCTATAAGCTGACAGAGCATAAAATGGAAACCTCCTGTTCAGGTTGCAGTGATTCCTCTGTCCCACTAATCCTGTTTGGGAGCCTCTGGTTCATTGTGCCTCTCTGAGAACAGGCTGGGGAACAACGTTTAGTCCCAAAAGCTCAGTCCTGTGAAGGAACCTGATTCCTGTCGTGTTCTCCTTTCTGGATTGAGAGCAGATGGCGTATCCTGGAATTTGTACCAAACACTCACTGTAAATCAGGGAAATCTCTTCTTTAGGATAGCAGATGGTGGCAGGAAAGTGTGCTCTGTAATGTGACTTGTTCCATACTGCCCTGCCAGAGGTGCAGCTTCCTTCTGACATGCCAATAACATGGTGTTGTGGAAGTGAGCTTGACTTCATGGCATTAAGGGTGACAGGGGTGGTTGTAATGACATCAGCTGGGATGTTTGAGATACAGGTTTAGGTGGAGCTGCCCTGTGACTGCTCAGGCAAGTGGCTTTTGCCCCTCTCACCAGTTGATGGTGGAAGGAACACTGCTGTGTGGGTTGGTGCTTCAGGTTTTGGACTTACTGGAAACAGAAGATCCATATATGGGGAGGGGTCAAGTCCTGTCTGGACAGAACTGCATCTCTCCTCACTTTGTGATTGCACAGCTGTAAGAATCTTCATGTCTTCTCCAGAGAAACTTCTCGGGCCTGATTGCACTCTTCAATTGACTTTCTTAACTGTTGGAACAGAAGATACACATGTCTGCTCTTAGATACCTAGGAGGGGGTACAGAAAAACATCCTCATGATGAGACTGAGCTGGGAGAGCCAGGAGAAGCCCCGAAATGTTCTAGTGGCCTAGTCTTGAGGAAGTCTACTTAGGGTGCAGTTGAGTTTGCCTTACTCTCTCCTGGTTTTATTTTACCTTCTAGTTCCTCATGTGAGCCTGCCTGCCATGCCTGGGCACTGACACTTGTGGGTACAGCTGTTTAAAATGGCAGAGAGAGGTGGGAATGAAGAGGTGATCAACTTGAACAGCTTCCGCAGTCACAGAGGGAAAGGTGAGTACTGAGTTGTGCCTATTTCCAAAACTCTGCTTACAACCATCAGGATTGAGAGTCACTAAACTCTCAGGAGTGCCATTGCTGGGAACTGCTGGTGGTGTGTTCTGTCCTGTCACACGCTGCTCTGTTACACTGACTTAGCCACCTCCAGAAAGCTCTTTCATGTTATGCAGGCATGCAAAATATTTGGCTCTTGTCTTTCTCATGTTGTACTGCCTTAAGGGAGATTGCTAACTTCGTGGGAACAGCATGTGGAGGTGTTTCAGCAGATCCAAGGAGGATCCATCCTCCTGAGGTCCCCACAGAGGAGAGGCTGGCCGTGCATTTGTGCCCTCATAGGGCTGTGTGCATTGGCACCCGTTCCTCCAAGAGTGCAATTCAAAATTATGCTTTCTCCATATGCCTGAAAGGTGATAAACGAATACTCATGCTAAAAAATACGCCAAAAGTTGTCAAAATTGAGGAAAAGCATAGTTGTATGTTCTCTCTGTAGTAGAGAAAGAAACCCCATTTCTGCCTTGAATATATCACTTGTGTTCAGTAGCATCTGTATTCCACTCTTGACAAGCCTTGAGGACAAGGTTGTCATCTAATAGAAGGATATCTTCTTCACCCACAGCCACAGGCCCTATCTCAGCCCTGCATAAATTACTCCTGCAAAGTCTCACTCTTCCAGAAGAGGCCAAATTGCACAGAGAACCTTATCTCTCTGCTAAAACAGTCTGCACGTTAGTAAAAGAAAATGCAGTGCCCCCGAGGTACTGAAAGTTCAGGACTTCTCTGCAGTATGGCTTGTTCAGAGTAACTTCTGCAGCACCTTGACTTGTGCTGAAGTTTGGGATAGAAGACCCTCTTCATGAGTGCCAGTGACTGTTCCTGCAGGTGCTGTTGTGGTGAGCTGGGGCTGTGGAAGCATTTTGCTCAGGGGCTGGGGAGGGAGGAGTGGCTGTAAGAGTAACTTGCAGAGGGATCGGGGACCTCTGAGTGCTTCTTCCCTGTCGCTGCAGTGCAGGTGTGAAGATGGCTCTTTCAGGTGTTTTGGTACTACATGTGCCCTGTAAATTCCAGTTTTACCTTGAGCAAAGAGCTAATTTTAGCTTTACTTGCTGTTCTGCAGACTGGATAGACCGCAGGGACGAAGGCCTTATCACGATATCAGATTCCTCGGATGAAGAATTACCTTTGTCGCTGGAAACGCCGGAAAAGCAGCAGCCTGAGGAAGATGATGATGACGATGTGTTCATCTTGGCAGAGGTTATTTTTCATTCTTGTAGTTGCTCTGCTTTGTTCATGGCCTGTATAGCTAAGTCTTGTGCAAACATCCGATGCATTCCTCTGAGTCCTGTGTGGTTATAGCAATCTATTTAGGATGTCTGAAATAATGTTGAAATGATGGCGTTTTGCTGGCTTTATTTAATCATCTTTGGGCACAAGAGAGGAGAGCTAGATTGTTAAACTACATTGTAGCTAAAGTTCTACTTAACCAAGGTTATAGCTCCCATAAAGTTGTCTGTCTGAATCCAGGGAGGTGGTGTGTTGTGTAAGGTGGGTTTTCAATCCATGTCTTGTTTGATTTGTATACACACCCTGTATGCTTAATATTCCTCTATGCTATTTGCATTCAGGTTGGGCTGTTTTATCCACTTATATTTTTGCAGCATTTCTTATCTATATTATCTTAAAAATATATTCCACTTGTGTATTAAATTAACCAAAAGCATTGAGAAAATAGGTTGCAAAGCTGACCTTTCTGTTTCTTAGTTGAAAACAGTAGCAGAGAACACTCAGGCTCTGTTGGCATACAACAGTCTGTCTGCCAGAGGCAAGAACAAGACCAGAGATTAATGTTTTGAGCTTTGGTTCCTGCTTGTTTAAATAAGTTGGTGAGAAGACAAATATGTCATCAGTTAGTTCCCTGTTCCCAGACTATTTTCCTGGGAGGGAAGTGGATACTGAGGTGAGCTTAGGAAATTGTTCCACTCTGAAAGTCCTGTGCATCCTCGGTTCTGCCCAAATTTTCTCTTAGCACCTGGGGACAGGCTGAGGATGGAGTTGAGTGAAACAAAGATGTGTGAGTTGCAGTTTTGTGCCTTATTAAGCATCTTGCTAAACAGACTGTGTATCTGCTTCCCATCAGATGTTTGATTAGAGGCAAAAGTATCTGGAAGAAGGATTCTGACATGCAGACAGGAATTCCTACTTACTTCTTGTCTGTGTTCTTTTCAGACCCCGAAGCATCAGCAGCCTCTGCGTGCCAATGTCATCAGACCTGCTGCTCCATGGCAGGGTGCAAGCACTGGGGGAGAAGGAGGATCTGAAAGTGCTGCTGAGCCCTCGAGGAGCACGGATCTGCAGGATTCAGCCCTGAGGAGCACGGATCTGCAGGATTCAGCCCTGCTGTGCCAGGGAGACGGGTATAATCACATGGTGGAGGGCAGTGCTGGACCAAGCAGGGATGAGAGTGTGAACTTTGCACTGCAGCAGCCTGGACCCTCTGAGCTTAATGCCCCCAGCTTTGAACTTAAAAGTAAGCAGGAGCCTGGTCCAAGTTTGGTGCCACCAGTAAAGATGAGTCCACAGCCTCTAGTTAACACAGAAACTGTGAGTCTGGAGAATGCAGACCTTCCAGCACAACAGGAGGAAAAGGTGGAAGCCCGGGAATGGCGAGAGAACGTGGAGACAGAGCAAAACCTCAAAGGAACAGCTGCTGCAACCACCACGGACCAGGAGACCCAGGAGAACAGCCAGCTGGGACACCGGTACTTCCCGACGCTGGAAGACGAGCCGCGCGCTGTAGCAAATGGTTGTGCTCCTCAGCAAGGGCAGCCAGAGGCAGACCCAGGATCTTTGAGGGCTTATGGAGAGAAGGCTCCTGGGCCAGCCTTCCCCCGACCGGAGCCACAGCAGGACGGGATTCCAGGCCCTGCTTCTCCCCAGCCGGCGCATCCGCCCGAGGAAACGGGTCAGCAGGGAGGGAGGGACAACGAGCAGCCGGGCCCGGCCTTCCCCGCACAGGGCTCTCAGGAACTTGGCTCCAGCAACGTGCCAGAACAAGGAGCTGCTGGGCAGGAGCAGGACCTCACTGCGCTGCTCATCAGAGAGACAGTGAGTATTCCCAGGGCTCGTTTCCTCCTGTGTGTGTGATAGTTTCAGGCAGGTTTTTCAAGGTGTGTAGAGTGTCACGTGCTCAGAGCACAGCCCTGGTGGCTCCGGCTGCAGATCCTCGTTGCTTTGGCTGATGCTCAGCCATGCACCAGGTGAGGAGCATGTGATGAACTGTCTTGGAAAACTGTAGTTTGGGGTGAAATAACATGGGTTGGTTCCCTGAAAGGCTTCTGCCCTCTTGGATCTGCTGGTTTGGTTTTGTTTGGCTGATTCCTAACACAAGTCTGTAGAGCTGTTTTAGGAATGGATGTAAAGCTAACTGAGCAAACCTGAGACCCCAAACACTGGCAGAGGGATAGAGGGTGAGTTAGAGAAAGCTTAGAGACACGTGGCTGAGAACCATGACTGTTTTCAGCAACCTCTCCTGCAGTAGTTTGGTCTATGGCCAAGGGGTAATAGTTGCCCTTGCAGTGTGGATTTCCAAACAGTAGCACTGAGGGATAAGATAGCTGGATAAGCAGCATAAGGACTCATGTATGTTAACTCCACGTGCTCCTTGCTGACTCTGCATGTGAAGGTTGGCATGAGGGGCACTGGCTACTTAACCACCAAGAAGGGCACTCCTTATCCGTTGGTATATTCAGCAGCTTGGGCAACATGGTGTAGATTTGAAATATAAAGCAAAATAAGAATGTGGTGATTAATGTGTCTAATGTTTACACACTCCTCCCCTTGATTGCTAGGGAGGAAGGATCCCTCTTGATGCCTTATGGAGTATTTTTTTGCAAACAAGTTTATTCTACTGCATCTATATCTTACACCACCCTCAACCCTTCCAGGTCTTCCCTCTACATCCCATATCTGATTCTACTTGGGGAAAACTGGAGGTTGAGGAAAATATCTTTCTTCTATTTTTTTCTACTGCTATTTTTTTCCTAGCAGTTCAACAAAATTCAGTTCTTTCCAAGTTGGACCTCGTTGATCAGTGACTTTGTTTGAGGTGGGTAAGAAGCTGCTATTGCATTGTCAGGGTTGCTTGACAACCCTGACCAGTCCAGTCTTGTAAAGCAAAATACCACATGGTGCAATCATTTGCAGTACTTGTACAGAAACATGAGAGAGATCAGTGAAGAGTGTTCTCTACTATGTGACAAATGCTGGGAGAGCCTTCCCAGAAATGCCAGTAAAGGTTTGTTGTCTGTCCTGGTCTCGTTGCTGGTGTGTCTGGGTGCTTTGAGTGGGTATTTGTGGTGTTGGTTTTTTCCTTTTGGAATGCTGTATTTCAGCACACAGTCTGGAACTCCTTAAGGTCTGGCTGAAGGTAAATATTAGCTTTCCTTGTGTTGTAGGTCATACCTGCATGCCTCCCCTGCTTCCATCGAGTCTGAATCTCTCCTTAGGGCTCGTGGCCTTTCACATCACTACCCACACTCTTCCTTTGAGAAAGAGCTGTTAGCAATCATGGTATGGAGCAAAGGAAAGCCAGCAGCTTGCAGTAGCCAGGCTGGATGGATATAAATGGTCTCTTGACTGTTTTGTTCCCAGTCTCAGGAGTGTGCCAGATAATTACCTATAAATCCCTGTCTTTGGTGCTGTTGCTACGTGTGCTACACAGCTCCTCAAATACCTACGTAACCTTTAGCTTTTCCTACTGCAGGAAGCAAGATTCCCAGATGTGAAGAAGGAATATATTGAAGAATTAATCATCATCAAGAACTGCTATGACTTAAATGTGTAAGTACAGAGCCAAGGACCACAGTGTGTCCTACAACCTGCAGCACATTTCCATGTCCACACCAGCCAGTGTTGCTGTTCCAGAGCACATCCAGTCTGGGACTCAGCACTGCCTTGATACTGCAAAAGAGCAGAGTGGTTTTGGTTTCTACTTGTAGTAGAGCTGTTCTTAAATCCTCTGTAATTCTGATATTGTGCTGTAGCTTCTCTGCTTTTAAGATCATTTGCTAATTTAAAGATATTATATATAATTTAGTCTTATCTAATACTAGAGTTCATAAAGGATGAGTATCAGGATTAAGGTGTTAAGATGACTTTTATAAAACATGGTATGAAGGTGTGTTGTTGAGTTTTGAGTTGGAGAAAATGATTCCCTGCCTCTTCATTTCACTGGTTTTTGGCTTTTTCCAGGTGAAGCTGATACTGGCTTGGACTTCATTATTTAGTGTCATGATGTTGGCTTTTATCCCCTTTACTTGTTTAAGTAGCAGCGGTGCTGCTTGAGTTCTCTCACATCACTTTTTACAGATAAAATAGAGCAAGCACATTTAAGGGCTGGTAGGATTGGTTCTAGAGATCTGCTGAAGGACTAATTTTGGTTGAACTGAGCAGAAATATGAGCTAAGAAGTGAAATAAAAGGAGCTGAAAGAAATATCAGTGCGAGGACTGTTGCTTTCCAAATTGCATTAACGGCTCAGGGGTACCCTAGAGTTCATCATGCTGGAGATCTCTGCGAGTCATGTTGGAGTCAAAAGTTTTTTAAAAAAAGTTATTAACCTTATTGCTGAGTTGCATCATCTCCCTGCCCTTCTGGGTGCAGTTTGCAGAGCTGAGGAGCAAAGGATTGCGTGTGTTGGCACTAGCAGCACCAGGGGGAGAGAGGTTTGAAGTAAATCACTTGTGACTGGTGTCTGATGCTTGGTGGCCTCTCTTTCTCTCTCTGCAACTGTCACTGCTGTCTCCAACACGTTATACAGGAATGAAGAATAGGTGTTGGTTGCCAGAGTATTCACTTGTATAAATCCAATGCCCTTTCCAGCTAACTGGGGCACTAATTAAGCAGTATTTAAGTGCGTGAGGCTTAGAATTAGTTACTGGGCCATAAATAAGTTAACTGGCAAGGAACTAAGGATGATCCCATCTATTGGGCATAGATTTCCTATTCTGCTCCTTTGCCTGTGTTGTGAAGTAGTGTCTCCAAAGTAGGGCTTGGTTGGAAAGTCATCAGACTGTAACTTTTCTTGTCTTTCCAAAGGGCTTTCCCTGCAGTGGTGGAGCAACTTTTGGGTGTCCCTACCACAGACTGGGTGCCCCTCGAAGTGGATGGTTGTGGTGGACGTGTAGAAGACCAGCAGGGCCATTTCTTGGGGCGATTGGTCTGTTGAGGTTGGGCATCTGGCTGCAAGACCCTCGCAGACTGTGTGAAAAAAAACTCATCTTTGTGTCCTGCGGGGATTTAGCAAAGCCTGATGGAATTAAATCGTCCTATCGGCTTCCTTCGGTCTTAATGTGTTCCTTCCCTTTCTGCTCCCGAAATCTCTTCTCTCCCATTGTGTGCCACAGACCCAGTGAGATGAAAAGGTGCTTCCAGGCTTCCCTGTAGGCAGCTACAGTGTCTGCTCAGCGGTGCGTTACCCACTTACTGGATGATAAAGATTTCTTCTCGATATTTTTATTCCTTTAACCAAACTATCTTTTGAGTTGTCACTGCAGCTTTTGTATGAGAACAAATGGGTCAAAGCACTGGTCAGCCTCGCTGGCAGGGACTCTTTGATCTCCACGGTGTGTCAAGCTGAATCAGGCTTGAAATATAATAAATAAGGGTGGCTGGGTTTGGGCAGGGATGAGGCTTTTAACCAGCTCTGTGTCCTGTGGTGCAGATATTAATGAACAGTGCCGTGAGTGTGTGTGGTTGTGCGCCGGGACCCACTTAACTAATTGTCAGACACTGAAGGTTAACATCCCCAAAATCCCTGAGTGTTGAAATGGCAGCATGCAGGGTAGTTCAAATGTATCCTGCCCGTTTGAGCTGCGGTTTGAGCTCCTTGAAGTTGCCGTTGTGTTGGATTAAAACAGTTATCTTTCACCAAAGGGATGGGGGGAGCTGGGAGCTGAAAGCTATTAAATGCCCAATGCCGAGATATTTTGTTGTGTTCCCCCCCAAATGATCGTCTTAAAACCCAACTGATGTGAAAGATAAGATGTGGGAGCTCCTCTTAGCAGGGTATCATCTATTCAGCTTTTGTGTTCGGGAGCATTCACGCTCGGTCAAAAGCTTCTGGCTCAATATGTCAATACCCGATTAAGCAAAAAGAAATGCCCCTGCTTTGAATGTGAAAGCAGGGCTAAAGTAATCGTGCCTTGATAGTGGGTTAATGCTTCCAGCCAGTTCAGATTTCTTAATTAGGGCCTGATTTCTGACATCAGGAATGTAAATTAGCTGCAATTATGTCTTTGCTGCAGCCTAGCACCTTCTCATTCCAATAGTTTTACAAATGTTAATTGCTTGTCCTGGCTCCTTTCAGAGGGATCTTATTCTACAGCTGGGGAAACTGAGGAACAGCTTCTGTTACTTGAGCCAGCCAGCACAGCTGGTTGGTGAGGGCTGAGAACAAGCTGTGAGAGTCTGATTGAGCCCGACAGCCTGCAGCAGGCTGCCCTTTCAGAAGGGCTGCTGGGGTGTTTGTGGTCTCCAGCAATTGCATATTTGGAAAACCGCTTGCTGAGTCTTTTCTAAGCTAAAATAGTAATTTAAACTACATTTACCTGACAGTCATAACTATTTGTGATAGGACCTCAGGTATGCTGCATTTACAGGCTATTATGCAATTTTTGTCAGCAATTTCAGTGATTATTTTCTAAGTGCTGTTCTCACCAGACCAGTTTCTACTGGAATTTGGATAACACTGGTGTAATTTCAAGCTTTATTACAATGAAACCTGTATTCACAGTGTGTATTGCATGCACACATAGTTTAAACATGTTTTTGTCACTGCTTTATTTGTAGAATCACAGAATGGTTTGAGTTGGAAAGGATCTTAAAGATCACCTGATCCCAGCACCCTGCCAAGGGCAGGGATACCTTCCACTAGACCAGGTTGCTCTGGTTGCTTTAATGTGATGGTAGATTGAGAATGGAGGCTTTAATTCAAATTTGAATCTATAATATTTTGTTCAGGAAGACCTCAACCTTTCACAGGTTTTGTAGGGATTTTTAGGCTGTTTTTTCCATAGATGATTAATAGCTTACCCATACAAGCTTCATGTATGTAAATTTAATTGTTGAAAGACAGATCTATTTGCTTTTCCTTCTGCAGCCACACAGCTGATCATTTTTTACTAAATTCTCAGTCATTTACTTGAAGTTTTCTCAAATCTAGGACCTCCCTTGATCCTTCCAGAGCAGACTGTGACTTGCCTGTGTAGCCTCATAATTACAGGATACTAAAAATTGGACAAATGAGAAATGAACCTGAGCTCCCCAAGCCTGAAGTAACTGTATTTATCTTTTCAGACTTTGTAACTTTCTTCTGGAAAATCCAGATTACCCAAAGAAGGAAGGCAGAGTGGTTTTGAATCCCAGCAGCAGCCTTCTTGCCAGCCAAGATGAGACAAAGGCAAGTGAGAGTATCCTCATCCCCAGTGTGCCTCTGGGCCAGTCTGTTCAGCCTGAGTGGACCTTGGGATGTCTGGTTTGATTAGTGTGTGTTTGCAGAGTGCTTGACTGAGCTGTGCTTTCACAGGAGCCCCCTGGGCATGTTTAAGATGGTGTTAAATAGCAATAGTTGCTTGCAAGACGACTCCCAAGACTTTGCTGTTTTGCTGTGGCATAGCTGCAGTGTCTGCTCCTTTGCCTCCAGCGAGCCCCTCTGCCCTGCCTGTCACTGCCCCCTCTGAAGTGTTCATTTTGATAACTGAGACAAGAATTCCACAGTCGTTCTCCCATGAAGTAGCCTCGGCCCTCAGGTCTCTCTTGTGAGGCCTTTAGGCATTGCCTTTTGGTCTCTCAACTGCAAATCTCCCTACAACTGCTTGATTTTATTTGTTTTTAAAAGTCCATTTGACAAAAAAATTCTCTGGGCTTTGAGTATGTTGAAGTAACTCTCTGTAGCCTGAGAGAGAAATGTTGGATACCTCTTTCTACCCTTGGAAGCATCTCAACCTCGAGCCAAATAAAGCTTCGCCCTTTATAGTAACCTAAATATTTCCTCTCCTTGCTGTCTCATGGAGCCACACACAATGGTTTAAAACTATATTTTACCTTGTGCAGGTCACCTATACAGATGCATAGACCAATAGGCTGCACACCTATGCCATGCTCTGGTTATATAGGTGATTGTTACATAGGTGCTCAGAACTGGGTGCCACGTAGCCTGAATTTTGGGTGGTCTTGCAGAAGGTCCTGATCACTGAAAGAGCGATTTGGGGTGTTTATAGCAGCCTTTTAATCTCTTTCATTTTGTCCTTAGGTGCCTAAAGTGGACTACTTTGACTTTTCCAAACTTGCCCCCCTTGACCAGCGGTGCTTTATCCAGGCAGCTGACCTGCTCATGGCAGACTTCAAAATGCTGAGCAGCCAGGACATCAAGTGGGCACTGCACGAGCTCAAGGGACACTATGCAATCACACGAAAGGTTCTCCAGCTCAAGTCTGTTTTCCTTCCTAGGCTTACCTCCCATGTTTGCAGAGAGCACTGAGACATCTTTTGCCTTACTGTACCATCTGCTAGTGTGTGATTATGGGTTTTATAATAATCTTCCTTTCCTTTTAAGAAGTTTTAATCCATTTAGTAGAGATTTTTGAAATTTATTGGCCAGACAGAATGCTGCAGGAAGTTTTTACTTTCTCTAATGGGAGAGCTGGGGAAACACTGTCTAGCTGATGGTGGGTGATGCATTAAACTGGGAAGTGTTCCCCTACGGTTGCTGCTGAAGTGCAGTATAATTGCCAATAAAACCCAGACATTTAGCTAAATCTTCAAACATTTAACTGCTGCTGTTAGTTAACTGACTGCATGTAATTGAAAAGAAGCCCAAGCCTCAGTGTCCTGTTTCTTCTTATTATGACTTGTGGAATGAGTCCTGTATTCCACATAAGAGCTTTGCTGTAATGGAGATGCAAAGACTCTTGTTTTAAGTATCAACAAATGAATGTCAGTGTGGCTTCAGGCTTTTTACTTGTATCTGCTCCTCTGATACACTCCCCTTGCTTGAGCTTCTTTCTCTACTATTCTGTGACTTAACTAAAACAAAAGCTTCTTGTCTCTTCACTTGATTGATTGAGCACTGAGTATTTTTAACCTCAGTTTTTTAAACAAAAAAACCAAACCAAGCCACAAAAAACTCCAAAACAACTCTGTTTAATACTGCACTGTGATGCAAGTTATTAGATGAGGTGTTATGAAGTACCATTCAACTAGTTTGTTTTTATGGAATGATTACTTTATGAGTACATAAGGTGAGCAAAGGAAGGATGAAAATTGCCTCTATATTGAGTGTTTGGCTTTTTAGTTTTGGATCAGTCCTATGCCAATGTTTGTACTGTGCTTCAGCTTGAAGTATATGCTTTTGCTTTCTTCCAGGCACAGGATTTAAGTCTGTCTGTTGTTTTCTAGGCCTTTTCAGATGCTATCAAAAAATGGCAGGAGCTGTCTCCCGAAACCAGTGGGAAACGAAAAAGGAGGAAAGAAATGAATCAATATTCATATATAGACTTCAAATTTGAGCAAGGTAAATGCCAAGCTGCGTGTGTTGTGTTCTCTGTGTTGTTATTGTGAACAGAACAGACTTGCAGCACAAAGCACTGTTCTTAAAAAGGGGATGTGGTCCCAAAACAGCTGAGTTTCTGTCACTGCCTGGTATCTGTTTTGGAGATCCTCTTCATTAGTGCCTTTGCTTGGTACAGTGCTGTTTGAGATGCTGAAGTTACACAGCTGGTGGCAGGTGGAGGACGAAGGGTTTAAGCTTTGTTCTGGCTGCTCCATTCCCATTTCATTGTGCCTTTAACTCTGCTTCAGGGGATGTGAAAATTGAGAAGCGCATGTTCTTCCTGGAGAATAAGAGGCGGCACTGGAGGTCCTATGACAAGCTCTCTCTTCTCCCACCGGTGCTGCTGGAGCAGGAATTCTATGAGCAGAAAGTGAAAGAGATGGCAGAGGTGAGTGATAGGAGCTGCTTTGATCTTCTGGTGCAAACAACTTCAACAACTGTCAAGGTTTTGGCCCTAAATGTGAAAATCTGTCTCTTACAGAAATTCAAACACTGAACCAAATATTGAATAACTATGTTTGCCCCTTCCCTACCTGTTAGCACATATGTCTCTTCCCAAGTAACTCAATTTTGAAGGAAAGAAGCCAAACACAGAGTTTCATATTTACTTAAATGTGCAGCTGCTACTTGTGCAAACACCATTCTGGGCCTTTTTTTTGCTGCGAAGTGGTAAAAACTCTACTAACTAATTCTTTCCTCTAACTGTTAGGAGGCTTCTCTGCTGCTTTAGGGCTTGTAATTGCTTCTCAGTGATGGTGGTGAGTAATGACCAGGCCCAAGGCAGGCTGTCCACTCACTCTCCCTTCACAAGTTGGCAGCCCTGTGGCTCCAGAAAGGCTTGTCCTGTGCTGAGAACTGTCTTGAAGCAGAACCCTGCAACACCCTCTCGTGTGCTGTCTTCCCCTCATAGGCTGAGGAAGGACTGAATTCACAGCTCTGCACCCACAGTCCTCTCTAAAGCAGCTTCTTAAAGATCCTTGTCTCCTAGGCAGATGGATAGTGTCTCCTTTGAAACACAAAGCTCATGTTCTCTGGAGGGGCCCATTGGGTGAGATCATCTCTGCCCGTGGAAACCTGAACCAGCAGCCCTCCATAATATAGAATTTAGTTCTTTGTTCTTGTTGCCTTTGCTTCTCCCATCTGTTTTAGCTGAATCATAAATAGCTTAATGGATTGGAGGGCTGGGCTGAGTGATGTTATAAGCAGACAGCGAGCCTTTTATGGTGGTTTGCAAGTCCTGAGATAATGTAAATGAGTGTAGAGTTTGGAAAATTGCTTTATCTGTTCTGTAAATACAGATGCACGTCTCTCTTACAGCATGCAGACTTCCTCCTGGCTCTGCAGATGAATGAGGAGCAGTATCAGAAGGTCAGTATCTATAATGTGATCTGTTGAGTTCACCTTATGCATAGACACTGTTTTGCACTTCTCACTTCACAGATTCTTTTGGCTTCTAGAATGGAGCTTTCCTGAAGCTGTATTTGCACTGTGCTGCTCTTGCTGAGCTGGCAAGACCTGTGTAGTGTGTTGTTGGCTGGCTTTTAGGAAAGGTAGACAAGAGCTGAGGCCAGCAAGACAGTATTGATGCACATAATGATCTGTAGTAATTCAGCTTGTATCTTCACTGCTCAGAACAAACATTGCAATAGAATAGCACCAGGCTGGCTCTTGCTCCCACCATTATGGCTGTTTAAAAGAGATCCACTGCTGTTGGAGCTCAGCCAGTGGGAAGACCTTCCTCACTTGCAGAAAAAATTCTTTAAAAATGTGAAAATCAGGTCTTTCACTTCAAGAAAATTTAGAGAACACTGCAGCAGCTGTGATTTACCTTTTTGGTCACAGTGCCCATTTCTCTTCAAACTTTGGAGAACTTTTTAGCAGTGGCAAGCTTCTCCACCCCTGCAGTGAAGAGGCCAAGACAAGGTCTCTCCAGGCAGATGGTAAATGTTCCTTTAGAGAGTAACAGATCTGAGTCTGGGTTTTCCCATGACTGGTGTACACTCTGCTGCTTCACTGCAACTGCAGCTTCCCAAACCCAAGATGCTTCTCTGCCTGTGGGCTAAGAATTACTAATTACCACGTGTTCTGTAGCTTTTTGGAACCCATCAAGCAGGACAAGTACCTATTAAGTGACTTAAAACTGAGTTTCTGGTTGTGCTTAGGGAATTTTGACCACCAAACAGAGGATCTCTGACGGAACAGTGTATATCTGTTGCTGGTTTTTAGGATTAATGCTGGCATTGTTTATGGCTTGCAGTTGTGTGTGTTGCTATAGCTATGGATGTTTTGATGCTGATGCTGATTCCTCTGGTGGCTGCAGGACGGGCAGATGATCGAGTGCCGCTGCTGCTACGGGGAGTTTGCCTTCGAAGAGCTGACTCAGTGTGCAGACGGTCACTTGTTCTGCAAGGAGTGCCTAATTAAATATGCTCAGGAGGCAGTTTTTGGCTCTGGGAAGGTAAGAATTTCACAACTGAACAAGGGGAAGATGGATAGATTGCTGTTGGGAGATGACAGTGTGCTGTTTGTTTCATGCTGTTGCTTAAAACAGATGTGCTTCCCAGGAAATATTTGAATGGAATGGTCTCCTGAAATCCAAGTCGGTCTCACCATCACGCCAAGCCAACAACTTCACAACAAGATCTTTGCTCAGGATTTCAGTGTTACTAACCTCCATTTTTTGTGCTCTGTGCTTAGCAACTTGATTATTAGGAAAACTTTCTGCAACGTTCATAGTAACAACAATAACTTGTCTGGGTTTTATTTTTTACTTAATAAACCAGCGGTATGTGCACAGAGAACACTCATCTCTCTCTTACTTGGCTGGTCTCCTCCTAGCTGAGTGTTTATCCTTCATAATATCGATGTGATCCGAACTTAATTTGGGGGTTGGTTCCTCTATGGTACTACTAACCTTCTTAGCCTCTGATTTAGGTAGCAATTATCCTGGTACTTAGCTGAGCTATAAACAAGTCATTAGCCTGCGCTGAGGTAAATGTGCTCCTTTGCCTCAGGATATGATGCTCAAACTGTGGGATGCTGTTGCGCTCTGGGATCTGTTTCATGTAAATGTATAAACTGGCAGCTGTATTTTATATGACTTAATTGAAATGAATGCACCATGCTGCTCGTGAGCAGAGTGCTGGTTCTCAGTAGAGAATGTACAATAATAATGGGCCAAGACGTGGTCACAGTGGATTTGGAGTGAGCTGTGATCCCAGCTGTCAACAGCATCTTCATGCCCAGTGTTTGTTTGAGGCCTGGTTTGTTTAACTAGTCTTGTTCTTTCTGTAGCGAACCCATTCTCTGGCAGTCATCTTGAGTAGATTTAGATTAGGTATTGGGGAAAAAAACTGGGGAGAAATCCTTCCCTGTGAGGGTGGTGAGGCCCTGGCACAGGTTGCCCAGAGAAGCTGTAGCTACCTCATCGCTGGAAGTGTTCAAGGCCAGGTTGGATGGAACTTGGAGCAACCTGGGATAGTGGGAGTTCTTCCTGCCCAGAGCAGGAGGGTTGAAACTGGTTGATTTTTTTTTTTTTTTTTTTTAAGGTCCTTCCCAACCCAAACCATTCTGGGATCTGCTGACTTAAACTCTTACTCTCTCTGAGCAAGGCTCTGCACTGTTTTATTTGGTAATGTTCTGGGTACTGAGTTTTGCTTTTTGATTGTATCATACTGAACCTGAGTTCTCTTTCCAACCCCAGTCAGAGCTCAGCTGCATGGAAGGCAGTTGCACGTGTTCCTTCCCCACCAGTGAGCTGGAGAAAGTGCTTCCAGAGAACATCCTCTGTAAATACTACGAGAGGAAAGCTGAGGAGGAGGTGGCTGCTGCCTGTGCAGATGAGCTTGTCAGGTGAGGGTCCTGCAGAGGATACTGCACTTACTGCTGTAGAAAATTGTTCCCTGAAACCCTAAATGCGTGCTGACTCTGAGATAGGCAGCTTTCAAAGAGCTGGATTATAAATTCAGGCTTCTGCCTTCGCAGGTCTGTTTTTATTCTGCCTTTGACTAGGAGCAGATTAAAATTCAATAGACTTGTCTCCCCCAAGACTTGCTTGCCAGCTCTGTGCTGATCCTCTAAATTACATGGTCAAAAGCAGTGCTGAGCATATAATATTTTGATTGCAAACAGGGAAGTGATCGAAGAAATATGAGCAAAAAGGCAGCAGTCAGCACATCCTGGCGACAGGCGCTGGGTTGGCAGCCTTAGTAACTTCCACGCAGCTATTTGACTAAATCTGCTTTCAGCAGAGCTATGTTTGGCACTCTGCATTAATGGCATCTTATTTTGGGCTGCAGGTGTCCCTTCTGTAACTTCCCAGCTTTACTGGACAACGATGTGAAGCGGTTCAGCTGCCCTAATCCCCGCTGCAGAAAGGTAATTGGGGGATATTTGCCATTTGGTCTCTTCTGGAGTGTTGGGCAGGAGAGCTGGCAGGACAACTCACACTTCCTAGCAGCAGATGAATGAATGTCTCACATGGCTCCACAGGGCAGCAACCAAAGCATTTACTGGCTCCTACTGACACTCCCTAAGTGTGTGGCTGAACAGATGAATTTCAGGGTGCTGTTGATAAAGAGCAGGATTCCTGTCTTGTCTTGAAAGATGTTGGCTAAAAAAGCTCATGGATGGTGCAGATTGTTGTCTTGCTATATAGGAGGGGTTTAGGTGAACAAGGAATTGGGCGTTTAAAAGTCAAAAACAAATTGTAATAAAACTTAATGGAGAATGAGCTGAAACAGCCTTACATGCAATCCTTGAGCAAATTAGAATCTGCATTTTTCTTTCATGTGGTTGCCTGAATAGAGATCCAGTTGGAAGTGACAAAAAAACTGACTGGAAGAGCTTGCTGAAATGTCAGCCATTCCAAGGGCAGCAGATCTTTGTGCTCCTCTCAGTCTGCTAATGGCCATAACAGGAGAATCATCAGGCCGAGTGGGGGGATGGAGTGAGGGAAACCTTGCTGCTTCTGCACCATCTGTTCCGGGGAAAAACAGAAGCACAGAAATGTGTTCCCCAGTCTTGTGAACGTGTGCAGGACCCTTCTTACGTTGCCAGTGAGCCAAGGGAGGGCAGGATCAGTGTTTGTCACTGAGATTACAAGGCCTCTTATGTGACTGTAGCCACAACAATGAATTTGATTTGGGGAACTGTCTGTCCCCCAGCACAGATTTCTGCAAACCACTGAAATTCCTCTTGAGGGCTTTAACCCTACACTTGTAGCTGCCGTAGCTTTGGGTTCTCACACTGAGGTGATATCCCTGTTTGCCTGTATTGTCTGGAGAAGCTGAAGTTGCCAGCAGTGGACTTTGCATTCTGACATGAAAATTGAACTTGCTGCGGGGAGAAATCTGCTTATGAAAGATGCACAATTCCATTTTAAATCTCTAATCTCCAGACAGGTTTTGCTGACATCTACCCCTTGGATGTGGGAAGGGAATGTAGAGCTGATAGATTGTCCCAGTGTTGGAGCGAGGACGCTTGTTAGGCACTAGGTGGCAATGTTGATTCACGTTTGAATATCAGGGTTTTTTCTTACTGCTTTTGCAAAAACCGAATTGTTTTCAAAATGTACATGTCAGCACCACAGAACAGAATTTAGGCTTGAAAAACATGAACCCTTCAGTGTGCAAAACGAATTGAAGTTTTTTCCCTGAAATGTGTAATGCAACAGAGTAGCTGTGGTAAGAGGGATCACTGCTGAAATGTTCCTTTCCTTCTGCTTTGCTGTTTCATTTCCTTCCCAGTGTACTGCCTGTTCCCCCCCTCCCCGGGGTTACAGCATTCCAGTGGGCTGGATTTCTGGTTTCCTGGACAGCTTGTGTTGATTCATTAGCTGAAAATCTGCTGAGTAGCTTTGTGCTCGTCTTAGGAAAAGTCTTTTAACGACTTTAGGATTTGAAGTTGAGGGTGAGGAATTTGGAGAGCAGGATGTGGTGTCTCACGGCATCAGCTGCAGTGGTGCTTCATGTTCCCGCTATCTCAGTCTGTCCAGAATGGAGAATTTCAGTTAATGCTCTTGCTTGCAGGAAACAGTTGCCCTTAGGGAGGAAAGGGCTAATCTAGGGAACTCCACAGAGGTTGGAGAGGATGCTTTGGCTTTGCTAGCAGCGCCTCTGGCAGACTCTGTGGTGGTGATGACTGATTCTGGAAGGAGTCCCTCTCTGCTTGGAAGGACTGCACTCACACAGCTGAACCTAAAGTGAGGGGAAGTGTGGAAAGGGGAAGGTCAAAATGTGCCTCTCCCGAAACCTCAGGGCTCTTCAAGGGTGGGGAGAGGAGGACCAGATGGTGGACCTGTTGTATTCCTGTGCTCCATCACCTGAGCCTTTGTCTTGCTTTGGGAGTTCATGTTGATACTCTCAGGCTTTCCTTCAAATCTTGCAGGGAGGTTGATTCATATTTGCGCCAGCTATGGATATGTTGTAAAGCAAGTGATGGGAAACAGCTGGAAGCTTTAATTTTGGCTGTATATCTGTATGTGGGCTCCACAATAAGAGCTCTACACATACCCAGGTCACTGCTTATGCATCTCACCTGTAGTTCCAGTCATTTGAGCCTTGCAGGGACCAAAATGTGGCAAACTGTAACCTGGGCAAGGGGCAGAGCTGCCTGTGCCCTCTGTGAGTGCAGGGGGAGCACGGGGATGAGCTGGCACCATCTGCCAGGGCCGCTCTGGCTCCAGCTGTGTGGCGTTAAGTTTGGCTGCAAGCTAGGTGGCCAGGGCTTGAATCTTAATATCACAAACAGCAGGGTGGAGGAAAAGCTCAGGCAAGGAAAAATGTCGTGCAAACCGCCCTTTCTGCACGTGTGCAGTGTGAGCTGGTGCTGGGGCAGAGGCAGCTTTCACTCAGACCTCTCTGAGTATGGAGATTTTGCTCCATAGTGGGTTGCTGAGTGCACACAGAGCCGACCTTCCCGCTGACAGGAGTTTTTTCCAGCCTACTTGGTCAACCTCCATCTTGGAGGGATCCCTGCATGGAAGCAGTGCTCAAATTTATCATCTTTCATGATGTGCATTTCTCCTCCCAGCACTGCAGGGGAACCCAAAGCTGGTGATTCTGTAAGACAGGGAAAGGCACATGTTGCTCGTGGAGTTGTGCAGCACTGGGAAGCGAGCGTGCACTTTTGCACGGTGGGGGAAGTGCTGTTTCCCACCAGAAAAGGAAACCCATCCTCTCTGCTCAGCCTCCCTCCTCCCAGGACCCCACACTGTTGAAGACAAGGCTTTTGTTCCCAGCTGCTGCTGCTGTCCCCGGCGCTGCGTTGTGGGAGAGGGAGATGGTTTCCCCTCTTTGCAGTCTCAGCACAAAGCACTGCAGGGCTTTCAGCCAGCAAGAGATGGGGAGGTGAAAGCTGCCGTTGCCATGGAAATAATGCATGCACTGAGCAGCAGAGGAGAGCTTGTAACCCCCAGCAGTCATTGCATAGCCAGGCCACATTGCAGGGACTTGCATTTCCAAGGCTTTTCCTTAAAACTCCTTTGCATAGCATAGTATTTTTGTTACTTTATTGTACTGAGTTGTCTTAGTGCTGGCAGAGGGTGTAAGAGGTGATGGCTGCACGATGTGGAATGGCACTGCTCTCAGCCTGGGCAGCTGCCATTCCTGTGCAGGGCTCCTTAGTCCATCCTTAGTGGACTTTGGGGACTGCCTTTGCCTGCTGGGTGCCTGAACTGCCACACTGGACAAGTGAGCGTTGATGTGCCTGTGTCAGTTGGAGAAAACCTCTGCTCTTTCACCTTTTCATCTTCAGGCTAGGCTCTGTGGCAGCAGCAATCCCTGTGTGCTTTAATTTGCAGCACTGAGACTTGGTATTTTAGGGGATGTCTTGTTAAGCTCCTAGAATGTCTCGGGATTGATTTTTGAGGTGCTGGCTGGGAACAAATGCACCCAGCTGCTTTTAACCTTCATTTTCTGTTGGAAGTGAGACAGGTTTAAACTTGTAGCGAGCTCTGCCTGGTGAGCTGTGCCTGAACACAGCTGCTCTTAGCAGGGCACCAACACGGCACCACTGCTGCTGTTAATGAGTGTAAGTCACACCAAATGCTTTGCAGAAGCTTTGGCCTCAGTGGTCTTGCTGAAATAAATTGTTGCACGATCAACAAGACCTCAAGTTACAGAAGGAGGTGAGGGGCATGCTGTAACACCCTGGTCTCTGTACCTGGTGTAGCAAGGTTCAGAGGTGGGTAACAAGGCAGCCCCACCTATGATCCAGTTAGAAGTGTTTTATAGGGTGCAGGGGGAAATGTTTGTGTAATCAAGCCCCCAGCAGCAGGGGATGTGTTCAGGATGACACAGCTGTCCAAGGATGTCATCCAACACATACCACAGGGCCCATTACTTCTGTGTTAAAGGCTGGGCTGCGCTGCCCAGAGCTGGCCTGCCTGACTCCAGATGTGCTGTGGGTTTAGGCTTAAACTATATCAAGATTTGTCCCTGGCAGGGTGTATATACAGCATGGAAAAAAAAATTGTTCTGGTTGGAGAAACTGAGCTTGTCCAAAATGCCTCAGAGTAGGATGTACATACGGAGAATTATTTAATTCTCCTTATTTTGCAACATGTTTTCCCAGCTGTTGAAGTCTGCTGTCTCATTCAGCTTCCTGACAGCAGCACAAACATTTTGAGAGTCCCGTGGCCCCATCTCATTCTCTGTTCAGACATTCTTATTGCTGTTATCCGTATGTTTTTCCTTCAGCCTGTTTATTTGGATTTGATTGTTACTTGGAGCTTAGCCCTGCAGCTGTAGTGGGGAGCAGAGCTGAAGGTGGCACTCGCTGTGGCAGGCCCCTCTAATACCCTTCTGGTGGCAATGACTTCACGGCCCAACGCCTGCGTTTAAATTCCCATCCTCTTGTGTCTTTGGGAATGCGGCTTAGGAGGATTTGTCAGGGCAAGGAAGAAAAGGAAATTCAGTGTGGAGAACCTTACTACATGTCTTGGTAGAATCACCGAATGGTTTGTGGGTTAGAAGGGACCTTAAAGACCCCACCATGGGCAGGGACACCTTCCCCTAGACCAGGTCACTTAGGGCCCTATCCAGCCTGACCTTGGACACTTCCAGGGATGGGGCTTGGGAATGGAGCACTTTGGTCCAGAGGCCTGTTTCCTGCTTGTCTGTGCTGGCAGAACAGTCCAGCACATCTTTTCCTGACTCTGCCACGTTCTCCTCAGCGTTGCATCCCCAGCACCTCCTGCTCCGTCGCTCTCGGCTGCGCCCCTTTTAAGCGAGCCGTGCTCGGCTCCCTCGGTGCCAAACCCACAACAAATGGCGAGTTTCCGTCTGTCAGCTCAGCTCTGTACTCAGCTCTGTGCTCAGCTCTGTGCTCAGCTCTGTGCTCAGGCTCTCCACGGCTGGGCAGGCGATTTTCATTTTTCTTCCATAAAAGGACATTGGAGCTCGGCTGCAGCAGCGGAGCTGGTGCCGAGCCGCAGGCGGGCGAGCGGCGATGCTGATTCCCTATCTCCTGATTCCCTATCTCCTCCCAGGGATGGGCCGCAGGGAGGGACCAAGGTCGAAGGTGGGGTTGAGGTGATTGTAGGCAGCAGATAAAACCCTAGTAGGTTTTATTGCCGAGTCCTCAAGGAAGGTAGATAACAGGAGAGTGGTGCCGTGTAGGAGGAGTGCTCACACACACTGACCCCCGTGGGCCGTCCCATCAAGGTGGGGAGGGTCAAAGTTGCTTGGGGAGTGCTGAGAGTCAGGAGATCTTCTCATCTCCAGCTTTATGCTGGGCAAGCTGCTTATCCTGGGAGCAAACTGCTTATCCTGGGAGCAAACTGCAAGCGGAACAAGGGAAAGCCACGTGCCAGGGATACTCCCATACACCTTGATTTTTGCTGTATGCTTGGTCTGGAGAGGAACAGTTACAAGAATTGAGTGGTGCCAGCAGTAATGACTCCTAAATGCCCTGTTGTAGAGAAGGAGGCACAAAATCACTCCTTGCTTTGTCTCTCTGCCTGCCACCCTTCCTGGGGATACATAGGAAGGGCCTGTAGGAGCTCTGAGAATACCCCACCTGGAAAGAGGGTAGGAGTGGGCTGGGTTAATTGCTGTGGTGAGGTGGAGAGACTCCATCAGTGGGAGCTCAGGTGCTGCTGCTGCTTTAACAAGGTCAAGTCTATTTATGCAGTGGTATGTGGAAATGCTTCACTTGATAAATGAGTCTGACAGAGGAGGAGAGGGTGAAGCCCAGCCTGGAAATGGACCTGAGGAAAGAGGTCAGATTAAATGGGGTATCTGTCTCTTGAAGGGGAAGAAAAAAGCTACTGAAAGCAGAAACTCAAACTAGTCCCTTTAAAAATAGACTGTGTAAGTCAGTGCAATTTCAAACAACAAAGCTTACTCCTGTGCTTGCTTTCTGCCTTTTATAGCAATATCCACTCAATGAAAAGGCAATTGTCCTGCTGTTCACTGACCAGTGAATACCTCTGTGTCAGGTCCATACAGGGCAGCAGTGCTACCTTCCCTCCAGAGATTTGTCCTTTGCTGAGGAAAGGTCCAGGAGTAATAAACTGAGCACAACTTCATGTGGAGATGGAAATTTAAGCCTCAGCATCTTGTCTGACCTCTCCCTGGGCACAGCCTGTGACTGTTTAGGCAGAGGGGCCACTGAGAGCAGCAGCACACCTGTGGTGGTCAGTGGTGTGAGGACACTGAATTGGGAGATCAGCCGATGGACTCCATGAGGGGTTGGATAAGAGCACCCTGGTTGAGGTGTGAAAGGCTCTTGACTGCCTTGAATGTTGGCAGAACAGTCCCACAGCCAAACTGCTGGGGCTGGAAGGACCCTGAAACCTGTAGCTGTGCTGAGGCTGAGACCCACTGCAGGCTGAGGTGAGCTGGAAGCTTTGCTTTTTCCTCCTAGATCCCTTTGAAAATGAAAGGGAGGAGAGATGTTCTTCCATTTCACACAGAGAACAAGAGAGGCAGTAATGTAACATGGTCACCCTAAATCTTTGTATGGACCAGAGAGCTCAGACTTCTTCATTTGTTTGATTATTTTTTTTTATTTTTAAACAATGAAGCAGCTTCACCTCTGTCACCTGTCTGTCCTCACAACAGGTACGATGCCCTGGGACTGCTGTGGAGCCCTGTACAGGTGCCCTCCATGGCAGTTTGAGGTTAAAACTCTTCTGTGTTTGCAGAGTATTGGAGCAGGGTTATCGTTTTTCTGCTGCAGTGGAAATGGAGATTGGAGAGGATGGAAAAAGGCTGCTCCTAAGCCAAATTAAAAACATTGTTCCGACCTTACTCAAGAAGCTGTATCTTCCTTCTCTTTCCTCCCCCTCACATTCCTGTCGTAGTAATCACTGATCTCTAACCTCAGCTTCATCTGCCACAGCTAACCACTTAAAACATGCACTTAAAAAGCCCCATACACCTCATTTTGCTGTTCCTTAGTGCTTCCAGGGCAGAGTTATCTTTGGAGGGGCATGAGTCAGCAGCAGAGGTTTGGAATAGCATCATGTCAGGGCAGCTGATGACTCCTCCAGGCCAGAGCCTGAGATGGCCTAACCTGGCCTGTGGAGTGCGAGGAGGTGTTTTGCTTCTCCTTTCTGTTTGCACATAAACAGATTTCAGCAGATGACACAGTCATCAGACTTCCTGAGCTTATACAAGGCTGCTGCAGACCATGGCCATTCTGGAGGCTGTCAGTAGAGTTTGTTTCCTAATTTGGTCACAATGTGCTCAGGGCTGGCCTGCTTTCCTTTTTTTTTTTTTTTCGTTTCAAAAACACCCATTCTTTTCTCTCATTGTCATGGAGGGGAAGCTGTTTGTATCCGAGATCCTCCAACTCCTCTCACTTCCTCTCTGCAGAGGAAGTGATACTTGAAAGGTCTCTGAAAACACCATGCAGTTCTGAAGCTCATCCCTCCAGTTTTTTTCCTCCTTTGCCACTTCCATGAGCTCATCTCAATGAACCTGCTGGCTTTTTATCCCTTCTGAGTAGTCATCCTAGCCCTTTGTGCTGGAGGACTTTGGAGTAGTTCTCTTTAGTGTTAGAGTGAGCTGTGCTGCAGTTAAGTAATTGCACTGATAAGCTTGATTTATTGAAATATGTATTTCAAGAGAGATGTGTGTGATTTCAGCAAATGGAAAGGGCACGGGTGTTGGTTTGTACAGTATCACTTCACAAGAGGCCTGGTACCATGTAGGAAACTGTAAATGCCAAACACTAGGAAAGAAAACCTTTCAAAGGGAGCTCACATTTCTTATAAATCCTCAAGAAAACTAGGGGCCACCAACCCCTTTAGAAGATCCCTGCTTTTCAGTGTTGGACCAGAGTCAGTGCCAAACTCGCTGCCTTCCTCGTGTGCAGGAGGCGCTTCAGCCCTTCCACTGTCCATGTGAGTTTTCATTCAACAACAGAAACAGCTGAGGAATCAACACCAAACCTGTAGGCTCCTTTATTGCTTTTCTTTCTATGCTGGTCTTAGCAGGAAGAGAGAAAATAAAAAAGCTAGTTCCCAGCTGATGCAGTTGAGGATGCAGTTCCAGCAGCTTTATTCAGTGCCATGGGGAGGTTTGTGTGCCCTACGTGGGGGTGAAGCTGTTGCTGTTGAGGGAGCTGCTGTCAGCTGGAGAAGACTCCTTCGCCTTGGAAGCACAGGGAGATGCTGGGTTACCTGTTCAAACCCAGCTCTATTTTAGGTTCAGAGTACATGTCATAAACAGCTTCATGAGAGCCTCAGGTTTAGGTGTGCCCGGAGCAGCTGCATTAGTGGCATTGAAGGTTTGGCTGTAGATGGGCAGGTATGGGCTGGTCTCTGCTCAAGTTCTCTGGAGAGACAGGAAACTTCAGTGTGTGTCATGTGTGGGGATCCCAGGTTACTCTTGACCTCTGAAACATGAGTAACAGAGAAACAGGAACATGAAGTGGTGAGGCAGCAAGTTTAGAGGGGGAAAGGGAAGGTGAAACACTAGTTTACTTCTAGTTTAGTAAAAATCACCTCTGTGTGTCATTCGTATTTGCATATTATCCTCTAATTAGCCATGACTGACTCACCCACCACTTCCACCTGAAAGGAATGATATGTTTTGAAGTGGATGGTGTATAATCTCAGTAGGCCAGCATTTCTCCTCCTCCTCCCCTCTCCCCTTCCAATGCCCCCCAAAACACATTCTTCTATTGCTTTTAACCTTCAAGCCTCTCTTCTTCTGCTCTCTCTGTTACTACTCTTGCATTATTAATGGGACTGTAGCAATTCAGCCAGAACACTGACATTACTAATTACTACTTGTAGCAGAGGAATGGGGAGGAAGACAGAATCTGGGTCAGGAAATGTTGTCATCATAAAGTGATAGCATCAGAATGGGGAGCAGAACTCTGTACGAGCAGGTTTGCATTGGAAATGTCTCCTTCCCCCCTCAGCACACTAAGTGCATCCTCCTTGCTTATTTGCTGCTTGCAGATGGGCAAACCACCTCACACACCACAGAAGGGTTAATGGACCTGTAATTTCCAGGAGCAGAGGAATGGAGTGATGGGTTGTGTTTTGCCTGGCAGCACTTCAAGCATCATAAAATTCATGTGCTCCTCGTAGCTGGAGCTGTAGTAGGAAGCCCCTTCCACGGGTAGGTGTCAAAGGCTGAGGAAGCAAAGTGGCTGCGTTAGGTTTTGCATTCAGCGAGAGCCTGTCGTGCTCAGACTGTCCTTGGTAGCACCAAGGGCATCCTCCAGCAGCAAACAGCTCGCTCTGCTCCATGTAAGGCAGCATGGCTGCCACGAAACCAGAACAAGAACGTTCTTTTGGGGATGCAGCAATTAACCTGTGAATGCTGGGCATAAGAAATTGCCTGTCTCTGGTTAATGGAGCTGTGCTTCTTCACTCAATTGGGCAGAGCATCCACTTGGGAATCTGGTGTCCCTTGGAGGCTTTGTGTGGACAGTTGTGCTGTTGCTTTAGCTTGTCCCTTCAGAGGGGGGCACGTGTGAAACGGGAAGTGTCGTTGGCTGTAAAATGTATTGACTCTCATGGTAAGTGACAGGCAGGGAAGGTAAGCTCTAAACACACACCGTTGTCTTTGAGTAGTCAAAACAGCTAAAATACGTGGGTCAGCAACAAAACACAACCACAAAATGGATCAGTCTGTGCTGGCAAAGGACAAGTCTCTCTCCCCAAAAGTTACCTTAAAAGAACAAACTGACATCTAATCTCTCCTAGAGGTATAACTTTTCTTGCAAATGATGAGGGGTGAGAGCACGGCTCTGGGTGAAATGTCTGGCTCGAGGCGTCAGATTCCCCAGAAGTCTCTTGGAGACAATGAAGGGACCATGTGTTTATTCCCTCTCTGTGCTGCTGTTCCCAGTACATGTGAGTGCCTGCCTGTGCATCAGTTGGGTGCCACCGTTTTGGATGGATGTGGGGGAGCATCAAAGCAGTCGGTGCTCGGTCCCTGCCAGGCGGTCACGCATCCCGATGAACTCGGAGCTGCTTCATTGATATTCCCCGGGAAGGCGGGAGCAGCGTGACTCCCTCACAAGTCAGATGGTAACTCACACAAAGCGAGCTCGATATTTAGGCTGGGCAGACTTGACAATATCGCCTTTCAAAGATTATCCTTTAAACTGTCCTAGTCACACACCGCCTTTGGCGCCTGCCTGAGCCTTTTGTAAGGATGAGCAGTATTTAAAAGAGACGCTGGCTGCTCTAATCTCTTCTCCGTGGGCTGTAAAATCTATCCTGTTGTAGCTCACCAACTTTATTTTCTTACTAATCATAACAAGTGTAGGGCTCTTAAGTCCTGGCTCATATTTTATCTCTGGTGGTGGTGGGGTTGCCTGTTATCTTGAAGTGAACCCAAAGCAGAGCGTTGCTGGTGCAGCTGAGGGCATTTGAGGGAGAGCAGACGTTCCCACGAAGTGGGAGCTGGTGATAGGCAGTAATTTTTACTGTATTTAATAAAGCCATTGTGGAGCTGGAGAGGTCTAGAGTTTACTATCCCAGTATCCTTTTTTTTTTTTCCTTCCCCTAAAGGCAAGTACTGATTTGCCACTAAAATTGAGCTATGTCAGTAAGGCAAATGCTCTTTCTGTCCAAAATTTCATGTGCACGTATTTAATTAAAAGGCAACAGGGTTAATGAAGCTTTGAGTGCATGAGGCCTCATTCCCTGAATTTAATTTTCTTTAATTGCTCCAGAGATTGAAATTCCCAGCTGTGGTTGTTCCCTAACATGTGAATTAAGGAACCGGAAAGGGACAATTTGATTTGTCTCATTCAGTGCCAAATTCTTCTTCTTTGACTGAATTTTCATCTCTTGGGTTGAAAGGGAACTAGATAAAATTGCTTTCTTAATTTGGTGGTTTACCTTTGCAGTAGAATTGGCAAAGCTGTGACCTGCTGACACTTTGCACACTGGGAATGAAGTAAAAAACAGGGAGTCTTTGTGTAGGTTGTGTCACTCCTCTGTAATGTATTGCAGAAGATTGAGAGCAAATACAGTTTTCATTCCTCTCCTGCCCCAATACCTGTCATTGCATTCAGGATTGGTGGGGTTAAATCAACTGGAGTGCATGGCACAGCCCAGATCAAACCAGTTTTCATTAGTGTGCAGTTTTAAAATTAAGAAAAAAAAAAAAGAAAAAATTAAAATGTTGGTTGAGGGGGTTGTTGCTCCTTTACAGGAGGGTGTTTGAATAGTGGTCTAAGCCCTCTGTGAGAGTCAAGGTCTTTTTGTGGTCCTCTCCTGTTAACTGTTGTGTGAGCTCATAGCCCAAGCTCTGTCAAAGGGCAAAAATCTGGAATGCAGCAGATTCATGAACCGTTGAGATGATCAGAGGTGGGAACAGCCGATTGTGTTCCTGACTTCATTATACTAAAAGCTGATGCCCCTTGCTGAATGCCCTGTATATGTGGTGTGCTCTGTCTCTGTTGTGGCAGATGCTGTCAGATATTCCGAGGCTGCTGTATGTTTTGTGTCCTTATGGGCTTGTTAGCAGCTAGAGCCTTGACTAGGTGCTTATTAGTAAAGAAAGCTTCCAGCAGCAACAGAGGACATCGGGGTTAATTTAATGCACCCCTAACAGTGGAACAATAGCAGCAACAAGTGTTTGGGGTTTGCCTTTTGGAGGTCTTAGCCGTCAAAAATCCATGGGAAAACATGTAGTAACATCCCCTTCACGTGGTGGAGACCTGCCCTAACTCTCCAGCACATGGTACTGATAGATAAACATCCCCTACTTGAACAGGTATTTCAGAGCTGTTGGGCTTTCCCACTAAGAAGCTGGTGGATACTAATGTATATGGTGGTGTCTGGGGTGCTTTTGGGGGATTGTTGTGGGTGAACTGTGCTTTGCTTTCAGGAAGCTATCCAGTCTCTTCCTGTTGCTGTGGGAAGAGCCACCCTGCAGGTACTTGTGGAGCTGGAGGGGTGCAGGGGTGGGTTTGGCACCCTAGAGAGGCCCATTTGGAGAGGTGCCACAGAGGTGCCCTCCATGTGTGAGCTCTAACCTGTGGAGCTTTAACCATCCATATCCACCAAATGTCTGCCTGGATCTGTAAAACTGTCGCAATTAAAAAAAATCTAATCGTTTTCTGGTGTTCTTTAATCCTTCTATATTTCCAATCAGCTTGCTCATCTTCAGCTGAGGTCAGCACAAATTCCCTTCTCAAACTTGCACTTCTGGCCTGGAGGAATCCACCTTCTTTGCTGCTACCCAACACCTCTCTTGAGCCTTGATGGTTTAAGTGACCCCTGCCCTGCTGAATAACTCAAGGCCAGGTTGTAGTGCCAGGGGTTGGGAGGTGCAGGGTCTGGCCCGTGCGTGGCTGCTCCTCCCGCCATGGGCTCGGGTGGCAGAGGTGATGCTTTAAGTGGTCTCTGTGCTGCTACCAGTGTAAACAGAGCAGATGTTTCCCCGAGCCCGGGGAGCATTAATGGAATGCGTCGGCCCCGGCTGATGTAAAACATCGCTGCGAGTTTTGGGGCTGAGGTCAGCGGGACTGAAAGCTGATGGGAGTTTAATGTGGAATCTGCCTCTCTGAGCCGAGGGGTCAGCTCAGAGAGCTGTGGCTAATGGAAACACGAGCACACTTGTCATAAATCAGGGCCAAAATGCTGAACAGGCACTGCTGCCACTGGATCCCACGACCAGCGATGGTTCTGTAACCACCCTTTAGCTGTTGGGTGGCTGCATTCCTCCATGGGTGCTCTTCATGTCAGCGTTTGACTTTAGAAGGGACAAAGAGAGGCTGGAAACGGGGGACTGGGGGAAGCTTTGCCTCCATGGGCTGGGAGAGCCCTGCCTGCCTCACCCACCCTTGGCCTTTGTGGGATCCCATGGCTGCTGCGTCCCACCCGTGTGGGAATGCCAGGAGGGCCGCTGGGATACTGTTTTAAACAAGTTGTCCTCCTGGTAGAAGGAGATGGATCGTGTTTCTGCTGTGAGGTTGCTAGGAAGTCCTGAGGCATCCAGGAAAGCGTTGTCGAGGGGCAGGAGGCAAAGCAGGCTTGGCACAGCTTAGAGATCATGTGTTTGTTTTTTTTTTAAAACAAACAAGTCTTGTAAAAAGTAAAGAGCAGCACTTTTCTAGACAATGAGAAGTCGGTTTGCTTTCCGACCAAGCAGCGCATTTCCCGTAAAGCTGGACACTATAACGTGCCATTTGCCAACGAGATAAGATGGTTGTATTTGCTCAGTGATTTATCCCCTGTGAAGCCAATCTGAAAGAATGCTTTATTGCTCTATTTATTTTTTCAAAAGAAGCTTCTTTGACCTCATTTTTTGTGTTGGGAGCGTGCATGCCTTTGAGCTAAATCTCAAAACCCGGTCAAAATTGGGGTCTGTCTTCAGGGTTGCAGCTTGAAGTGCAGCATCCGTGAGCTGTTCGTGGCAGAGATGCCATTCAGAAACCGAGAGGTGAGCAGCTCTCCCCGAGGCCTTTTCTGATTGAAAAGCCTCGCCATGATATCCAGCCTCATACACTCCAACAAAGACGGTCTGCAGCTTAAAGGGTTTGGGTTTTTCTCCCTTTCTGTGTCCTCCTTAAAGGGCAGAGGTTAAAACAAAACAGATGCTCTTGGATGGTGTCTCTGCTCTAAGAGGCAGTTGCTGTGCGAGGCTTTGGCTCCTGGCACGTGAGGCGAGGATGCTCCCTCCTGTCTGTGAGCGGATGTCAGGCTTAATAAAAAACCCAGTCTGAAAGAGCCAGATGATCCCCCGAGTGCTGGTGCTGTTATTGCATTACCTCCATCCCTAAGTTTGCATGTGCAATTATCCGTGTGGAATTGCCTCCTTACGCCACGTTCTCCCCAAACAAGGGAAAGGATCGCAGCAATCGGAGTGGATTGTTCAGGTAGCTGGAAGCTGTGCCAGGTTATGTGTTTGCTGGTAACCTGCTGCTATATTTAGTTTTCCTTGGCCTTCCAGAATGAGCACGTTGAACCTTTCTAGATATGGAGGTAGGCTCAGCAACAGCCAGCCCTAAGCACATCTTGCCAGCTTCTGGGCTTTCTAGTTGTTGTTTGCAGCCTTGGTCTTTGCTGTTCCGTGTCTGGGGCACAGGATAGCGAGATGAGGTTATATGAACGAGAGTTGGTTTTGTAGCTGTTCTGTCAGCAGGTGAAAGCTGGGGTGTTTTTTAATAAAAGCTCTTTTTTTTTTAAGGGTTTTGTTATCATGTGGCCTTAACCCTTTGTGTCGTGTTTCAGGTGTGCAGAGTGAAGAACAGGCACTTTGCAGGGGTCATTAGGTGCCTTTTCCAGTTCTGTACCACAAACAAGCATGCAGATACTTTCAGACACAAATTTCTCTTGCTATGAGATCTTTGCCTAGAATAATTCTGACCTATCCATGTAATTAAAATAAACGTTCTTTTTTGTCTTGGAACTTTATTCTGGTTGCAGCTGTTGTATAAGCTATAGATTTCTAGATTTGTGTCAGAAAACCATGACTTCAGACCACTGGGATTTTGGTGGGTGGGTGAAAGTGCTAACAGATTAATGAGTTTTACTTAGCATCTCCATCTGCCAGACTAAACTGTGTTTTGCACAGGAGACTTAACACAGCTGGTTTGAGCTGGTCTCTGAAAGCAAAGTACCCTTTACCTAGTCCCAGCTGACCCCTGATCTAAAAAAACAAGCACTGCTCTTTCAAAAGGCAGTGCCTTGTGTATAATTATATTTGCCCAGAGAAGCTGTGGCTGCCCCATCCCTGGAAGTGGCCAAGGCCATGTTGGACAGGGCTTGGAGCAACCTGGGCTGGTGGAAGGTGTCCCTGCCCATGGCAGGGATTTGGAATGAGACGAGCTTTAAGGTCCCTTCCAACCCAAACCATTCAGTGACATACTTGCTTCCCCTGATCCAAGCACTGTGATGAACTCAAGGTGTACAAATGAGGCAAAGCAATGATCATACAGAGAAATGTAGGGGATCCTCTAAAGGCCGGGTCAAAGCCCTGAGTACTCACCAAACACCTGGATCAGGTTCCTTGTCTGAAACTCAAACTCTCACGTACTGCTGTGATGCTTGCAATTACTTTCCTTGTGCTTTACCCCCATAAGGAGATACCTGACTCTATACCACAGATTTTAATTTCTCTCCATCCCAGCATTGGCAACTGGTGGCAGAGGGCAGTGCCAGGGAAGCACTGGCCGTGTGTGTAACAGTGCGGTCGGCTCCAATCTCTGTCGCTGCGAGGGGCAACCTCACAGTCCAGCTGTGAGCAGAGCCGGGGTGAGCAATGAGATGGCCTGATCAGAGAGAGATGCTGTGCATTAGCTGTAGCTGTTGGCTTTTCTGTTCCCTCCTGTGAGCTCTGAAAGTAAATGGGAATGAAGTAGCTGCTGAATAAGAGACATGTTATGCTTCGCCTGCATCCGTTTAGAGGTGGCAAGTTGCCATGGCTAAGACAGCGATCAATTATTATTCTGAAATCAAGGATTATTCTTCAGGTTGTTTTGGGGGGTTTTTTTGGTTTTTTTTTTTTTAAAGAAATGGGATATCTGTCATCACCAGTGCCCAGAAAGTGTATGCAAAATGAGTGTTGCAGTTTAGTGTGGGTGCTGTGTGTGTGCCTGCACATACACACTCTCCTGCCATTCCTGTATGCCTGTGCTTTAATTTTTTCATTGCCTGTGAGACTGGATAAACAGCCCCGACCCCGAGGAGCCCAAGGGCACTGGGAAGCTGCAGGGTGTGGGGGAAAGGCTGGCCTGGCTGATTTGGCTATGTAAAACTGAGAGGTATTTACTCAACACATTGGGTGGACTGTTGTTGTGTGTAATGAGTTGTGCAACTGCACAGCCGTACCAAAACAGACCTCTGACAGTCCTCTGACTTGTCTCCCACATGGAATCGTTACAGCTGCTTGTCAGGAAGATGCAAAATTCCCATGATCTGTTTGCATGTGTTATTCCAGTTTGCTTTCTGCCCAGAATGCCTCTCTGCGTTGTCAGTGAACCTTCTCACCACTGTCTTTGGGCCTGATGACGTGCTATCCCAAAAATTTGGACTGGATAGTTCCTCTGAAGTACCTCACATCGCTATGGAAAAGTGAAAGCAAGCAATGCCAATCACTAGGAAAGCTGTTGTAGTCCTTGGACTTGCATGTTGGGGCACACAGAGTCAAAGATCATATTTTCTTTATGTTATGGCATTAGTGACACCAAGTGTTTTGTTCTGATCCTTAGTCAAGTATGATAGGAAGCCAGAAGACCCTTAAAAAAGTTTAAAATTATTCTCTGCAGTCTAGAAATCTACCTTACAGTAAGATGTTAAAGCTAAGTCTTTAAGGAGAAATGTTATGAGATCACTTGATGAGTCTGTCAGGGTACACCTCCAGAGATGTGTGTAATGTTTTAAATGTAACAGATAATGATAAGTTAGTATTAAAAGTCTAAAAAGCAAAGCTGGCTGAAAACCCATGCTTTGAGTCATCTTGGAGCTTTTGGATCAAGTTGGATATCTTGATGGAGAAGGAGGAAGGAGGAGACTTTATACTAAATTATAAACAGAATTTTTGATAGAGGGAATAGATGCTTTTAGCTATTTAATGGTCACTTCTGGCTCATTCTGGGTGGAAGTCTATTGCTGTAACATCATCACAGTCTGTAGCCCTGTGATTTCAAGCTGTGATCCAGCTAGATTGGCCAGGCTAGGTGTGAACAGACACGGCTGGCTGACAGACTGCAAGGAGTGGGAGCCTGGACTCAGTAGGTAACGCTCTCCTGAGGATCCTGTGGAGAAAGTAAGCACCATTTTGGTATTCAGGAGCGAGAGACCTGTGTGAAAAGGGCTGTAGGTCATCACTGCATCCAAAACTCTGCTTTTTGGCCTGAACTCTGCAAAACAGCCTTTGTTTTGGTGTGGTGGTTTGTTAAATGTTCAGGCTGAGGGTGGTTATTTCAGTACATGTATACTGAGAGAAAGGTCGTGTTATAAACTAGGGATTTCTCCTTCTGGACCAGTGCACGTGGATGTGGGTGTGCAGGAAGGTCCTGCACTGGGTTATTCTCTGCTCATTTCTGTTTGTGACTCTCCCCTTAGCGTTGAATACAGACGTTTATGCATATATTTAGAAAAGGCTTGTCTGGAAATAAACTTCTCTTTGCAGCACTCCACCTCCTGCTTCGTATTGCAAGACTCTTTGTTCTCTCATAGTAATTTTCCAAGTGGATTAGTGCAGGTCACCAAGGCATCCACATCAGTGAAATACAGCGAGGTGTTACTGTCATCTCCCAAAACACTCCAGTGCTCACCCCATTGCTTATCAGCCTGCACTCCAGTAATCCTAATAGCTATGTCAGAGCAAGATTAACAAAAAATCCAGGCAAATATTTATGGTTCACTTCAAGGTATGTATTAATCAGAGAATGTGAAGTGGGGTAGATGCTTTATGAGGAGAGCTTGGAAACCTTGCTCACGTGTGCTGAGGGATGCTGCCAGGCTGGTAAACTTCTGCTGGCTTGGGGAAAAGGTGTGGGGCTGATGATGCAGGGGGGGATGCAGGGGCATCCCCCAGGTGGGAATGGGGAGTGGAGCAGCTACAGATCAAAAAGGGATAATAAGAACCTGTGTCTCAGTTGCCCTCGTATGGCAGCTCAGTAGTGAGAGAAAGGAGAAGAAACACAGACAAAGCAGAGGAGGAGCAGCTTAAGGCTGCAAGAAGGAAGCAGAAAAGCCATGCCATAAAGCAAAGTGGCATCTGGGAAATTCTGGGGAGGCAGCACTGGTAGGGAGGTGATAGTTTTAACCATGAAGACTGGTTCCCTTTTGTCTGTGGGGCTGTGTGGGTTTCTGGAATTTATGGAGTGATATGAGAGGACTGATGAGGTACAGATTCCTCCCCCAGGGTATAGCTAGTCCCAGGTGGATTGGGTGCCTGACTCTAGTAATGCTGAGGATACTTTCCTAGTTTTAAAATTTCTCATAGTTTTTATGTCTGTGCTGACCAGAGTCATGCACTCAGCGGCTGCTGTGGAGGGAATTCTAGTGAGGAAGTGTGGTGGATGCTGCAGTTTAGCTAAAGTCAGAGACCAGTCTCCAAAGGGGAGAGCTGGAAAAGAGAAGGAAACTTTCTGGCTTTAACTCTAAACTCTAGGAGATATCTGTGCTGTCCTTAGTGTGCTATAGTCAAGAAATGCTTTGTGCCTGGTAAGGCCGTGGTAATCTCTAATGCTTAAAATACTGCTTCCTCTTTTTCAGAGGGGGAAAAAAAGCAGGATTCTTTGTAGTTTGTGTGGGTTTGGGGGGTGTTTTGTTCTGGCTCAGCTGCAGAGCTGCGACACCAGAGGGAGTAGGTGAGCCTCGAATAGTTGCTTTCAACAAAAACCAGCAGCAAATAATCACAGCCTTTGCAAGAGGTAAATTAAAACCATCTCCAGCCTGGGAAACATGCACAGCTCAGCATCTTTTCTCCATAAATATTTCCCTGCTGTTGAATCTCTGTAACCCCTTAGGAGCCCAGCAGCTGTGCTTTTCCCTGCTAAAGGCAAGCTGCCTCCTCCCTCTGTGCTCCCTGAGTGGCTGCTGGACAGAGATTTTGGACCTGTCCATGACTGAGCTCTGTGGCTCTGTCAGAACTTATTGGCCTGGAGAAAGGGTTGGTGTGAAACCAGTCTGGCCTTTCCTGCCTGGCACTGGGCAGCCTGACATCCCTGTGCAGCAGTTGTTGGCACTGGAGCAGTGGATTTGGTCATTTCCTTAGCTCCCCTCAGGTGTTTCTGTTGCTGAAGCAGCACTTTAGCTCTGGAGGAGGTTGGTCTCAGTGTCTTCTGTCCCCCTTTAAACATGGGGGTTGTCCAGTCCTTGCACACTCATCAGGGATCACTCAAGGAGCTGGAAGTGTGGATTTTTCACATTTGTGGGATCAAAACTTAGTCTCGCAGGTGGATCATGTTCTTTCCCACCCAGTCTCAATGGCACTGTGTCCTTCTCTACACAGAGATAATACTGTGAGGAAAACATGGAATTCTGCTCTGAGGAAGCTGAGAGCAAGCTGCCATAAGAGGGCTCCAGAGCTCTGTTCTTGAGTAGGATCCTTTGTGGAGTGATCTTCCCCTTTTTCTCTGTCAACATGTCCAAGCTGCCTTAGCAAAATCCTCTTATGCCTGCTGTAAATATTATTATTATTATTATTTTATTGCACTGCTCAGACTAGTTATGAACCTGGTCTTTTAATTTTAATCCGTATGACAAAAATGTACCGTACTACAAAAACGTCTCGAATAAAGCTTCTTTCTTTGAACAGAGGAAATTTGACTTAGTAAGACTTTTTTTTTTTTTTCCCCTTCTCCTGTTGCAACCATAACCCTATAGCAGGAGCTGTGTCAGTACAGATGCAGGGAGAGGAGACCACTGTGAGAGGTTCATCTGTATGCAGGGTGCTGTGTGCCCGTCTGGTAATGAACACAATGAGGCTGGGGATGGATTTGGGCAGGGGAGGGAGTTGTGTTGCCATGACAATACAAATTGTAATGGATGACTCTTCAGATAAAGGAGGAAAGACAGTGTAAAATAAGAGCAGAAAGATGGTGTGAGTTCCAGCCTTAAGAGATGCAGCTTGCTAGAAGAACATGGGGCTCTGGGTGCTAATTCTGGCACTGTTCTTCCCCTGGGGGTGTTGAGGAGCACACAACTCAGCCAGGCCTCTGCTGAGTAAGCGTCCAGCAAGTTTTCCATGCAAATATTTGGACGTGCAGTAATGAGTGCCAGTAATAGCTGAGTGCTGACTGCACCATGGGAGACACTGGGACTGTGCACTGATAGCCTGGTTACCAGTGCAGATCCAGCTGTGCCAGTCTGGTACAGTCAGGCACGGTGCAGGTGGATAACTGTTTATGTTTCTGTTGAGCCCCGAGCAGATTCCTCTGTGTTACCACTGCCTGGAGTAGTCAATGTCCCCTGGAAGCCAGAGGCAGTAAGGGTGTATTTACAGGGAAGATAGTGAAGTCCCGTAGACTAGTCCTGCTGTAAGGGCTTTTCAGGAATCTCCCTGCTGATCCTGTTTAGGTGGAATGTTTCTAATCCTACTGTGAATCCATGTGAGAGACTGGGTTTGTTTTTAGTCATGGCCAGTGTAAGATCTGTTTCTGTTTAAACCTGGCACTTTTTTAACACAGACCCCAAAGTCCACAGTAAAACAGGCTTTTTTTAACTGTCTTTCTCTCAAAACTGTTCACGAGGAGAAACTGAACTTACCCAGTTGCCTGTAATTCAAGATATGTTATGATTCCACTGGTGTCGCTGCCAGTTGTGTCTTGTTGCTCACAAATAGACATTCCAAGGAAGGATGGGATAATTAGAAGCAATCCAGTGATTCTTGTGACTGTATAAAAATAACAGGACTTTTTCAGGATGTGTTATTTTTAGGAGCCTCGTGTCAAAAAGAGTTTGGGGGGGTTGCATTAGAAAACAGTAAAATGAGGTGTCATAGCTGATTTTTTTTGTGCCTTTTTTTTTTCCTCTGAGTAAGATGCATGAAGGTCTTGCCTCATAAAATAAATTGGCACTGTAAGTTGTTGGGACAAGTAACACAGGCCACTGGCTTGCTGGCAAGGGAACATCAGCATCAGGTTTAGCAGGGACCTGCAACCAGCCAAACAGTAGGAAGTGAAGATCTGATTTAATTTGAATGTGCTTCAAATAATACACCCAAAGAAACCTTATAGCCTGAAGCTGTGTGATGCCTATCTGACCTGTTTAATTTGGTGGTTTATTGTGTCTTGGGGAGGGGGACTTTTTCCTGTCCTGTAAGGAGACCCTGCTGTAAGATAGGGTGTTTTTCAGGCTTCTCCTGAAAAGCTGCTCTTCCAAGGGAGAGGTTCCAGATTGGTGGCCAAAACCAAAAAGTGAAGGTTTTGTGGGTTTTCTGTTACAGCATATCCTCCTTGTGCTTCTGGGAAGTCAAGCATTAGTGTTTATATGTTAAAAAAGGGGGAAGAGGGTGGAGGGTCTCAGTAGCTGCTCACTGTGGCTGCTGGGCAACAACTAACCTGCCACACCAAACCCTCCCACAAAGGTACCTGTCTGTAGTATGTGCTACCAGAGGCTGAGCTTGTGTACCTGAACATGGATAAATGAAATTCACAATAAATACTGGAAGTGATCTTGGATGCTCTACTAGTGGGATTTTCCCTGGAGATCAATGGGAGACTTTTGGGAGATGCCCAGAGTAAAGCAGCTTGTCCTAAGGTCTGATGTGGGACAGAGCAGTGTTTCCTTTGGGATAAAGGGTAAGGAGGCAGATCTTCAGTGTTGTCTGGTTCCCTTCTGGCTGGAACTCTTCTGGTTTGAGAGGCTGATGTGGGGAGGGGGGATGCACCAGTCGTGCATGTGGGAACCACTGTAAGGAAGAAACCTGGACCCACTGCAAGTACAAAGCACTGATTCTTTGACTTTCTTTGAAATGATAAAGCTCCAACTGTGTAGTTTTCTCGGTAATAGCAAACTCCCCCAAGAAAATGACAGTAAATGATGTCTTGGGATCTTAACATGTCCTGTGAGCATTACACTGACTTTTCTCCTCAGACACTGCTGTGCTGACATCATCTGCCCTAATAAGACCTGACAAACAGGGTTAACTTTTACTTCTGGACTCATAATCAGGTTTGTGGTTTCCACCCAGTACTGCTGTTTTGTTTGATGTTATTCTGAAAGTGAAACAAAAGTGAAATTTTCCTGTCAGCTTTTGCTGTTGATGCATCTGAAATGCAAGGGGCAGTGTGCTGATGGCAACCAGAGAGCGATTTTTTTTTTTTTTCAGTGCAAGGTCATCTCACCTTCATCTCTGTAAGTGGGTTTAAGCATGGCTGTGGTTATTGGTGTAAAGGAAAGAGAATACTTTTTCATTAAAAAAAGAAAATAAAAGGAAAAGTTAATGTTCCTGATTGTATAACTTCTGACTCCTGGTATTTTTGGATTGAGCCATGTCCACATTTGAGGTCAGCAATCTAGAATAATGTCTGATGGAAGAAACGCAGGGGTTTGTTAAGCAAACATAAACATGCTGTAACTAAAAGGCCAAATGCATTCCTGATGTAAATGAAATTTTCAGCTTGTTAAGCATCGTTTTCTGGCAGAAGCATAAGCAGGGTTGTGTGGAAAGGTGCATATTGGGTCACCAAGGCAAAGGATGCATCGTGCATCTGCAGAGCCCTCACAGAGGCTCCCGACTACCCTGGAGCCCGGGGCAGAGCTCCCTGAACGCTGCCCAACTCTGCCTGTTTGCTGCCATCTCTTTTTGTTTCCCTCTCCTTTTGTCTTCCTTCAAAATGAGACATCTGTGCTCCTCCACTGTCTGGTGTTGGTGCGTCCCTGACGGAAGCAGGAGAAAAACCCTTTAATCCTTATAAGGGGGGTGGCTATGGCCTCTGGTGTTTCCGGAGTTTTAAGGAAGTCCCCTAAGTTCCTCCTTGTTGACTCCCCTCCGAAGAAATGTGACAGATGGGTCTTTTCCTTTTATGGCCAATAACCCTGTTTTCCCTTTGCAATAAAATCCTGGGTCAGAAGTGGAAGTGAGAAGTCGGGCAGGAGGAAGGGGTTGGTCTGACCAGCTCCCAGGGGGTGGGGATGGAGTTTGCGACATAGTAAATTCTAGGCTAAAATAAACCAAGTTACAACATCTACCAGGAGGTGCTGGTTGGTTTGTTTGAGGGGTTTTTAGTTTTGTTGCTTAAGACAATTAGGAACTGTGACTCCCCTTAATTTCATGGGAAGAAGTTTATCTGGTCCAAACCCAAGGTGGTTTTCAGAGTCTGATTGAGTCTAGAGAGCTCTGATTGACTCTAGATAAGCACAGGAGGACAATACACACTTCTTTTCTACAATCACCTTCAGTCCTTTACACCAGGCAAAATGTCTTGGCCTATTACAGATGTCTCGGAATAGTTTGCCCCTGAAGAGCCATTTTCTACAGCAGTTAATGTGGTCTCTGTGCCTGGCACTTGGCACTGGTGGCACTCATTAGCTGAGAACAGGTAATGTTCCTCCGGGTGCTAATTGCTGATAGTGCTGGGAAGCCCAAAGCCAGCTTTGTCAGCCAATAATGTCTTTTACAAATCATCCCTGGCTGCAAATGGTTTGATGAATTTGAACCTTAAAAGTATTTTTCTAATAAAGTCAGTCTCCTGTTTCTTGCTACAAAGTGCTTCATATCCTGTTTCACAAGGTTAATGCAAATGGCTCGTTTGGCACTCGGTTTAACTGCTCCATTTTTAAGTGGTACAGCTCGTGTTTGGTTCCTGCAGAACCTGTCGGCCTCACACTTTAGTTTTGGTTCTTATGTGGCACTTCAGCTCTGAAATTAAAAGGGGGGGAAAAAAGAGAGTAACTGGTTAGGAGAATCTGTGGTGATGTTCCCAGGACTCTTTCATTCCAACCACCCCTCACCAGATCACGGTGTCTGGTTGCAGGTTGGGACTTCTCTTCTGGGGAAAGGTGTTTCCATTCTTTGGGGCTTGACTATGGAAGGCCAGTGGGGTTTGCTGACACAGAAAGCCTCTTCCCCAGGGTTACCAACTGGTCAGTAGGAGCAAAACACTCCCCCACGTGCTGGGGAAGCACTTTGGAAGTGGTTTTGAGCAGCATCCGCATATTCTTCAACTCTGTTTTAACGATGGTGTGTTTGTGATCACACCATTTTATTTTTTCCTTCCTCTCCTTGTCTTTACAATAGACATCCCGGGAAAACGAGAACAGGATCTGGAAGTGGCTCTGGGGCTGGGGAAGTGGCTGGAACTGATCTGTTTCTAAATGTCTCACTTGTGCTGCCAGAATGGTTGATTTAATCTTTTGGTGTCCCATGCTCTGCGTTTCTGTCCATGGCTCATTCCTCTCTGAGGGTGTCATACCAATCCTTTTGGAGGACCTGCATGCACAGCATAACTTAATAATCCACCCTTTGGATAAGGTAATCCCAAAACACCAGTCTTGATCTTTACCTGCATCCAGCCATACCAAAGCACTCCATACTCGCAGTTCTTGTATTTTTTTCTTCCTGTATGAGTGTAGGAGGAGGGAGATGCTCTGTGTGCAGTAAAGGTGACCAGTGGACCCCTGTCCTGCAACAGGAGCAGCATTCCTTGGCAGCCCTGGGTGTTAAGATGGCTTTCCTTCTCCTGAACCAACCAGGATTCTCCCCTCAAAACTGAATTGATATCAGCAATACACGAAATATTCTGGTTTGTTTTGCTGTTGTGGTTGGGTCGTGGCAGAAATGACTGTTGTTACTTGGGGAATGGCCACTGGGTCTCAGACAGATCCCTGGAGATGAGGTGGCTTGTGCTTTTTGGGGGGGTTTTGGAGGGGTTTTTTTCTGCTTTTACAGATGACAGGCTTGCAACAGCTCTGGTTTGTAGACGAGTCATGCCATGCAAATGGTTGAACAGCACGCTTAGTTAAACTTGTGTGCTCTGTGAAGCAAGGGGGGAGGGAGAGGGGAACAGGTCTCTGTGATCAGTGTTTGTGTGTGTAACAGAAAGGGAACTGTTCACTCTGGGGTTTCACAACTCCAGGCTTGCAGCTCTTCCTGTCTCACTTCTGTTGTGATGGCCCTTCTGCTCAACCCTGGGACCTCACAAATGTTGCAGTCATTGTTTTTGGTCTCATTTTCGCTGCCTCTTGCCCGGTCTCACGTGGCTCTGTGGAAGTGAGCTTGTCTTGCTGCATTACCAGCTGTTGTTCAGAGCTGGGCCAGGTGGAGAAGACTCCCTTTGGAGTTGCTAATGCAGTTTAGCTTCAATATCTGCAGATCTGAGATGGTTTTTCTCTTATTCCAAAGTGTTTCCAAGCCCCACATTTTTCTGCGACTATTAAAAAAAGGTGAATTGAAAGGGATTATGTGACTTAACTGAAAATTTAATTACAGATTAAGCAATTCTTCAGTTTAGAAGACAAATGTGCCCTGAATTACCCTCATTTGGCAGGACATTGCAGCACTGCTGTATTAACCTGCCTGTCCTCCTGTAGGAGTTAAGAAGGCTGATCGGCTTTGGTCAAGATTAGGCTGGGCTCAGGGTCAGCAGGCACTTTGCTCAGTGGTCCTGGATCTCTGTATCCCCTCTGCCCTGCTCCTTGCTGGGGCTGGTGGGTCCTTCCCAGTGTCCCTTTGCTCCCTGCAGCCTTGGGAAGGCACATTGCATCATGCAGGACCAAACAGCCTTAGCAGGGCTTGAAAAACCACCCACAAATTGCAGTTTTGATGGTGTTTTCTTGCCACTTCTGCACCAAACAAAAATCCAGGCCCAGCTAGTGAGTGCTTTAGGTACAGGAGGGAATGGAAACATCATCTGAGGGCTCTGAAAGAGGGATCAGTTGCCAGCACATCTCTTTCCCTGATTAGTTTTCAGCACTTTGTTTTATTTTGGTGTATACCCATTTACTTGATATCTTTTACTGTTATTGTTGTTACTATTTTGAACAGGCATCTGAACAGTTTTTGTGATGCAAGAAGAAATCCAGTGCACGTCTACACTGGAGCTTTGGGGTGAGCTCTTCTATCACACTGCACTCTTCGGTGCTTTTGCCTTTTTAGAAGTTTCAGCAGCTGCTGGACAGGCCAGGGGCTCTGGTTTCACCACTGCTTTATTTTAGCAAAGTGAATGAGCCACAGATGGGTCAGTGTCACACTGGTGAAGGTGGAGGTGAGCAGTTCACAGGGCCAATTTCATTGCTCTGCTATAAGTACTGTAGCTATAAATACTGTAGTTTCAGGGTTGGCTGCTGTGTGGCTCAGTTCAGGAGTGCAAATCTGCCCTGTTTGCACAGAGCTTGTGGGGGGAGCAGCAGGTGAGAGGTGACCCTGTACCACACAGGCACTAAAGAAATCATCTGAATTTTGAGATTTCAAGGAGGCCAGATATCAGTTTGCTTTCTATTTTCTTGATCTTTGCTCATCCCCCGACACTTTATTTTTTGTTTACTCTGACCAGTTTAAAGTTAGGAACACTACCCCTCATTTGGCTTTAATTTCCCTGGCAGAGCAAGCTGTGCTTTGCCCAGTTTCTGAGGGTGGATTTGTACCTAGACCAAAGCTAATTACCAGCTCTGCTCAGTTCACCCTTTCCCATCCCTTGCTGGTGTTGTGATGACCTGGAGTGTGAACTTTTGCTGTAGGTAGAGAGTACAGTTAAAAAGGCTTTAAATTGAAAGTGAAGCAGGTTAATGCTGCTAAATTACCATCAAAATTGCCATATTGCAGAGGCTCCTTAAAAGTGGTTTGTAGGTTTGTTACATAAACCTGGGTCTCCACGCAACTGTTGATGGAGGAGAGGACACCTGTAATAGAGCTCCTTGAGCTGATCCTTTTGTGATAAAACAAAATCTGGGAGACTGTAGGGAAACCATCAAAAAACAGGACAGATCTGGAGGAGGCTCTCTCCAGTTCCTGCCACCCAAAGCCCTGGGTAGGGATTTGTGTCTGGGGTGGGGGTGATGGGGGGATTTGTTTATCATGTGGTGGTACAAGAGGGAAGTTTCAAAATTAACTTCAGTAATTGTTCCTCCTCTGGAGTCTCACAATGCATCGTTAGCAGGTACCTCTGCAAATAAGATACCTTGCTTTGGTTAGCCTTATTAACCTTCTTGGCATCCTTGGGTGCAACCCCTGGAGTGACCTGCCTGGACTTATCCTTTAAAAATCAAGCTACTTGTCTTGAAATCTAAGTCTGTTCCTCTCCCAAGGTCTCTATTGTTTCCACCACCTCCACAGATATTTAGCCTTGCTAGATTTCATCACTTGAGTTCCAGCTATTGGAAGCAGCATCCCGTTTTTGTGTGAGATTGTGTAGAAGATTACATGGATAACCTCCTGGATCTCTGCTGAATGGGGCACGGGAATCTGCACTGGGGGAGAGCAGGAGGGGCAGCTGCTGAGGCTTTGAACTCCTCTGCTGGTATTTAATTATTTACCTTGGCTGGGAAGGCAGTAACTGTTATCTGCAATCAGTCCAACAGATCTCAAAGCTGTGCTTGACAATTACAGATGTGTTTCCAGGAGCATGTGCTGAGTTTCTCTTAACTTTTTCCCTGGGAAGGAGCGATATGACCTCAGGTATAGTGATGGAGCCAACATCTTCAGTGTGAGGTCCCAGGCTAGACTTAACCTGTCTTTATAAAGTGGCCAAGCAGTGGTTTCCTCTACTTGCAGTGCAAGTGGATTCAGGTTGGTGGGTTACCACCTCTGGGTAGGTCACAAAGCCAATCCATTCACTAAACTTCCCAGTGAACTGAGCTGGAGAGATGCTGTGTGTGATCCCAACCTGCTCAGCTTCTGAAAAAATGTAATTTTGGGAGGGAGAGCCTATCCTTGTGAGAAACACTTGTTCCTCAGCTCAGGGGAAGGGATCCTGCTGTGATGGATGTGATGCAAATACCTTTTGATGTATTCCTCACGCCCCTGAAGCTTGAGAGAAAGTAGCTTTGAAACAAAGATACTTCTTTTTAAACAACTCAAATAATGAAAAAGCCTTCGTTTTGTACAAGTTGAAATTAAATCATGATCTTTCTCAGTGAAAGAGCTGGGTTTTTTGTACTCTGAGTGTGAGATGAGTGAGCAATTTCTTGCTAGCACCATTTCCACCTCTGACCAGCTCCAGGGTCATCCTGGTGCTGAGCAGCACTTCTTGCATGAAGCTGCAGATATTTTTGCTCCATAGGTCTCTAACCACTTCACCCAAACCAGCTGCTGATCTGGCCATTTAAAGTCAAGCTCTGGGGAGAGGAAAAACTTGCTGTGGTTTGGTCTGTGTGTTCCAGGAACTTCTGAATTACAGATATGAGATAGTCCTACTGACTTAGGCAAGAGGTGGGAGTTACCACATATTTCTGGTTGTCTGATTTGAACACAAATGATCCAAAACTTCATGGGAACCAGCCTGCCAGCATTTTTCTGAAAGGAGAAGGGCACTGAGTATCCCCAGTGTCTTAGAGATGGGGAGGGAGTACAATATGCTGAATTTACAAGAGCAGGCAAAACAGGAGGCATTGCTTGGATTCATAATGTTTGGTAAGGGGGCTTGATATAAAAGCTCTAATGAACCTTTTTAAAGGTTGGACTCTGATCTTGGAGGTCTTTTCCAACCTTAATGATTCTATTTTATGGTGGTGTTGGATAAAAATGCATATTTTCTTTATCAAGCTTTTAACTCTCAGTCACTCTTAGGTCTCTGTTTTTACACCCTGGAGCATTTTTACAGCCTAGTCCGAGCTCGTGCCTCTGCTTTATTTCTCCTGGCAACCTCTCCCCTCGCAGAACAAACCGTACTCAGGAGAGGAAACCTCAGTTTTTCCCGGGTTTCTCTTGGCTGCTGCCTCCTCCTCCTCCTCCTGCCTGTCCCTGTGGTGAGAGCGGCCACCGCTGAGCGGCAGCGCTGCCCGGGGAACAGCCGAGCTCCCGGGGGAGCAGCAAACACACCCACTGGCACCACAGACACCCTCCCAGCCCCTTGCTCCTCACCCCATCACCCATCCAAGGCACGGCGTTCGTTTCTCTGCACTGTCTGGATTTTGTGTGTTTGGGGTTGGTACCTGCCGGCAGCTCCAGGACTGGAATATTCCCACAGGAGTTGGTGCTGGAAGGAGCTCTCTCTGCACTGGGGTCCCACCTCCCCATGCTGGGTGTTTGTACATCCCTAAAGAGGGGTCTCTCACCCAAACGGATTGTCTTGGGCTGGATTACAGTCTCTTTATCCCAGCTTAGCATGTAGGAAATCCCAGAAACAGCCCTGAAGGAGTGTGTTCATGAGAGCTTATCCATGCTTAAAGGTTGTATTCATTTAGCTACTTTTGCATCTATTTTTAGTTAAGGTCTGTGCAGCTTTGTGGGCAGCGAGACCTTGTGGGGAGGAAGGCTGTGTGGTTCTTTGTTTTCCCATTAACTCATCTGGTTGGGAATTGCAGCTCTTTAATTAAATGAGTGCAGTACAGAGTGGCCCTGAGGTGCCGTTCTGAGACACTTGCGTTCACATCTGCTTTTGGGTAAAACTGGGCCTGTTTGAGGTTGGCCTGTGCTATTGTGTGTCCGAGAGCAGGAGGAAGCAGCGAATCAATCACTGGGGCTCCGTCCTAACATTTCACGGGGCGTTTTACCTCCCTCCCAGCGAACATCCCCATGTGTGCAACCGGCAGAGACCACTGGAGTGTGCACCTCGCCCTTCCTGGGGGATGCAGGGAATCGCAGCAGCAGCACAAGGATTTAATTAACCAACATATGGAAAGCTGAGGGAAGCGCTGGACCCGGCTCAGAGCCACCACTGGGAGCGGAGGGCGGTGCCGACAGCCGGGTCCATCGCCTGTTGTTGTTTAAGTTGAGCTTCCCCCACCCCCTTTGCGTTTTGCTCAGTCAGTAAATGGCTTCGTGTAAACTCCTACGGCACAGGCGGGAATGCCGTGGGCAGTCGGGCTGGGATCCGCGCGTATCATCTGATGTTTCTGTCCATGTGGCATTTGTTTGGGTTGCAATCAGGAAAAGCTGCTGCATCTACGTTGCCAGCAGTGCATACAACAGCCTGACTGTGGCCAAGAGGGCGTGGAGACTGGCAAGGAGAAGTTGATTCCCTGGAGTTTGGGGGGTTTTTTTCGCCCCCTGATACGTGGGCTGGACCTTGGAGAGGTCCATTTTTAGTTGATGATAGATTGGAAGAAAAAAAGTTTAGGCTGTGCTTAAAACTGTAGCATCCATTGGAAGTGCTGAGGAAGGAAGGTGGTAGGTTCTGCATAAAACACTTCCTTGCTACCACTTTTAGGTGCTGGGACAACTGGCAAGGGCGTTTAAGGGTTGTGGTGCTAAAAGCCAAGTGGCCACCCTTAGCCAGGCTGGCCCTGAGCAGAGAAACACTGCTGACTCTGGGAACAAAGGATCCTCCTGAACCCAAACATGTTTGTGTTAATCCTGGCTGCTTCCTGGCGGCCAGGGGGGAGGAAGCAGAGCCACTACCCCCAACAGATGTACAGTGAAGAGATTACAGGGTGCGATTAAACACCCTCTCCATCACATCCTCCCCTCCTCAGCCCGGCATTAATGGGCTGTCCCAGGCTGCCTGCCAAGCTCAGGCAGATGTAACAGGCAGCAAATACTTAATCTCCCATATCCGTGCCTGGTTTGGAGCTGTTTCCCAATGCCAAGGCTTCTACAAACACACTGTCCCTCGTGGGGAAGCTGGGAGCTGGGTTGGCTGTACCTGCCTGCGAGGAGTGGGATGGGGGAAGGCAGGAGAACACATGGAATTCTCACCATCCAGAAACGATGCATTTAGCTGAAGTGCTGTTAAAACTAAAACTCAGGTACCCCTACATGAATACAGCAGGGTGCCAGAAAAGGGACCGAGTGCCAGAAAAGTTGGGAAGGATCTTTATTTTGGTGGACTGACCTGCTTTTTGTCTGCTACACTTGGAGTAGATTTCAGGGCTGGGAAGGACTTGCTCCCTCTTTGTGTAGGTTTAGGTGGTGCCTGATATTGCTGTAGCCAGTCTTAGTGCCAAGTGCTGCTCTTCCCATGGAAATAATCTAGACTGGTTGCAAAAAATCAGCTATTCTACTGTGTGTTTAGGTTAATTAATATGGTAATGGCAGAGTATGTTCCATTATCAAGCAAAAAACTGATTCAAAAATACAGGCACCCATTGTGGAAATTGTAGAGTTCAGAATTGTCATCATGTGAGATGTGCAAAACCCTCATCAATCAAGTTGGGGTTGGATTTGACTCAGTAAAAATTAATCAAAGTCACTTTTCTTGGGTGAGGGCTGTGGCCTCAGTTCTGGCACTGGAGCAGTTGCCGTTGTCTGAATCATGGACGCCCTCCCAGTTCTGTGGGAAGGGGTCCCACATGAACTCCTGTAACCACCAACAATGTACCATTGTCTTGGGCAAAGGGAAAAGTTGCATCAGGTTCTGCTAATGACACGTGAATGGTCCATATTCCCCTGCCTGTGTTCTGGAGAGGACGTGGCTCGGTCAGAGGCAGCACCAGGTGACACTCGGGAGTCTGGAAGCCCCAGGAACATCCCCTGCCCGGGGTGCACTGGCACAGGCAGAGCTGCCTGTGGGTTTGCAGCTCCTCGAGGACAACACGGCTTGGGAGGGATCCCAGAAATGTGCACAGCTGTGATGGACCCGCTGTGCTGCACTCACACGGAGAACCGGATACCTCCTATCGTGCCATCCCAGGAATCTGCATGACCGTGCACAGAAATGCCTTTTCCTGAGTGCAGGAGACAACTGTTTGGCAAACAACAGCAGCCTGGGCTCCAGGGAGAACGTTGTTTCCAGTAGCTGCCAGGCTGGAGGCAGTAAGAAGAGGCAAGGGGAATGACTTGGGACGAAGGTCTAAGCGGCGCCATCTGCTTCAGAAGGGCATAGTTTCTAATTCGGCAGCAGAGGAGGCTCCTGGAGTTAAGTAATTGGGAATAGCAGGCTCCTGGCTGGAAAGTGTGCCAACCCTCCTGGCAAAAAGCTGTTAAATCTCTGTTGCTGGCGTGTGAAAGCAGTTCTGTGTAACACGGCTCCAAAGGCTGTTTTTAACCCTTGGTGTACGTAAAAAAAACGCCATAAGGCACTTTTGATCTTGGAATGGCATGTGGCCAGGTGTTGGGAATAAAGGGGGAAGGTGGGTCCTCATCGAGGTATGTGAGCAGCTCCAAGTCTGATCCAATGCTTCCAACAGCCAGATGTGGGCTGCCAAAAATGCACACAAAATGGTGCCTGTTTTAACAGCTTTAGCAGGAAAATACAGGGTGTGATGAATGATTCATGAGGATCAGTAGAACCAAGGTATTTACTGCCCCTTAAAACCAGGGCCTGCCTGCCAAGGGGTGCATTTGCAAGGTGAGTGATCACAAAATCCTCTGCTGAGCTTTTGGGACACCCAGTCATACACTTGGCTCTGCTCTTGCTCCAGCCCTTACCCCGCAGTCTGCAAACATGTCCAGCTCAGCAGCCAGGACGAGGAGCCTTTCATTCTCCAGATGAAAGCACGAGCTGTTGGGCATCTCCCAGCGAGCACAGATACAAACAAGTCCACATTTCACACTCCCCCCTCCTGGGGTGGCTTCCTTGGAAGCTTTGGCCTTCATCCTGTTTGTCTGATTCGCGATCAAAAGAGCGTTGCTGCCTACGTGTGTCTCAAAGCAGTTTCTTCTATCATGTCTCATATAAACGTCCAATTTCTTCATTAAAATAAAATTAAGGCAATGCAATCAAACAAGATCTGTCTCTGCAGTCGTCATCTTTTGCTGATAGTGAGACCAGGGCTGGGCAAAACTCTTTTAGGACCTTCTTTGGTGTGCAGGGGAAGAGGATGCTGCACAGCCATATGGGTTTTCCTGCCAGGGGGAAAGTTGGATCTGAGAGCCTGAGCCCCAGCCATCCTGGAGATGAAACAGTTGGATTGTGAAACATGTATTTTTTTTCAAGTTTGATCTGGATGTTTTTTAATCCTCCTCAAATTAAAGGAAAAATCTCTTGTTTGGCCCAAAACAAAATTATGTTTTCTTTGGCTAGCCAGCCAAAAAATCAGCTCTGTCCCCAGTGTTGGTCCAAGCTCCCATGCCAGTTGTACCTCCACAGCAATCCTGCTCCATGCAGCTTTACCAGTCCTGTATTACAGCCTTGTTGCTTAAGAGTTTGCAAGAACAAGAGAACTCAGTCACTTGTATAGTTCAGCTATTCTGGTTAAATTTGTAAATATTTGTTCATATTTCATCTCTGTTTTATGGATGTTTTTCCATGTTCTGCCTTTTTAAGCTGTTTAATCATGTAAACTGCTTTAACTTTATTTTGTGAGGTTTTACAAAACTTTTTTTATATATGTATATATTTGCTTTTATGCCTGGTGAAGCACAGTTTCTGATGCAGCTGCAAGGTTTCCATCACCTACAGAACTAGAAGCCCTTTATATGAAGGAGGTTCTTGGTCAGGAAACAGATGAACTTGATGTACTTTAGGCACCACATTTTCACCTCTGCAGTCTCCTGTGGGGTATAACCAGTGTCCCAGGAGTTTTAGGTGAACTAGGATTTATGGATTAATTTTGTATCCATTTTCTTGTGCCTTGTCCCTTGGCTCCAATTATTTATGGACTTTTGTCTTCAGCAGAGGACAGACCTGCAGACCTCTGTACTATACTGCCAGCCCCCTCCTCAGCTGAGAACCTTCAGCTTGGTGGGGGAAGAGATGGGAATTCTTCCAGTTCCTGGTGCTGTTAGTGGTGTGCTGGGTCTTTTCTTCCTTTAATGTTTGTTATCTTCCTCAGGAAACATGCCGCAAGTGCCAGGGGCTGTGGAAGGAGCACATGAACCTCACCTGTGAGCAGCTGGCTGAGAAGGATGACATCAAATACAGGACATCCATGTAAGTGAACTCCATAACCAGGGAAAAATGGGGGTGTGGATGAACTGGTAATCAGAGTACACTGGGCAACGGTGTGGAGGGGGTGAGACCCCCCCACTGCCCTTGTGACCCTCCATTTCTGCTGGCTGTCAGTGCCTTCCACCAGAGAGGTCCTGGGGATGTCAGAGCTGAGGGGTCAGACGGCTCCCAGGATGGGATTTCTGTCTGTGAAAGATACTTGGCAACAGATCCAGCTGGTAATTTGAGAATGTGGGAAAGTTGTCACTAGCCCAGCCTGCTCCTCTGGCTGCCCCGGTGTCTCCAGGCTGGCACCTGGTCCTGCTTGGAGGTGAGAAACCCCCATTAGCATTGCTGGGGGGAGAAGGGAGGTGTTGCACAGAGGCAAAGAAGGGGATTGAGTCACAGTAAGTCCTTATTACCCTTTGAAAATCTGGAGTGGAGACCTGCACTGTTTGCTCAGCTGCTGCTTTGTGGGAGAGGATGTGTTTTCTTACAGAAGCTTGTCCCTGTTTCTAACCAGTTTGTAGGAGTTGTTACAGAAGGGAGTCACATTTTGAAATGGGCAGGTGTCAATTCCGAGTGTTTCTGTGAATTCTTTTGCAGTTTAATTTCTCTTGTTGCTACAGTAAATGACAAAATCCTCTGCCTTTAGGAAATAAGAGAAGTTTCATCCATGGAGTTACATGTCTGGTGCAGCCAAGTGGGGCTTGCCCACATTGCCTAATCCTTTCCTCTGATTTAGTGTGTCTGGCCTGAGTTGAGGTTTTGAATGGGATTTGAATGACTGTTGCTTGCTCATCCCTCAGTCCCTAATTCAGAACAAAATCTTTACAGATTCGATAGCACTTCTTTTCTCTGCCACTCCTTTCCCTGTAAGAAAGAGGGGAGAGAGGGAGGAGGAACGAGTTGTCATGTCCCTAATAAGGAAAAAATACAGGTTTCAAAACCTTTAGCAGAATGTTGCTGTGCACAGATGAGTCTACTGTCTGATACAATAAAAACTTCCTTTTGAAGCCCTGCATAAGGAAAGGGAAGCACAGCTGGAGTTCAGGCCAAATTTCCTGCCTTGCTCAAAGTTTCCAAAAAAAAAATCTGCATCGACAGCATCCTGTTGAGTAGAGGAGGGAAGAGCAGCTGCAGCTCAGAGGAAAGTCAGTCTCAAGTTGGGTTTTTTGTCTCTATTCTTAGCACATCTCTAAATGCCCAAGTGCAGGTCATGCTGGGTATAACTGTGTGTGAGCTTTGGGTGACTGCAAGGCAGGGAAGTTCCCACCTCACCACTTCCTACTCCTTTGGTTGTGCTGCTGGAGCAGTTTGTGGGGCTGTGATCCTCAAAAATACCTCCCTGCCATCTCCCAAACGTGTGTTGACTTTGTGGGTCCGCTGAAGTAGCTGGGTGGAGGTGCCTGGCTAAGGATGATCCTTCCCCACTGCCAGGCCAGCACAGAACTGTGCTACCCTCCATGAAAACACACTGTCTTTGCTCTTCTGTCATCAAATTTCACTTCTAGGTTGTGAATTAAAGCGTAACTTGATCTCCAGCGGTTAGGAAATTGGCCCTTAGGATGATAATTTATATTCTTAAGTCTTTTAATTAAATGACCGAGGCTTTCTTCCATTTCTGTGCCAAAATAGTATTGCTGCGAGCTGAGCCTGTACTGGAGCGCGTGTCGCTGCCAGAGTGTCCCTTGGGAACAGGGACTGTGCTTTGTCCTGGATTCCCACTTGTGCTCTGTTTAGAGTGAACCCATCTCTTAAACCTAAAACAGCAATTTTCCAATTTTCTGGAAAATCTTAGGAGAATTTTAGGAGAAGAGGGAAAGCCGAGACTCTGTGGGGAAAGATGCGACTATTTTTCACTTCCTGATTTAAATTTAACAAAAAACCAAATAAATCTGGAGTGTAGCAGCCAGGCTTGGAAAAAAATATATGGTCGTGGCAGCTTGTAGCCAGAGCAACATAAAACTAGCTAGAGGTGACAGCCAAGGGTTTGCTTTTCCTGAACTTTATCTCCCTGGCTGTATTTCTCTGCAGCCAAGTCAAGCATCCACGTGCCCTTTGGCCCTTGAACTTGCCGCTCCAATTCCTCCCAAACCAGAGCCTGGTGCTTTGGCTCTCGTGGTAACCAGGATCAGGGCTGCAGCATGCAGCCAGTGATTGACTTTTTTTTCACTTATTTTGTTCTTGAGTTGTCGTGGGCTGGCTCCAAGTGGAGCTGAGCCCGGACCTCTTTGGAACAGCAATGGAGTGTGGGGATGGTGTAGGAGGAAAGAGGAGGGGGCTAAAGCATGGCTGGGGCAGGGTAACAGTAGTTGTACCACAGGCTGGTGAGTCAAACACCCCTTTGGTAACTCTTCTCCCTCCCCCTGCAGAGAAGAGAAGATGACAGCTGCCCGGATTAGGAAATGCCACAAGTGTGGGACCGGCCTGATTAAGTCCGAGGGCTGCAACCGCATGTCGTGCCGCTGCGGCGCCCAGATGTGCTACCTCTGCCGGGCTGCCATCAACGGCTACGACCACTTCTGCCAGCACCCTCGCTCCCCTGGGGCACCCTGCCAGGACTGTGCCAAGTGCTCCCTCTGGACAGATCCCACAGTAAGTAACAAAGGGGTTTTGTGAATGATTCTCACCCCGGTTTCAATCACTGTTCCGCGCCGGCACATTGAAGTAACGCGCCTTCCACTGGGGAGAACAGCTGGATTTAGGCAGCACAACTTTTTTTTCCTTCCCAAAGGCAGCTAAAAACCACACTGTCCTGCATCAGCACAGGGTCACATCTGACCACAGCTTGGAAGTAGCTTGTGTCGCTTTAGGTAAAACAGCTTCTGTCAGATAAGGACTGGAAGTGCTCTGAGCACTGTTTGGGGGAGCAAGGCTTGTGGAAAGAGCTGGTGGGGAGCTGCTGGCTCCAGGCACAATAGCTGGCATTGGGATTATTGGGACTCATTCCTACTTTTGCAGCTGAGATGGTGTTGGCATGGCTTGGCATCTGGAGGGAAAGGTAATTGTGGTTTTGGTGCCCAGATCATCTGACTGCTGGTTCTGAGTCCCATCACAGAGATGGACCTGTTGGAAAGCTGTCTGGGAGCCTGGAGTTGTAGCTGAGTCCGTTCTCAGGGCTGTTGTGAACAGCTGCAAAGGGAGAGCTGAAGCATGGAGAGAGCTGTGAGGGAAGCTGCAGTAACTTAATACAGCTCATAGCTGTGACAGACATGGGAAAACTTGCTGCAGCATCTCTGTAAATAGAGGTCTTCAATACCAGAAATCTAGAAGGAATGTTGGTAGGAGCAGGAGTTGAATTTCCTGATTTCAGCAAAGCTGTAGAGCAACAATGTGGATCTGCCTTCCCTGGGCTTGTCTGAGCTTCCTTTTTCCCAGTGTTTCTTTGTCTCGGGCTTCTGTAGCTTTCCAGGCTGCTCCCAGCCCCCCTCTCTGCAGGGGATGTGCACAGTCCTGTGTCTGCAGGGAGCCAAGGAAAAGCCACTCTAAATCCTTCCCTTCTACCTGCAGGCTGTTGGGGATCTCCCAGCATGTCTCAACCAGCGTAAACTTCCTAGTCCTCTCCTTGCCTGCTTTTATTCCCTGCATTATCCTGTCAACGTGAGCTGTTAAACCAACACAGACACCTCCTTCCAGGCATCCCTCTAGCGTTTCCAACACCTGGTTACGTGCTTCTGGGATTCCTGTCCCACTGCTCCCCATTTTCCACCAAGATGCAAATCCAGGGTCCCGCAGCGCTGTCATCCGTTGTTCCCGTCAGGCTGCTGATTGTGCTGGGTGATGGCGTTTGTTCAGAGCCAGAGAAAACATGAGGCCCCTCAAAAAGCTCGTACTGTACTTTCAAAAAAATAAATAAATAAGCAGCACAAAGAGGCCACTGTCACCAGACCCTTTCCAGCTCTCTAATTAACCAATGTTGTGGCAAAGAAAAATTTCCCGCTGTCAGCACAGAGCTGGCACTGCCTGCCCTTGTATTTTTTTATTATTTTTTGGATGACAGAGCGCTGGTGGGCTGGGGAGGTGAAGTTGGGTGACTGTCCTTGCTGCAGTGCAAAGAGTAACGTGAAACTCAACTGCTGGCTTGAAGCTGAAATGGTGGTGGGTACCTGTGTGTGTTTTCCTCCTTCATAAGGGGCTTAGTGACACCATCCCAGCCCCTTCTGGGTGGTCTGTGCTCTCATATGGGACATGAAAACAGGAGTTATTCTGGTAGGTGTGAAGAGGGGAAAGGAATTGGAGGATTTGAAAGAACAGAAGACCATTGCATCAGCAGTGTCCTGTCCATTGTCAAGGATGATGTCCACCCAAGGATCCACCTGTGAAGGATCTGGTTTGGGTCTCGCTCCCTATTATTTACAGCAAAATTCAGGTTTCTTTAAAATGGGGAACCCTTGTTTTTTTCTAAATGTTTAATGTTTTCCGAGCCTGAAATGATTCTTGTGAAAGTATAAGTAAAACCTATTCATTAGCTTGGGTTAAAAACAAATTAAAGACAGTCCTCTAGGAACGGCAGCATCTCTTAGTCTTTGTCTCAAGTGATCTTGAGAGAGTAAAGCAGAGGCTTCAACATTTCCCATAATTAAAGGTTAGTTAAAATCTTGTCCCTATGCTGTAATCAGGCTGGAGTCTGATTGAAGAGTATCACTGCAATATTTGCTGGCTCTGGGACAAGCTGCAGTCGGGCTGTGGGCAGCAGGAATTGTTTAATCCCTGCATTTCTTCTGGAGCTAATTGGTGCCCTGTGCCCCTGTAGGAGGTGAACATGTTCCAGGAGCTCTTCCCAGGAAGCTGCTTGGCCAAAACTCCTCGTGTGCCTCTCCTGCAGCCCATGTGGGCTCTGGCTCGGCTTGCTGGGAAGGGGCTGATGCAATATTGCCAGAGACAAAGCTCAGGAAGGAGCAGTGGGAATAAAGCTGTTAGAAAGCATCCAAAGGAGAGCTATGAAGATGGGGAAAGGTCTAGAGGGGCCATACAAGGAGCAGGTGAGGTCACTTGGTCTGTTCAGTTGGAGGTTAGACCTCATCAGGGTCTGCAGCTTCTTCATGAGGGGCAGCAGAGGGGCAGCTCTGATTTCTGATCTCTGCCCTCTGGTGACCAAGGGAACAGCATGAACCTGTGTCAGGGGAGGGTTAAGTTGGATATTAGGCAAAGGTTCTTCCCCCAGAGGGTGCGTGGGCACTGAACAGGCTCCCCAGGACAGTGGGCACGGCCCCAAGGCTGCCAGAGCTCAAGGAGCATTTGGACAATGCTCTCAGGGACAGGATGGGATTGTTGGGGTGACCTGGGCAGGGCCAGGAGGTGGACTGGATGATCCTTCTGGATCCCTTCCAGCTCAGGATAGTCTGTGATTCTATAAATTGGCTCTGGGACACAGGGGCTGTGTTTGCCCTGATTTCTAAATATCTGTGGCAAACCTGAGCTTGCTGTGTGCATTTTATCCAGCTTTTACAAATCCCGTGATGCAATTTGACTAATGCATTCTGGCTGTTTTGGTAAACCAGGTTCTGCTCTCAAACGTATAATTTTGGATTTAATACTCATCTCTGGGCTATCAGTAATGTTGCACAGAGGCTTTTTTTGGGCTTCAAAGTTTAAGATGTTTTTGGTAAACTCTTCAAACCCTCCCAAAGGCCCATTGCTAAAGTTCAAAGCAAAAGACTAATCATCATGAGGTGTTTGCAATTATCCCTCCTTCTGGTGTCATAAAAAGATGATGCTGAGCGAACACTGTGCAAAACTTCAAATGCATTAAGGAAATGCATGAAGTGCACGACGCTGCCTTCAGGATTTGGAAGGGGGGGAGGGAAGCTCCCCTAAATTTAGGATGTGGGGTTTGTGGTAGATTTTTGTGGTGTGTTTTTTTTTTTTTTTTTTTAACTGCTATAAAATGCCTCGATCACAAGCATATGGTTAATCCAGGGAATTCGCAGAAGGCCATCCATGTGGAATGCCTGTTGCTAAAATAACTCTGCATTTCTTGAACGCCAGCGTGTGCTTCGGCCCCATCCCGGCCCCCCTTTTCCTGCAGCACTGCGGATGCCCTGTTCCAGTTACAACACAGCCTGCTTTTATCCCTGCTTCCTGCTGCATGGAGGAACACGCCGGAGACAGCCGATGCCTGTTCTTGCTCAGGCTCTCCGCAGCTGATCTGGGAATGATTTGAAACAAAACCCCTCAGTCCTTTGGAAGCCTCTGTCGCGAAAAATCATTTCAAGTTTATTAGTAACGGCTGCGGCCACACGTACGGGGAAACAGAAAGCAGTAAAAGGGGGCAGAAAGGGGGAGGCAGCGGTGGTGGAGCACTTTCTAAAGTAGGGGAGGGGTTGCACAGCCCAGAAATAGTCACCAGGTCTCTTGTTTTCCCTCCTTTCAGGAGGCGGCAGCCGCTTTCCTGTGACACTTAATAATTAAAGATAACGAGAAGCACAGGAGATAAAAACAGAGCTTTCAAAAGCTCCCTGGCTGGCACTTTTGTTCTGGGCAGAGGAGGTTTTATTTGGGGGGAGGTTGTCTCTGTGTGACTTGCCGAGCTTTTTATCTCCTTTGCTGCTGTATTTTCTCATTCCCAAGGGCAGCTTGTTTCTCCTTGGGCTCTTTCTGCTTGTGGTAGGACCCTGTTTGGTTGCTGGATGAGGCTCCCCTGCACCAGCATTGTTGTAACAGGCCTCCCTGCCATGAAAAAGTGTCTCTCTTAGCAACCCAGCCCGGCTCCTCAGCTAATCCATCCACAGACCGAGCCATCCATCCGTTCTGCTGTGATTGGCTCCATGCTCCTGCATTCCCTGGATTCAATGGGAGAGGGCTGAAAGGAGAAGCCTCCTCCACACCACTGAGATCCTTTCCCAGGTGGGGGATCCAAGGGCAGGCTCCCACACTGACCAGGGATGAGTGTTTATTTTTTTTGGCTCTGGGACTGGGGATGGCTCCTGCACGGAACATCCTGACGGTGAGTCTGGGGCAAAGCTCAGTCCTGTTTTGCCTCTTGAAAACACAGCTGCTGTTAAATAAGCACTTTTGTTTTCTGCAGTGTTTGCAGATAAAGAGGGTGAATACATCTCAGAGATCCTTTGCATTTTCCTCTTGGCCACCTCCCTTCTCCCGTGATGCAGCGGAGCGTGGAGAAGGGCTGTGCTGAGCATTGCCTGCATTTCTGCTCTCATAGGAGAGCCAGGTTACATCCTTGCTCCAAAAACACATGGGCTGGCCAGTGCTGAGACTCCCTCAGGGTGTGGGGGTTGCTTTTTTCTTTCTCTTCTTTCTTTCCTTTTTTTTTTTCTTTTCTTGCTGTAGGCAAAGCAGCTGACAGGAAGATGACTGGTAGCTTGACAAGATGAATCCCCTCAGTCCACACAGCCTGTGAACAGGCTATTAAAATTATAATCTAATCCTTTATTAAGGGGCATGAACCTGCTCAGGAAAACGGACACAAGGAGCTTTTGAAATCTGCAGCCTCCACCTCATGTGATGTTAAATGGTTTCTCACCACAAAACCAGCCATAAGTGTGCTAATGAAATCTTAATTTTTGGTGTGGGTGCTTCACCCTTCGATGAATCTGTCATCTCTCTAATTACTGTGGAATCAAAAAACAACCTTTGCTTCCAAAGAATTAGAGGTATTTTGCAAAATTCACTAAAATAACACTGAGACTTTTTTTTTTTAAATTCTAACCTGCACAATATGTATTAAGCAGAACTTGTGGCATCAGCTTTCTTTCAGGAACACCCTAAAATTATCTTGCTGTTTACATATCATCAGTTCTTTTGTTCCATCAGGGATGTGGCTCTTTCCTAAATACTGCAGTTATTGAACTGTACTGTGTATTCATCACTTGCCAAATTTAATGTCAGCCTCTTAAGTAGGAAGGTGCATCTTGTGCAGTGTATTTCTGTTCTTTTGATATTAATGGATACCAGTTTTTCAGAAATACTGATGCAAAAAAAAAAAAAGAATTCCAGGCCAAGGCTTGGTATGTGGGATTAAGCGTAAGCACTTCTTAACCTTCCAATGGGACAATACACTTTTATCAGCAGAGAAGCAACAGAGCTGATAAGTTCTGTTCTTGGGGCACGTGGTTTGTTGTGCCTCTGCTGCAATTTGCAGAATTAGTCAGGAACTCATCATCCTGATCCAGGTCTGTTCCTGGCAGGTTTTTTGCACCCAGGGTGTGCTGTGAGCTGAAACCCAAGAGGGGTTAAGTGAGGACCTCTGGCTGCTGCATTTGTGGGGGTGTGTTTTATGTTGTCCTTGGGAGTTAGGAGTGGGTTTGGAGGCCTGGCAGATGGGGTTTGCTGTTCCCTGTTTCCCGTGGCGCTCTGGGAGCCGCAGTAATTGAAGCAGCATCACCCTGGTGAGGGTGCAGGTGGCTCCAGCCCTGGGGCAGATGGATGTGTCCAGCCCCATTAGGAAGGAGGTCAGCTGCAGTTTAAACTGGGAGGGTCGAACAGCCTTTGCTGCAGGAGGATGTGCAGAGTTGTGCTCTTGGTGTGTCTGATTCTCCAGGTTTGTGTGGGGCTGACTGGAACTGCAGCGTCACGGGTGGTGGTGTCCCTGGAAAGCACCATTTCAGAGGGTTAATTGTAGATTTTTGTTGGAAGGGACCTTAAAAATCATCTCCACCCCTCTGCCATGGGCAGGGACACCTTCCACTAGCCCAGGTTGCTCCAAGAGCCATCCAACCTGGCCTTGAACACTTCAGGAATGGGGCAGCCACAGCTTCTCTGGGCAACCTGTGCCAGAGCTCCACCACCCTCATGGGAAAGAATTTCTTCCATAATCACAGACTTAGACTAAAGTAAAAGCTTTTTATTTGAAGTTAAAAGACACTTCTGCACATTTTTAGGCTTTAAGGTGAGGTTTGTACCTTTGTGTGAGGAGAGGAGATAGGGTCATCTTGCTCAGCTGAGCTTAAAATATATTTCCTGTCTTATAACTAAAAAAACAAAAACACCTTCAAGTACATCTTTTTCAGTAAGTAGCAATAAAATGTGAGTGGTGATTATCTCCATTTTCAACAGCATTGCAAAAAGATAGTCTGAGAATTAAAAAATATGAAGTCTTAAAGCTTTGGGGCAACACTTTGAGAGCACTTCTGGGGCAGCAAAGGAGCAGGGGATGTTTGGTTGCCTGTGGAACGTACCCAGGTGGTTTTCCAGCCAGGGAACATCACAATCTGATACAAGGGGGGTAGTTAGACATTCCCTATAGGCTCAGAAGAGCCATTCTTCAGCAGTTTTTATGGAGATAGATAGGCTGTAATTAACAGTCCATGGAAGCAGCCTGCTTGGAAAAGAAAAAAGGCATGTCCTGGAAAGTCTTAATTTTAACCATTGACTCACAGGATAATAAAAGGGAGGGAAGTATTGAGTTTTTTGCTTTCTGCACATTAAGATAACTGCAGTCTCCTAGGGAAACCTTATCTGGTGGTGGAGGAGGGGACTTTTCCCCAAGCTTCCCAGGCATTGCTGCTGGACACGTGCAGGACTGTGAGATGAGAACTGGGAAGCTTAAAATAATATCAAAATAGCTGCACACATGAAGCATATTTTGAATTTAGTTCCAGAGCATTCTTCAAAATACACGATATTTTCCATGTTGAGAGCGTTCAGGAGGAAGTTTGTGTGCTTTGGCAGTACTGAAATGAGGATGAATCAAACAGAGCAGAACCTTGTGCCTTGTGGGGTTCTTGGGTACCCTCCTGCTCCCCTTGCAGGAGAGCAAACCAAATGCTCCTTTGGGTGCAGGAGCACAAAGTGCCTGATGTTATGTGTCACCCAACAGCTCCTGTTCTCGACCTTCCTTCCCTAATAACCAGCAAGCACCAAGGATCAGACACGTTCCAGGAGGTTTGGCTGCTCTCTCTGAAAGCACCAGGTAGGGTTTCACTCTGAGGGACACGGAGCAGCAGCAGCTCAGCCCTGCAGGGACCGGCAGGACTTCGCTGCCATCGCTGCACATATGGCAGTGCCTGGCACTGGGAGGGAGTTCTGTCCTCGGAGCTGTGGGCTCTGTGACCCTGAGAGCTGTTTTTTGTGTGGTGCAGTGCAGAATCTCACCCGTGGCCTCACCGCGCCGTTTGATCTCGCTGATGCTCCTTTGCGTCGAGAGAACAGAGGCTGATGAGAGGCAGAAGGACAATTTCAATTTCTGTCTTGTCCTTGTGTTCTCAGCAGCAGCTCTGAATATTCTTGCTGTAACCTCCAGACAGACATTAAAGAAACATATTGCGATTTATGCCCTTCTAAGAGTTACAGATAAGATCTAAATGGCACCATTTAGCTACTACAGCCAGGATTTAAGTTGTGTTAATTCCAGCTGTTGGGCCAAAAACTCTACAAGTGCTAGTATAATGTAAATATTTAATAGACTATTGCCATTTAAAAGATTAACAGCTCTTCAGAGGGGTGAAACTGGGTTGCAGTTCTCTGGTTTCCATCAAGTCAATGAATTTTAGTGCTGATCTCCTTGGAAAGCTGATCCAAGCCTCTTGGTCATACTCCATAGAGTGCAGGTTATTTGTGCTGCAGTTCCCCCATCACAGCCTTGCTTTTGGCTAGACCTGGGCCAGCCCCAAACGAGGGCAATTCAGCCAAATTCACCCTTTTCTGTTTTCCCTGTGCCGAAAAGAAAAGCAGCATTGAGAGAACAGAAGGCTGCTGCAGGAGGAATTATCCCACTGACTTTGGGTATTCCTCTGATTTCCAGGAAGACGATGAGAAGATAATCCAGGAGATTCAGAAGGAGGCTGAAGAGGAGCAAAGGAAGAAGAATGGAGGTAAGTCCCAGTCTGTAGCTGTACTTTGGGATCAGACTGAGGGTAATGGGACAGCATAGGGTTCCCAGCTGCTGACAAGTCTCTGTATCTTCACTGGCTTCTGTTCCTCCCAGGAACCCATGTAGCTTTAAAGTGCTGTTGCCTGCAGACTTTTGCTGGGACTGTGGACAGGCACAAGGCTTGTGTCCAGCTCTCATGTGGCACCAGGTGTCGTGGGTGCACAGACCTGTCCCCTCTCCCACATCCTGGGAGAAGGGGATGTTCCGTCTTTGTGGGGTGGTATTGATAAAGCAGCCAACCTGGAAAGCTCGTGCTGTGCTCTGTGGCACCTGGAGCAAGGGAAGGGGAAGCAGTGATGCTGTGGGGAGAAACAGGCTCTGGAATGTGCTGGGGATGGAAGAGACCGATGGCAAATGTCAGACCTTGGAGCCTGGGGAGTTCTGTTTGTGGGGTGACTGGTTCTTTGCTCTCCTCCCTCTGCAGAGAACAGCTTCAAGCGGATCGGCCCTCCCGTGGAAAAGCCCGTGGAGAAGATCCAGAGGATTGAAGTAATCCCTAGACCTGTCCCTCAGAACTTCCATCAACCCCGGATGCCCCCGTACCCCTTCGTGCACCCGCCCTTCCCGCTGCCTCCCGTCCGGCCCATGTACAACAACATCCCCCTCAACATCGGCCCCATCCCCGCTCCCTACGTGCCCCCACTGCCCAACATGAGGGTGAACTTTGACTTTCCCCAGATCAACGTGCAGCTGGAGCCCAACTTGCCTATGCACTTTGGCCCTCAGCCCCGGCACCGGTTCTGACCTGGAGAGTCACTGCAGGGCAAAGCCACCCCGACACATCACCCTCTTCCCCCTCCAGCCCCTCTGGGTTTAGCCAGCAGCCAGGGGACTCACTGTCCCTGCACTGCACCTTCTCTAGGGCTTCTCCAAACCTTTGCAATCCAGCATTTGCAGCCCTGCTGCAACAGGGCTTGGTGCTGCATTTCCAAGGGGTGGAATTCCACCCTGTGTTGGGCATCCAGATGTTTTGTTTTGACAAAGCCTGTTCAGGCAGCTGGTGGGAGGGAAGGTGAGACTTTGTGGAGCACAAGGATACAGCCGTTCCTCGGGGACTTTCCAAAAATCCCTCCTTCCTGCTGGCCAGAGCAGCTGCTGCACAGTCATGTGAGTCTTGGGAGAAGGGTGGAGAGACTTGGCATCTGAGTAAGACTTTCAGGAACAAGGTAACAGGAGGTGGCTGCCCCATCCTTCTGCCTGCAGAGGGGCACAAGGGTGGGATTCCCATGTTCTCCAGCATCCCTGGACCCTGCTGGCACCTCCCAGCAGAAATAAACCATTCAAAACCAAGTCAGTCTAGCATTTTTAGCACTCCTCACTCTGCAAGTGGAGTGAGGGGCTGCAGCAGCCATCCCATTGCTGAGATCTGTGGGAAGCCCAGAGCCATGTTCTGTTTGGGAGGTGTTAGTAAGTGGCAGATTTGGGCACCCAAATCCTTGGCTGAACTGAACTTTCCCCCTTTGAAGGGCTCAGTCTTTTCCCCCAGAGGTGGGTGCTTCCAAAATGTTGCCTTTGCTTTGCTGTTCTCCTCTGGCATCCCAAACCTCCTCCAGCTTCTGGCTGCAGTGCTCAGGCAGAAGCTGGAACCACCTGGAGCTGAAACTGTGCCCTTTATTACAAAAACTGCCTGGGAAACACCCGGATAGATGTGTAGGCAGTGCTCTGTGCTGTAGCAGGAAAAGTGGGAATGACTCCCATAGCTGTGCATGCAGACAGGGTGGGCCGGGAGCCCCTGTGCCTGAACCCCCACAACCCAACAGGCAACTGTAGCCTCATGCTGCAGGAAGCTGGCTGCTTCCATGGCACTAAATAACTTCTGAAAATGCGTATGTCAGCTTAACTGGCTTTGGAAAAGCGTGTTAAAAGTTAAACCTGTGTATTGCGGGGCTTGGGAAGTGAGGGAAGAGCAAAACTTCCTTGTGAGAAGCGGCGGGTGCAGTGCTGGGCTGTGGGAGGAGGGTGGCACAAAGCCTTTTCCCCACAGCCTTTGGCTGTGCTCTCTGGTACAGGCCCCTTCTAGAAAAGAAAAGGTTTGGAGTGGAAAAAAACCCTCTCTTCTCGGGCTGCTTTTAGCAGCCCAGTTGTGCTGTTGTTCTCCAGATGGTTTGTTCTGGGCTTCATCCTGTTCTGTCCTGCTGGGAACCCTCTGGGTGCATTTCTCCTCCTGTTATTCTCCCCTGTATTTGAGCATCCAGGTGTTTTGTGGGTTTAATTGGTTTTTTTTTCAGGTAAAACTCCCTGTCTCCACCTCACAGCTCCTGCCAACCCCCCACGTGCTGCTCTCCGCAACCCCGGCCCCCGTTGGGTGTGCAGGGAGTGCTGGGCACAGGGTGTCGGTGGGATGCTCCTGGACAGGAGCCTGGGACAGCATCTGGGGACTGTTGTCCCCAGGAAGGTCACCCAGAGGGGACTTCCATGGCTTTTGGAGCTCAGACATGAATTTTTCCCGTTGCCTGTGGGTCGAACATACCCTGTGGCTGCTCCGCTCAGCTCGTCCATGCCCTGGTCTCTCTGGCATTAATAACCAACTGCTATTCCCTTGCTGTTGGAATTTTTCTCTTTTTAAATTAATTTATTTCTGGGGGCTGCAGGAGCTTTGTGACTTGCTGCTCAGCTGGGTTTTAGCCAGGTTTAAATGCTGCCTTGCACCGAGTGATTCCTGTGGCAGCCAGGAGCAGGGTGTCCTGCTGGATTTGGGGAGGGAGGGATGTGTCACAGCAGCAGCAGGGGCTAAGAAAAGAGAGACAGATCAGAAGAAGCAGGGGGGGCTTCCCTTGTTGAAAAACAATCCTGTTTTTTTAATAGGTGAGATTCTTTGGGCTCAAGAACTGAATTGGGTGAGCCCTCCGGGCTCCCTGAGGCGTTGGCCCTTCCCCAGAGGAGTGGAGGGGGGGCAGCAGCTGGAGCACAGCTCAGCTGCTGAACCAGTCGCCCAGACTATGAAGGAAATATGATGGTGATCCAGCAAAAACTGGTGCTCCAGTCCCACCTTTTAGTGTGTGTCTAGAGGTGTGTGGGCATGGAGAACTGAGCCTTGGCAGAGGGAAGTGCAGAGGTGGAGCAGGAGGGATGGAGAAGCAGAGGTTGGTGACTGACCCATCAGGGTCATTGCTGCCCTGGTTATGGTCCTAGAGGAGCCTGGAGGATGTAGGGGAAGAGAGGACTGCGATTCCCGTGTCCCCTTCCAAAACCAAGAGCTTATTTGGGTCCAAGAGAAGATCAGTTGATGCCTGGTCTGTGATGTGCACCGTGCCTGGCTCTGGGCTCCCAGCACTGCTCCTCTCCCCAAGGAAACACCCCTGGCACCAAAAAAATTTTCAGCCAAAGCTCATGGCTGCTCCTCCCCTCTAACATGAGAGACCTTGAGTTGTGGTTTCTGAATCTCTGTTGATTTATTAAAAAGAAAAAAGCCCCAAAACTTACTGCACAACCACCAGATCCAGCTGTGACCTGGTCTCTAACTCCTCCATCCCCTCTTCCCTCCTGCACCACAGTCATTGGAACCACTTGTTTAAAGATTTTAAAGGTCAAAAGGCATCGGGAAGTTGCTGTGCCCAGGCTGATCCCATAACAGGTACTTCTTATGGCTAATTGCAGTGTCCCATTTACTTGCCTTAAAGGTGGAGAGAGAAACTTAGTATTTGCACTTAGCAAAATGTTGTATTAAAAGAAAAAAAACCTGTAAAGATGTGCATGTTCTGCAACTTTGTATAACAATAGCTGAAAATAAATAGGTGGTTTATTTAAAAAAAAAAGGAAAAAAAAAAACCAAAAATATTTTTCTTTACATTCTGGTAGTAAACAGTTCTAATATTCTGTGTGTAAAAAGTTCCTGTATTATATTGTAATTTGAATTTTTGTAAATAAATTTGTGCACTCTGGCTTTTACCTCTGTGCTTTTGAAACAGCCAAAACATCATCCTCCCATCCTGCCTGTGCTAGCCTGGTGCTGGGATAATGCCAGGGCGTGGGGCCAGATCCCAGCCTGTGCCAGTGAAAGCTCCACAGGTCGCAAGGCAAAACCCATTTGACCCTCCTGGAACAGCTTAATATGTTCCACATGCTCCCAAGATAAAACTGGATGGGGTAGAAAATGGTTTCCAGTCTCTCCTGTAAATGGAAACCAGGATGGGTAGGAAGGCTGGGAGGGGTTCCCCTCTTGCAGGAGTGTTGGTAAATGTTGGTAAATGCAGAATCCAGCCTTAAGGGGAAAAAAAGAAATGTGTGTTGGCAGCCTGGGGAGAGGGGAAGGATGAGGGTCCTTCCTGCAGCTCCAGAGTCCCTTCCCTGTGCAGGCACCCACTGCCAGAGCTGGCAAAGCTGCCTCCTCCCCAGGCCGGGTGTCGCAGTTGGTGTCACGGTGCCACAGTTGGTGCCACAGCCATGCACACACGGGTGTCAGTGAGGGCAATTGAAGCTGCTCAGCGTTTCCTGCTCTGCCCTGATTTCTCCCTGTTTATAGTCAGGAATGAACATCCTTCCTTCCTTTGGCCCTTGCAGTGCTCAAACCCCCCTCTGATGGTGACGGTCTCTGCAGGCGAAGCCCTCCCGCTCTCCCCCCACAGTGTGTGTTTTGGGGAAGCTGGGCAGCCGCCCCTTTCCCAAACTTTGCTTTATTCAAACCAGCTTTACCTTTTTAAAGCCAAGCAGGAGCCCACCAGTGCCCTGCAGGTCCCAGCCAGGCTGTGGTGGTGAAGGGTGGCTGCTCTCAGTGCAGGAGTTGACCCCAGTTCCCCTGTAAGCACTTGCTGCACCCCCCCTGCACAGCCAGCACTGGGGTTGGCCCCAGCATCACACCAGAGTGGGTTGGTTGAGTTTCAAGGCTGGTTTCAGCTGTCTCTGGACAGCTGTGGGCACATCCAGCCATCCAGGCTCCTCTGGCAGGACACATGGGCTGGGCTCCCCACCTCCTTCCCTCCTTAGTTCATCTTCCCCTTCTCCATATCACCGAGCAGAGGGGGCTGATTGCTGACCCCCACTAAACCATGCACCCAAAACCAGCATCCCATTGCTCTTCCCTCCTAGCTGGGCCATCATATGGAGGTGAAACACTTGAGTCAGGAGGAGAAAAAGCTCCCTGGGGGCATGGCTTTGCTCCTGGCTGCAAGGGCAGGAGAGCTGGTTTTGCAGGTGAGATGGTTTGCTGGTGCTGCCCCCTGACTCATCCATGTGTCACCCATTCCCAGACAAGCCCTGTGGGCTCAGTGACTTCAGGCTGCTCTGGGCATCTCCAGGGGTGACCCAGATTCCAGCTGGCTTTGGCTTTACACCTGCTTCATGGAGAAGAGCCTGTTGGTCACCATTCCCTTCCCACCAACTCCTCAGCCCCCTAGGGCCAGCCCAATCTTTGTCAGGCAATTTGGTCCCCAAAGGCTCCACCACCCCAAATCTCCATGGGCTCGTGCCTCTCATTTAAAGGCTGTTGCAGCCCTAGCAGACCACACACCAGTTTGAATCCGAATGCAGGTTTTATTTTTTAATTAATCTTTCTCCATTTGAAGCTATTTTTTTTTAAGTTATACAAATGGCACTTACAAAAAAATAATAATAATAAAAAAAAAAAATGGACAAACCCAAAACTTTAAATTTTCAGTGAGATGTTTTCAGAGAGTCACGACACCCGATAAGAGGAAACAGGAGAGATGTTGACCTAGTGTCACACGGGAGAAGCCGGAGCGGGAATTACATGGTTGGAACTGCAACAGGGACGGGGAGGAGGCAACATGGGGTGGGGGTGAAGGCCAGCGAAAGTGTGTGTCGAGTCACAGGGTCACGCAGGGCTTCATCAAGACACTTGGTCCTTCAAGGGGCAGCGTGGTGCCCGGGGGGGCACGTGGAGCCAGCGGGGCACGGGCAGCCCCTGGATGTGAGTGCAGAGCCGAGGTAGAGTCCCAGCCGGGATCCCCTGCGCCGGCAAGGGATCCCAGCCCGGAGTGTCCCCCTGGCAGGGGACAGTCGCTCGCTCTCCCAGCTGAGTTTAGCACCAAGCTCCTACAGGAGGGAGTCCCTGTCCCTCCTCATGGCTTTAAGGCTGACGAGCCCCTGCCTGGCCTCTGGCAGAGGGACCGGCCCTGGTTTGGCACGGCAGCGATGCCGCGAGCACCCTTGGCGTGGGCTGGGACCAGTGCTCCCCCCCACAGGGGGCCCACGCAGGAAAAGGCTCCTTGGTGTGTTTGCAGGGAGCAAATACCAGCCCTGGGAAGGCCCCAAAGGATAAAGTGCCTTTCAACACCCTAAAGAACACGCAGCATCACCCGTTACAGACAGCGTTAAACTAATGCAGACCTAGTACAGACAACAGCTGGTCACACAGTGCCATGGAGAGCATATATAAATAGAGACTAACAAAAATACTGTTTTGGTCTTTTTTTCTTTTTTTTTCTTTTCCAGTAGGGTTGTGATTCATGAGAGCCCAGCCCAGGTGCCCCGGGGGTGGCGGGACCAGGAGCTGCCCCCTTGGGGGAGCCCGCAGGAGCGGGCGCTTCCTAATTCAGCATTAGGTGTTCAGTGATTTGCTTCACTGTTCCAGTATTTTATGAGAGAGGAAGAAAAAAAAAACAACAAAGGTACTGAGCAAGTATCACTGTGCAAAGTTTGCTAAGGAACTTTTCTATTCTGTAAACCAAAATCTGCACTTTATGCTTCCAGCCACCGCCCCGGGGAGGTCGCGTGGGCCGGCCAGGCTCCTGCTGGGACCGAAGCCCCATGGGAGGTGGGCTGGATGAAGCCCCCACCCCAGCACAGGCTGGCTCTGTGTCCCCCCACGCCCCCCCTCCAGGCACAGCAGCAGGACCAGCCTCAGGGCAGGCACCTGCCAGGCTGGACCCACCATCAGGGTCTGGGGTGCTCCTCTAGAGCCAGAAGCGTGAGGAGGGGTGGAGGGACACGAGGAGCGCAGGGCTCTATGAGATGAAAGGCTGAGGCTTTCCAGACGGGATCACCCCAAAGAATCATTTCCAGGTGTATGGGGAGGGGAGGGGGCAGCTTGCTGGCCCTTCTGCAGGGATGTGTGCCAGCACACACCAGCCCCGTCCCCAGGGATGCTGTGATATGTAAGGTCACCTCTTACGGCTCAGCTGGGGATGGACCTGCCCTGAAAGCCAGGAGGGGAGAGAAGCTGCCGGAGGAGCTGGGAGGAGCTGGCTGAGCCCAGCACCATCACTCTGCCCCTGGTTGGCACCGTCACTCTGCCCCTGGTTGGAGCAGGGCAGGATGGGAGGATGCTCCAGGGGACACTGGCAGCACAGACTGAGGCAGTGCCAGTGCTGATATGGCAGAAGTGAGCTCAGAGGTGATCTTATTCCCTTTTTTCAATCAAGGAGAGGATAATCAACTACCTAAGGTGATGCTCAGGGCTGGGAGGGGGATACGGCGGTTTCCAAGCCCAGCAAACCTGGAGGGAAACAGGGATGGGGGATAGAGACAGACCCTTCTACAAAGCTATAGGCAGGCTGCCCCACCACTTTTCCAGTTCTTACAGGGATTTACGGAGACCCACCTCCCACATAACGCACCAACTCTACGGCAGGAGGGAAGGACAAGCCAGTCTGAAAATCCTGTTACAGAGAGGAGAAACAGAACCCAAAGGAAAAGAGGACGGAGGAAGGGAAAGAGAAGTTGGCAACGGGAGGTACCCTAAAGTGCATTAATACTCCCAGAGGGTGGAGGCGTCGATGGTGTCGGCCGATGCCTTGAGGACCCCGGCGTGGTCCCCCTTCAGGTATTTGCCATTGATTTTGATGGCAACTTTGTTATAGTCGCAGAACTCAAAAAAGAAGTCCACGGGGGTGTCGCTGCTGCTGGTGACGGACGACTCGTTCCCCACCATCCAGTACTTCCCAGTGGTATCTGCGGGAGAGGGGACAAGGTGGCCTCGTGAGCCACCACGGGGACCCCGATGCCCGTCACCCCCCAGCCCACAGCCACCCCCAGGGACTCACCCTTGATGTTGTAGGCGCCGTCGTTGAACTCCAGCTGGAAGACGTCGTAGGAGGAGCGGTTGGAGTCGAGGGTGCCGGTCACCTTCCGGCACCCGATGAAGCCGTGCTCGCCACGCAGGACGATGATGGGCCTGTTGATCAGCTTCATCACGAAATGCTCCGTCTCACCTGCGCCGAGGGCAGAGGGGCTGTGAGAGCAGCTGGGGGGGCACAGAGCAGACCCCACGGCTGGCAGGCAGCAGTGAGGAGGAGGGGCACACACACTGGGGCCGCCCCAGTGCGGGGTGGGGTCCCCAAGGGGGTGCCTTACCCGCTGTCTCCATGGAAGCTGCCAGCTGCCCGTTCTTCTTTGCCGTCACGTACTTGCCATTGGCAGCTTTCAGGGTGATGCGCTTGTCGCACCACTCGATGTCGAAGTAGCAGCTCGCGTTCCTGGGGGGCAGAGAGGGAGGTCAGCGGGATGTGATGGATGGGGGCCCTGCCATTGCCACCCTGCTGGCTTGGAAAGGGTCACGGCTGGATCAGGAGACCCTGCTTCGATCTGTTTTTGCAGGATGAACCATGTTGTGGTGGCCATCCTGCTGGGAAGCCCTTGCCCTACAGGCAGGAGGCAGGCAGGCAGCCAAATGTGCTTTTGGGGTTTCCGCCTGGCTGTCAGGGTTGAACTGCAGGGAAAAGCATTTCGACAGCCCCGGCCAGCCGGGAAGGATTACGTGACCCCAGGGACTTGCTGAGCGTCGTGGGCGGCAAACCCCAGCCCATCCCTGGCTTTCTGGGGAATGCACTCACTGCCTGTGCTGGGAAGCGTTTTAGGGCGAGCACCCAGGCTGGAAAATCCCCTTGGATTCCCTTGGGAGATGCAGAGGGTTCTCTGAAGCCTAGGCATGCCCCTGCTTAGGACAGGGGACTCACTTTGTGGAGGCAGTGGACTGGATGCCCCCGTTGGAGGTGAGGGTCCAGTACTTCCCAGTGTAGGTCCGGAAGGCGCATTTCTTGGTGTCCTTGTTGATCTCCAGCTGGTAGGTCTCCTGGTCACCCTCCTCATCCTGGTTGGCAGAGAGGTCCATCCCTATGGAGCAGAGACAGATGGAGGTGGGGGTCCCAGGGAGCAGGGGGACAACAACCCACCTCCAACAGGTCTGGGTGCAGGGTCAGGAAACCCAACTGAGAGGGGCTCCTGCTCCCTGGTTGAGCTTCGGTGACTCCCAGATCCCTCACACAGATCTCCTCTCTGGCATTTTGGGTTCAAACCCAGGTTTTCATTTGGCTGCTTGGTGTTACAGCCATAAACAAGAGCTGGGCTGAGCTGAGGCAGCCGTGAGCTTCCACTCCTGACTTTCTGGCTCCGTTATGATGAAGCAAAGACCAGTGTAAATATTTCATATGGAAAAGGACTGCAGTTTTTCCCAAAGATGACAGCCAGGTTACTCAAACCATTAGCAGAGGCCACTGCAGCACCCATGAATCCCAGCTCGTGGCGTGTTTAAGGACCGTGGCACCGTTTTTCATCCACAAATTGTCACAGCCTGCTGGGGTGGTGAGGTGTGCAGGGACAGGAGGCTTGGGAAAGCCCTGGGGCAGCCAAGCCTTTCCCTAACTCCCAAAAACCATTGGTACCAGCCTGTTCCTCAGCCAGGATGACCCATCCCTGCACCAGAGGGGCCAGAGGCAGCACTTCCATGGCAGAGGTGGATGCAGCCAGTCCTGGGGCTACCACCAGGCCATGTGCATGTCCAACACAGGCACTGAGCCTGAGGAAACCTGCTTAGTCAGGCCTAGTGGGGCCAAATCTACTCCAGAGCTCTCCAGCTTGGTGGATTTCTGCCTAAAACCACTTTGGGGATGTGAGTCACGAGCCGTAGCCCGGAGCCAAGCCAAGAGGCCGAGCTGCCATGCCGGGTTTCAGGGAGGGAGCCGGGATGTGGAGCTCAGCCCCACTGCTCCCTGCCTGCCTGCAGCTGGGATGGGTGGAGGTGGGTCCAGGGGGACATGGATCTGTAACCTGTGAGAGGAGCCCAGGGATGGCACTTTAGTGGAACCAGGAGTTTTCCAGAGCAGAAGTCCCACCAGCTGCACCCACCTGGGGAGGGTCCATCTACCTCCACACACCAGCCATGGAGGTGCCTTCCCACAGGTCCTGCAGACACAGCTCCCTGGGGCTTCCCACTGCCCATCTGCATTTCCAATCAGGCATCCCCATCCAGAGGCACCCAGGAGCAGCCTCTGCTTTGCATCTTGGTCTCCCACCTTTCCCAAAGGGATCAGGTTTGTTCCCAGGGGCCACAATCTTATCTCCCACATCCAAACTGGCCTATGGCTGCCACCCTGTTCACAGCATCCCCTCTCCTGACAGGCATCCTCCAGCACCTCCTGCAGCTCCTATCCCTGGAAGTGTTCACAGCCAGGTTGGACGGGGTTTGGAGCAACCTGGTCTAGTGGAAGGTGTCCCTGCCCATAGTGGGGGGTTGGAACTGGATGATCTCTCCTGATGGACACAGAGCCACCCTGGTGTTTTGCTCTCCAGGGTATTTGGGCAGCACAGGGGACAGTGGGTGCTGCATGGCCATGAGCCCCAGCCCTACTGGCCACTCCCTTGGCTCACGTGGCCGTCTCACACTCACTGCCTCCTGGAGCTGCCGCGGGCTGAGCCAGTGGTTGTGGAAACATTTGGTTTTCATTTTGCATCCCGGCGTCAGGCAGCTCCAGCTCCAATCCAGAGCCATAAAACTGAGAGAGGGGCTCTGCTGGGGCTCATGGAGAGACTGGGCTGAGCGAGGGCACACTGGGGAATGCTGCCCCCAGTCACTCACCCCCAAACCTCCCAAACCTGGGAGAGCTGTCCACGTGGTTTGAGGGGGAGGAGTGGAAGGTGATGCTTCCCATCACTGCACCTTTGGGGGAAGAACTCATTGACCTGGAGGGATCATGCTGGGGAGAGCCAGGGGGATGCTTTGTGCCACAGAGAAGGATCAGATGGGCTGGAGACAGGATAGAGAGAGCCAGGAGCCTCCAAACACCGTCCCCTCTCCCCAGAGACCCCCCACCACAGAGCACAGCACACCCACCACCTTCCCCCACACAAACACTCTTGTACCATTTTCCACACTCACTGTTGCATGAAGTTTTGGCTTTCCCTGTTTCCTGGATGGGCCTGGCAGCAGGAGGGTCTCCCACCACCCCCTCCCCAAAAGCAGTGTGGGGTTGGGTTACACCAGCTCAGCAGAAAGGAATGCAGCTGGGGCAGGAGGAGGCTTCAAAGGGCTGGAACTGAGCTGGAGCGGGAGAGAGTTGGGGGTTCAAAGCTGGGCAGGATGGGGGGAACTGGAGGAAGCAGGGGCTGTGAGGAGGCAGATCCAGATCCGACAGAGATGTCCCCGTGGTGGAGGACGGGCTGTCCCCAGCCATGCCCCTGCTGTGGCAGCCCAGGGCTGTGGCAGGAACCACATCCACCCGCTCTCCCGCCGCGCCTGGCCCAGCCGCTCCCACTGCAATCATGGATTAATTAACGCTCCTGGTAAATTTACAGTCTGGAGCTGGCACCGCTCTGCATGACCTTGACGAAGCTGCTAATTACAGCTGGAGGCGGGAGGGGGGCGAGCACACGGCGGCTCTTTGGGAGGTACACCTGCACTCCCCAAAATTCCTGGTGTGGGATGTCCTCCGGCTCCGTCTGCAACATGGGTTTGCTACAGGGATCCTGGGGAGGATGCAGAGGTTGGAGGTGGGAGGGCTGAGGCAGGTGTCTCCCCAGGCCTTCCTAATCCTGAGTCCCTAGGCTCAAGGTCCTTGGAGAGACAGGGAAGGGCAATGGGGTGAGCCAGCACTGGAGCAGGAAAGGGCTCCCCAAGTCCTCGGCTGCCGAGGTTTCCAGCTGCTGCCAATCCTGTGGTTTTGAAGGATTGGTGCTGGAGCCCTTGCTACTCTCCAGCCTAAGTGGATGTACACACAGTTCGGAGCACACACATCCCTTCCCATAGCTCCCAGAGATGTGAGCTTCTCCATCTAAAGGAGCAGAGTTTGCTGTAGCTGTGTCGAGCCCCACACTACAGGGGCTGCAGACCCAGTGCTGGGGCATTTATGGCACGTAGAAAACTTTCCCCCTACACTCAACTCGCACAGGTCTCCTATGGGCCATCTTGGGATGCTAGTGAGACTCAGTGGGATGCACTCCATGGAGAGGAGCATCTTTCCCATCCTCTAACTCCCTTTTTAAAAACCCCACGGTTATGTCTGAAAAAAACCAAGCTCAGCTCCCTGTACAGGAGCACTGGCAGGATCACACAGAGCCCCCAGTCCCTCGGGACAGAAAGGCAGGATTTCAGGTCCTCGTGTCCCAGCAGTCTGGATTGGGATGCTGCACCCGGTGCTGCTGGCACAAGTCGGGTCTGGGCTCCCTGTGGGGCTCTGGCACCCTCCACCCGGCACACGTGCTCCCAGACTCATCCTGCCCCATCCCTGCCCTTGGGCTGGGCTTACACTGCACCCCTACAGAAATCCAAACAGGTTTTTCTCTAAAAGCAACAGCCTGGAGCTATGGCACCGGCAGCTCCTCTGCTGGGGGTGCAGCCCCGCAAGGGGGTCACGGGTGGGGGTGAAACACGAATTTCCTGAATAACCCACCCCTCCTTCCCTGTGGATTTCCTGTGGCTTTGTGGTATCCCCCAGGTGTCAACAGGTCACTTGGCATCTCCTGATGGAAATGTGCATCTAGGCCTGCATGTCCCCCACCCTGGAGCCACATCTCCCTGCCTTTCGTGGAGATGAACGGAGGGGGGTAAATCCAGCCCACCCCATACTGGGAGGGCTCCTGGCCCTGGAGCAGAGCTCCCCATCGCCGGCACTGCATGCCCAGGCATGCTCCCATCACCACTCTGCTCGCTCGACCCCCTCCCTAGACCCCATTTTCCTGGAATTCCTCACTCCCGAGCCAGCCCACCCTCTCCCCCATGGGGGTGGGGGGCAGGGGCACACCGTGGCTGGGCGGGGGGCTGGCAGGGTCCCAGCAGGAGGATGCCAACGCTCTGCCCCCGGGGACCTTCACGCCCACAAAGGGCCCTTTGTTGCCACAGCCGGGCTAGAAAGGAGCCATTGAGCAGGGAGGAGGCTGCTCGCTGCTGGCAGCACCCCGGCTCTGCTCCATTTGAGGGGCAATGGGGAGATGAGGGCTTTCAGGGATCCCATCCTTCTGGGGCTAGAGGCAGGAGAAATGTGCCAGGGACACCCCCAGCACCAGAGCAAAGGCAGGGCTGGCACCCACCCCTTTCTCCCCCGGGATTGTTTGTGTTGCAGCCCCCAGTGTGCAGGGGATGGTGACACCAGCCATCCTCAGGACAGGGAGGAGACTCCAAGCCAGGCACTGACTTGGCACTGGTGAGACAACACTGTCCCAAAGCTGGATCCCAGCCAAGGGAGCCACAGAAGCCCCATGGCTCCATCCCTGCTCCTCCCATGAGGCACGGGAAAGGGGGGGGGGGGCACTGCCGTCCCCACTCCCTCCCTGACTCCACGCAGGAACAAGAAGCCTTTTCCCACGAGGCTGTGTCGAGCTGCAGTCGTTCCCTGCCCGCATCCCACATCCCACTCCCCCATCCCCGGTGGCCATGGGCGCATCTGCCAACAGCACGGCGCTTATCAGCTCGGCGGGGGAAAGGGCTGTCTGGAACCGCTTCCTCCGACGGCTGCTTTGGGGCTGCCTTCTTGGTAACCTTGGGATAAGGCACTTTCCCAACGGGAGGAGGGAGGGCGAGCCGCAGAAAGCGGCAGCTCCCAGCCCTTCGCTGCCATCGGGAAGGATTAACCGGGTGGAAACGGCTTCCCTGGCCAAAACGGACTAGAGCGAGGATGTACAGCCCCAGCGCAGCCCTTCCCTCTGTATTTTGCTTGGAAAGGGGCCGGGCACAGCCCAGAGCCCCCTGTTGCTGGGGAGATTTATGCACCCCCACCCCCCCGCCTTCCTGCTCCCCCCCCTCCCCGTCCCTTCCAAACGACACAAAGCCGGCGGGTCGGCCAGCAGCATTCCCACCCGCTCCACGGGGTCCCGCACCACCGCCTCCCCGTCCCTCACATCTCCCCCCACATCTGGTTTCCCCATCTCTGGTGACAAAGGGCTGCAGCCGCCCTTCCCCCACAGCGCTGCGGCAGCCTCCCGCCATCCTCCCGCCATCGCCATCCTCCTCCTCTTCCCCCAATCCCTGTGCCTGGGAAAACAATCCCCACTGCCCGTCTTGGCAGATTTCAGTACTTATTTTTAAGGGGCTGCTTTGCAGCGCGGGACTTGCCCTCGAACAGGAGAAAGGCAGGGAGCTCCTGCACAGAGCTGCCCAGGCACGGAACAGGGTTAAGCTGCAACCCTGAATTATTACATATACACAGAAAAAAAAAAAAAAATCCCCCGCTGTTCCTCCAGGCTTTGCTGCAGCGAGACATGCTCGCACCCATCCCGCGCCCGGCGTGCGCCGGCCTGACCTGGCTCGCCGGGGATGTGCCCCGGGGGTCCCACAGCCCTGCGCCCCCCGGCAGCGCGGAGAGGGACCCCCGTCCCCCAGCACGGACCCCTGGGGGGTGTGATGCTCGGTGGCCAGGTGGCCACGTGCCCGGGGAGCTTTGCCGTGTGGCACCACTCGAGGCGGGTGGCCCGGTGGCCTCTCGGGCGAGCGGAGGGGACGGGGACGGGCGGTGCAGCTGGAGCGGGGGGAATGGCTGCCTTTGTGCGGATGGATGCAGGATGCGGGAGTTTTTTGTCGAAGCCCTTTATGTAACGCTGCCATCCCAGCCCCCCACACCCAGGGGGAACTCCAGGCCCTTGCGAGGACCCGCAGCCCCACTGAGGACCCGCAGCCCCCCAGCTCCGCAGGGCACATGGCTCAGCGATGCTCTGGGAAGGGGGAGGTTGGCGGAGGCTTTGTTGGGCGAACAATGAGCTCCACAGGAAGGAAGGCGACGGATACAGCCCTGCCTCCTTCACGGCGAGGGAAGACCCCATCCACCCCCTCCCAGCCCCCTTCCCTGTCCATCCCTGCACCCCAAGGCAGGCCCCTCGCCATCCCCCTCCCCCAGGGCACCCTGCGGAGGAGATGCTGCAGGGACGGGGATGCTGGAGGGATGGGGGCCCCCAGGCAGGCGATGCTGGAGGGATGCAGGAGGGGGAAGGGAAGGGATGTGGGAGGGGTGCAGGGGGATCATGATAGGGGACTGGGGGAGGGACGGCGGGCAGCCATGCTGAGGGGTGCAGGGGGGTGCCCAGGGGAGATGGGGGCTTCAGGGGAGGGGAGTGAGAAGGGGTCTGAGCGGGGGATGATCCTAAGGAGATGGCGGAGAGATGCAAAGGGACGTTCTGTGAGGTGGCTGCTGCAGGAAGGCAGGGGATGCTGGGGGACGCGGGGGGGCTGCCAGGGGGGCAGTGCTGCGGGGGGAGGGGGGCATTCCGAGGTGGTTGTTCTGAGGTGATGGAGGTGATGCCGGGGGGATGAAGAGCATGCTCGGGGCAGGCGATGCCCGACGGATGCCGATGTCTGAGGGATGCAGCGGGCTGCTGGGGACGGGCGATGCCCGAGGAAAGCCGATACCCGAGGGGTGCAGGGGCGCAGGGCGACACCCCAGGGACTCTGGGACGGCCGAGGTGTCCCGTTCCCCCCACCCCCAGCGCCCGTCCGTCCCCTCGTACCTTGCCGGGTGGAGACATTCCTATCGTTGCCGGCTCGCAGCACGACCTGCGGGCAGCTCTGCTCGAGGGCGAAGAGCTCGTCCTTGCCCACCTTGGCGCTCTTGCCCACCTTGAGGGTGCCGCTGGGCCCCGAGGGGGCCAGGTAGCGGCCCTCCCCGTCGCGAAAGGCCACCTTCCCGCAGCGGAACTCCAGCGTGAAGGCGGTGCCGGGCTCGGCGGCGGGGACCAGGCGGCCGTCGCTGCGGAGCAGGCGGTGGTCGCAGCTCTGCAGGCTGTACCGCTGGTCCACGAACAGGAGGGTGATCAGAGCATCCACGCCCCAGGGCACGTCGCGGTCCACGGCCAGCTCGTCGCGGCGGGGCCCCAGGTGCGCGTAGCGCTTGCGGGCCAGGCTGTAGAGGTTGGCCTGGGGGTGCATGGCCAGGTGGACGCTCCACTTCTCGGCGGCCGAGACGGCGGGCGCGAAGCAGGAGAGGCGATCCTCGGTGCCGCCGAAGAAGCGGCGGTGGGGCTCGGACTGCAGCGACCACCGCCCGTCGCCGTGGGCCAGCACCAGGAACCGGCAGTCGGGGCCCGGCTCCTCGCTGTCGCAGCTCACCCGCCCGTCCTTGTCGGCCGCCAGGTACCGGCCCAGGTGGCTCTTGAGCAGGACGGCGCTGGAGTCCTCCCCGTCCTGCTCCAGCGTCCAGATCTGCTTCTTCTTCATGCTGGCGGCCGAGGCGTTCACCTTGAACCCGAACGCCTCCGCCGTCAGGTACCGATTGCTGCAGTTGATCAGCCCGAACTGGATCTGCACCGGCTCCGCCGTCCCGTTCGCCGTCATCCTGCCCCGCCGCCGACCGACCGACACGGACCGACCGACCGACACCGAGAGCTGCTGCTGCCGCGCCCGCCCCGACGCCGCCGCCTTTATAGCGCGGCCGCCGCGGTACCGCCCCCCCCGAGCCCCCCCGTCCGCCGGGGCCGCCTCCCGCCGCGACCCCCGCCCGCCCCCGCCCGCCCCCCGCATCGCCGCGGGGCCCCGCGGCAGGACAGGACCCCTCTGGGCGCGGCGAGAGCCCCCTGGAATCGCAGGACATCATCCCCCGCTCCATCGCGGGACTCCACTGCATGGAGAGACCCTCCCCTGTATTGCAAAAGCCCCCTGAATTGCAGAGACTCCCCCTGGCCCTTGCAAGATCCCCACTGCATGGCAAGACCCCTCCCTGCATTTCAGGACCCCCATACACAGTGCAAGTCGCCTCTGCATGGCAAGAGTCCCTCTGGATTTCAGGACCACCCCCCCATTGAAGGATGCCCACTGCACAGCAAGACCCCTCCCTGCATTACAAAAGCCCCCATGAATTGCAGGATCCCCCCACATTGCAAAACCTTCACTGCATAACAAGATCCCTCCATGCATTTCAGGAGCCTCCTTGAACTGCAGGACACTCCTTCCAAGGCAAGTCCCCAGTGCTTGGCAAGACCCCTCCAGGAACAGTGAGAGCCCCCTTGAATTGCAAGACCTCCCCACTGTATAACAAGACCTGTCCTTGCATAGAAAGATCTCCCTTGAATTGCAGGACCTCCCCACATTGCAAGACCCTCTAAGAACTACAGACCCCCCCTCCCATTATGAGACCACCCCTTGCACTGCAAGACACCACCTTGAACTGCAAGTATCCCTCTGATTGCCCCACCCCATCCTTCTCCAAGACACTGCCGGACCCCCTGCACCCCTCTGTCCCTCCGGGGATGTTGGCCACGACACAGGGCTGTGGGACAGATGTGGAGAAGGGTGACAGATGCCGTGGCCTCCTGCCATCTCTGAGCCATCCCAGCACCCTGTGCCAGGCACCAGCGAAGCTGGAGCATCCAGGCCCTGTGGAACTGAATTCCCACAGCAAATCCGTGAGAAAGACAGGGACGCTTCTGCACAAGGGGGGATTTTGAGGCCATTTCTCAGGGGTGGGCAGTGTTGCCATGCATGCAAGGACATGGCACATACAGCAGGACTGACCCCGAGATGGAAAGGGTCCATCCTGGAGAGAGCCACTTGTGCTGCCCAGAGGTGCTGCCCGCTGCTCCTTGGGGACAGGGACACTTCTCGTGTCTACAATGTGGACACAAACACCAATAAGTAGGAGCAGGGCTGCTGTGGCTGATTTGAAGCTGGCTCAAGCACAGCCCCACGCTTGCAGGGGGGACTGACTGGGGGGAATGTGCAGAACCAGAAAACTGGAGAAAGAGGGATGATGGGAGGCACAGATGGGATGGTATTCAGCTGGATCAGGAAGCTGAACTGCCTGTCCCAGTGGAAGCAGGACAAGAGAAGAGCCGAGCGTGGGTGTGGGTGGGAGGGTGCAACAGTGTGTGCTCAGGGCTGGCACAAAGAATTCCCCCGGGCTCTTCCAACCCAGGCGGGATGGCATCCTGTCCCCACCTCCCGAGGCCCTTCAGGCTCCACTGGTTCTGCACTGGCCATACTGGTTACAGACACTGCTCCACCCCCAGGCAGCACCACATCCACCCGCCCCTGCCCAGGGGTCCCTGGCACAACCGCTCCAGGGCAAACCTGCCAGGCTGGGAAAGCATCTGTTTTCCTGGATGCCTCAGCCAGACCTGCTCTGTGCTCATCCTTGCTGCCCAGCCCTGCAAATCCAGACAGACCATTTCCAACTGGAGCCAACCCCATAGACTGTTGTCTGGGTTAGAAACAGGTCCCCCCGCCAGCTCCACTGAGGCAGATCCATGTTTGTCCCACAAACCCTGTTTTCTGCTCTGGCTCAAAGCCCCCCTGCATTAGGACCTGGCCATGAGGTCGAGCAGCTGCCCAGGCCCACAGCTGCCGGGCTCTGCCTTCCACAGCCGCCGCAGGCAGATGGTGGCGAGGCTGGGAAAGAAACAGCTTTTCTCCTCAACAAAAAAAAGTAACAATTATACAGGGGGAAAAAAACCCCATCCTGTATTCACCCAGCAGTGTAGCATGGGTGGGTGACACTGGTGGATGGTGGCACTGGTGGATGGTGGCACTGCCTGGCTCAGTACATCTTGCCCCTCCAGAGCAAGCAGCCAGCTTGTACCCACCCTGCCTGCACCCACCCTGCCTGCACCCTCTGCTCTGGGGGAGGTGGGGGAGCCCCAAACACTGTCTGAGACCTCTTCACACGTCACTGTGGTAGCAAAGGGTGATCAGAGTCCCCTTGACTTGGGGGTGCAGCAGCCAAAGCCTGTCTCCCGAGTGCATCCGTGCGTGCCAGTGTGCTGGAGCGGTAGGAAAGGCACTGGGTTTCCCCCTATATATTGCATTTCCTGTCGTCTTTGCAAGCTGCCGTGACTAAACGCTTCTGAGGTCACCCCCCACAGCCTTCCCACTGCTGCTCCTGCAGGAGACCCAATCCCTGGCACACAGCATCCATGACAAGGGCTTTCCAGAGCACGGCCTTGTCCCCCTGGAGGGGTGCGTGACTCACCCGCTGGGACTTCAAACAGATCACAGCTCCAAAAGGGAAAAGCCAAGAGAAAAGGAGCCCCGGTCATGGAGTGACCCCTGTCTTGCCTGCCTCGGGCACAGAAACGCCCTCAGATTTTCATGCTTGCCTGGACACTTTTTGTGGCAGCCCAACTTCATTTGCAAGCAGTCCCGGGGTTTTCAGTCAAGCTCATGAAATTGGGATGGAAGGCAGAGCTGGGCACCGCAGGGAGGGTGGGATGCAGGGCATGCTGTGTCAGGGGGTGCCCAAAGCCAGTGCCACTGGGTCACCCCTCAGAGCACAGCTCTCCTCTGGCTTCAAGGCACATCTCAGCCACCAGTCTGGCCTAAGCCCTCCTTGTCCATGGAGCAATTTTGGGGGCTCACTGCGAGGGGGCTGCTGGCCCCCTCGACCCTCCAGGACCCCCACATGCTGCAAATCCCATCTCGGTGTCCATGGCACGTGTGGACAGATGTCCCAGGGGTGTCCATGTCCCCCATGGTGTCTGTGAGATGGCCCAGGCTGGCCTGGGAAGTCCCCCCCAGTGCAGATACCCCCTCACCCCACAGAGGTTGGGGTGCATTGCTCATGGTCAACATCTCTCCAGCCATCCCTGTCCCTGCATGGGACAGGGCTCGGTGACAACAGGAGCCCTTGTGCAGGATGAGGTCACCTTGTGCAGCCATCCAGCTGTCCTACAGTGGATCCCCCTATCCAGTGGGATAAAGGGCTTTGCCAAAACAGCCCAGCGATTGGGGACCACTGGATCAGGGCTAGGAACAAGCCCCAGGTACAGATCCAACACCCCAGCTGGAGGTTGCTTCTCCCCAGGTCCCTGATGTGTCCCTTGCTGCTGCTGGGGGCCATGGGGACACCCTGGGGTGCCTGGCTGCCCTGGCCTCACTGCCATATGCCACAGGCAGCTCAGCAGAGGTTCTCCGAGGGCTCTCCCGACAGTTGGCAGGCGCCCCGGCCTCATTAAAATTGTATTAGGCTGTATTTAAAAAGAAGCAGCAGCACCAGGGAAAACAAAGAGCGGCCCTAAGAGAGGGGCTCAGAGAGTCAGATCGCGCTCCGGGGGTGTTTTCCCATGGGATGCTGCCCCAAGGGGGTTTGCTGAGCCCCATGACCCAGGAAATGAGGGAGAGTGGTGGAGTATCATCGGGGCTCAGCCGTGTTCCCATGTCTCATGGCCATCAGGAGTGGACGTGGCACATGCTCAGCTCTATTAGCTGGATTTATCCCATTAGCCTGCTTTAATTGCATCCAAAGCACAGGGATAGCAACGCTTGAAGCGCCTTGTTTCAAGCACTTTGGGTGCTGGGCACAGGCAAATGAAGGAAGGAAGTGGATGAGAGCACACATACGGTCCATGTTGGGACTTTGTCCCTCTTTTCCTGCCCCAGCTTGTTTTCTGATGTTTTCTGGCGTGGTTTTTACATTATCAGAAGCTAAAGCGAAAACCTGCCCCTTCCTCTGTCTCCCCCAAGGACCCTGCGGAGGTGGGACAGAGGCCGGAGCCTGGTTCATCCAGCAGAAGAAGGAATTTTATTAGGAAAGCTTAAAAGACCTTTTGTGTAGCAATGATTAACCTCTGCAGCAGGGACAATGCTCTTTGTCCTGGACCCAGCGCCCTGCCTGGTCCCCTGGGGGCTCTCATGGGACACGAGGCTCCTGTAACCCCATGGAAGTGTCCAGGAGCAGGACACAAGAGACACAGGGCATTTTTCAGGACAAAATACCAGGCAGCAGGGGATGTTTTCCAGCCTTTCAGAAGAAGATTAAAAACAAAAAACAAAAAAAACAAACCAGGAAAAAAGTTAAAATCAGGACATGTCCATCCTTTGCCGCCCATTTTGCAAGTGGAGGGTGTGAGGGCCCTGGGGACTTTTGCAGCCAGGAAGACTCCAGTGCCAGCCCCATCACATGTCCCCGCTTTTAACTCCCCGCCGCAGCGCGGAGTCAGCACCGAGGAGTTTGCAGGGAAGAAGAAAGTGTGTTATCAGCATCTGCCCACACAGCTCCAAAATAACCCGGCCCAGGCAGCGCCGGGCGGAGCAGGTGACTCAGCGTGCGGCAGCGGCTCCTTTCTGCTCCGATTTCCTCGCTCGGTCATGCCCAGATCCATGTTTCCCACTGCAGTCCGTGCACTGTGTCCGATGCCACTTCTGCCCGTGGCCTCATCCAGGGCTGCCAAAGGGTTTGGTGGGTAGAGGAGGGGCAGGCAGGGAGAATTCAGGCATTCACTGCCTGAATCGCCAGAGCATGGCTGCTCTCTCCGGACCCACAGCATCCCAAAGCTGATCCGAGAGTGGCTGGGATGGTGATCCCCATCGCCGGTGTGACACCGCTGTGACCCAACACAACCCAGTGGTTCCATCCTCACCTTGGGATAGAGCACAGTGCATCCCAAAGAGAACATAGGAGGGATGGAGAAGCCTTGGAGCAGCTGGAAATGAGTCAGAGGGCAGCAGTGGAGAGGTCAGGAACAGAGGACAAGCATGACGATATGAAGCCACCGAGGACGGGGATGGGGAGGAGGTGACAGCTCACGTTTTTGTGTTTGCCATCTCCCCATTTTCTCGTTGCAGGATTTGGAGTGGACATGGACACCCTTTGCAGGATGCTGCTGCAGGGAACTGGTGCCAAGACCCCCCGTCCCCTCAGGGGCTGCACCCATGGGTGCACAATTCCCCTCTGGTGGGGTGACAGAGCCCAGGCTCAGCCTGCAGAGAAACCAAGGCCAAGCCCCAGCAGGACCAAGGGGTTCCCCAGACACCCCCAGAGCAGGGGGGGAATCTCTTCAAGGATGAGGTAGCGGTAATAGGAGCCGTAATAGGAGCAAGCTGGGATGCCCCAGGGGATCCCTATAAAGGGCTGAGAGGGACAGGGGGGCCTTTCATAGCCTGTGGCTTGGAGAGGAGGTGAGCGGGGTATTTGATTTCTTGGTGGAGGTATTTGGGCATGCTGGCACAGGGTGCAGGGCAGCAGCAGAGCGTGCACCCTCACCTGCAGGGGGGGACATGGCATTTTGGCCCAGGGAAGGGGGTGGAAGCTGTGGTTTTGAGGCTGGGGGAGGGGTGTCAAACTTCCCTGCCCAGCCCTGGCCCCACCAGCTGTGCCTTCCTGAGCCCGGAGATCCCCTTCCAGATGGATAACTCCATTGTCCATGGTGAAAAGAGGCCATTAGTCAGGATTAGGAATGGGGCCTTTGGGGATTAGCCCAGCACCTTCCACCAGCCCTCCCCACTTCTCTCAGGTGCTGGACAGGCCTCTCTCTACCTCCTTGGCGCACTGTAACCCCACCTTTTTTTTTTTTTGGATGCAGAAGGGAATGGGACTCTAGTTTAACTATAGGGCTGAGAAATGTGGGAGATGGTGGAAAGAGGTGAACTGGGTCCCCTAGTGACTCAATATCCTGTGCATCCTTGTAGGGAGGCTGGAGGGAGTTTTCACATGGGGAAACTGAGGCACAGGGAGTCCAGCTGTTTTCACCATTTGGCATCTGGAAACTGCAACTGGGATTAAAGTTCCTGTGGCATCTGCAAGGAGTGGCAGCTGGGGTGGGGGAACACCCAAAACCTGGAGCCCCTAGTTGAGTTGAGTGTGACTGGCCATGTGCTCTGCAAAGAGGGGCCAGATCCGCCCCCTGGCTCAGCAGACCCAGGGCCTGCTGGTGTGAAACCAGTGGCAGTGAGAGCTGGGGGGCTTTCAGCTACCCTGTCCCAGAGCTCCCTTTGCTCCCCATTGCTGGTAGACCAACTTTGTCCATGGGCAAATGGCTGCAGGGAGGGATGGGGGGCTCTGGCCGGGCTGGCCGTGGGAGGCCCCCCGGGAAGGCAGGAATGTGGGCGGGGGGGCTGCCCTGAAACCCAAAACCTCGGCACAGGGGCCCGGTCTGGGCATCCGGCCGGCGGCTGCGGGCAGGAGGCCCTGGGCTGCAGGCGGCCAGGGATGGGGATGGGGGGTGGGGGAGATGGCCTTTGCAGCCCCCTCTTTAGCAAAGGTGCTGGTAGCCCCCTCCCCAGCCCCTCCTGCTGTCCCCCAGATGGAGTTCAGTCCAGCCATTCCCCGCTGGAAATGAGGGTGAAGGAGAACAAACCCCAGTGATGTGGAGTTGGGGTCTGGGGGAACTGAGCACCCCCAGATCTGGGCATGCACCCCAAAAGAGGGCTGGAGATGGCTTCCTGGGGAGGGCACTGTGGCCCCTGTGTAGAGCCACCCTGAGGGTCCCTGGAGGGGACAGGAATGGCCATCTCTCTGCAGGATGAAGTGAAGGACTTTGGTGAGGGGTGGGGAGCAGGGAGAATGTGCTGTCTTGGGGGACTGGAGCTGGATTGCCCCTTAATCAGTGGGCAATCCACTGGGGCCTTTGATTCCTTGTGCCATGTGTGTGCTGGGGTGACCAGTCTGTGTGCAATGTGCACCTTGGTGTGTGCCATCCCGTGTGCAGGGTGCACTCTGTGTGCACTCCCGTGCCCAGTGTGCAACATGCATGTTGGTGTGTGCGCTCCCTGTGCACGCAATTCCTTGTGTGACCTGCATGTTGCTGTATGCACTTCCACATGCAGTGTGTTCCCTGGTACATGTGATCCTATGTGCAGTGTGCGTGATCCCCTATGAATTGTGCATCTGTGCAATCCCACGTGCCATGGGCATGTTGCTGTGTGCAATCCCACAGGTTGTTTATGCAATTCCTTGTGCACCACGCATGTTGCTGTGTGTAGTTCCATGTGCAGCGTGCAGCATGTGCAATTCCTTGTGCACCACGCATGTTGGTGTGTGCAATCCTGTGTGTGGTGTGCACATTGGTACATGAGTCCATGTGTGCTAGGATCACACCAGAGTGCGTGTGTGCGGTCTGTACCTCGGTGCACGTGATCTCACACACCGTGTGTGCATGTCAGTGTGCAAGGCCCCATGTGCAGCCTGTGTGATCCCATGTGAAGCATGTGCATCTCAGCAGACGTGATCCCATGTGCAGTGTGTCTCCACACACGGCAGGTGTATCTCAGCGTGCACGGCCTTATGTGCCACCAGCGTGATCCCACGTGCAGAGTGTGCATCTGGACACGCGTGATCCTGCGTGCAGAGTGCATGACCCCATGTGCATCTCGGTGTGTGTGATCCCCCACGTGTGACCCTGTGTGCAACATGTAACTTGCGTGTTCTCATGTGCAGCGTGCATGGTCCTGCATGCAGCATGTGTGCATGATCCCATGTGCAGCACGCATCTTAGTGTGCATAATCCCATGTGCAGAGTGTTTTGGCACGCATGATCCTGTGTGCAGCGTGCATGATCCCATCTGCAGAGCGCATCTTGACATGTACATGATGCCACGTGTAGCATGCACCTTAGTGTGCATGATCCCATGTGCACTGTGCATCTTGACATGCATGATCCCATGTGGAGAGTGTGTTTTGGTGTGTACGATCCCATGTGCAGCATGCAGGATCCCGTGTGCACTGAGCCTCTTAGCATGCATGATCCCATGTGCAGCATGGATGATCCCACGTGCACTGTGCCTCTTGGTGTGCACGATCCCACGTGCAGAGTGTGTTTTGGTGTGCGTGATCCCATGTGCAGTGTGTGTGATCCCACCTGCACTGTGCATCTTGGCACGCATGATCCTGTGTGCAGCAGGCATGATCCTGTGTGCAGCAGGCATGATCCTGTGTGCAGCAGGCATGATCCCGCAGGCAGAGCGCCTCTTGGCATGTGTGATCCCCTGTGCGCTGTGCCCCTCGGTGTGTACGATCCCACACGCAGGGTGCGCGATCCCGCGCACACGGTCTCTCGCTCCGCGTGCGCGGTCCCGGTGCGCGCACCCCCCGCGCACCTCCCGCCCGGCCGCGCGCAGAGCGCATCCCAAGAGCGCATCCCAAGAGCGCATCCCAAGAGCGCATCCCAAGAGCGCCACCCAGCAGCGCGCCCGCGCTCTGCAGCGGGACGGGCGGGCGGCTCCCGGGAATCCTCCCCGGCACCGGCAACATGGAGCCGAACAAAGCGCCGAGGGAGCGGCGGGGGGAGATTCTGCCTGCCCCGGCCCACGGGAGCGTTGCTGGTCCCCTCCTGGGATGCCGCGTCTCTCCGGGAGCAGGTCGCTTCCTCTTGGACATCGCTTGTGAAAACAAACCAGGGCTCTATGTGGCCGCGGGTGCTGCAGGGTGAGAGTGGGCATCATAGCACAGGGGGCTGGGTGCCCCGGTGCCACCAGTCCCTGCCAGTGAAGTCACGGGCTCAGTGTCGCTCACTGCAGACTTCAACTTGTCCGCTCGGGCTGGTTCATCTTGCGCTGTGATTTCACAAAGCCATGGTGTAACTGCTCACTCTGTCACAGCCTCATCCACAGCCTGGTACCCAGTGCAGGGACAAGAGAGGCTGTGGGTCCCCCAGACCCCCACCCCACATGATGCTCTCAGCATCATCCCCACTGCTGCTCCCTGTGGCTTGGGGGGCACCTGGCCCCCGCACAGACCTCATCACCTTTCACCAAAGCACGTGGGGAAACTGCACCAGGAAAGTATAAAGTACTCCAAAGCAGCCCCGGCCATCCCCAGGGCTCCCTTGACCCCTGGGACACTGCACACCTCATGGCCCTGCATGTGCCTTTGGTGCTGTGAGATGTCACCAATACTGTGGGACGTCACCAGAACATTTCCAGTCTTTTATTGCTGGGGTGAATCATTTACTGGGGCAGACAGGCTGTCTGCAAAACACTCATGATAGCTGATACCAGCTGAGCATGACCTCTCCAGGAGTATTTTGAGGTGTTTACCCCATCATGCAGTGGGGATTCCACCACCCTGATTCCCTTCCTTGACTGAGGGAAGGCTCCAAACCCCACAGCACTGCTGTGTCCCCATGGTGAGGTGAGAGGGATGTGTGGGTGATACAGCCACCCAGATCAACACCCAGGCTGTCTCCTGGGGCAATGGGAGAAAATGCCACTTCCTCACACCCTGGGGCATTTACTCCCTGTTATACTCCCAGGTGAATGTGACACACACGGGCAATCCTGCAGGGATGAGGCGAGCCGTGGTAGCACAAGGTGCTGGTCACTTCTCTCAGGCTTGTTTAAAGTACCCCAGGACAGAGCAGGTGATCAGCTCTGCTTCCTCCGTGGGGAAATCAAGGCAGAGCCAGGGCTGGAGGAGGTGGCATGCGGGGGACTCAGATGCCCCATGTCCCACTCTGAGCCAGATCTGGGGCCACCCTTGGAGCCATCCTGCCACCAGGATGGGATCAGCATCCGGTCCCTGTGCTCCGGAGGGGTCAGAGGTCCCTTATATTGATGATGTGCTCCATGACACCTGTCCTGCAGGCAGCAAACAGGCATCACCCACCGAACTGCAGGTGCTTCAAGGTGCTCCCAGGTACGTTCACACTTCCGTGTCTGTGGATGAAAATCTTGGCACAAAGTGATATTTTGGCACCTGACGAACAACGATGCCACTGCACCGGGTGCCAAACTTTCTGCTTTCCCCAGGACGTGCATTTCCCCCTTGGATCTTGTGTGGGACCATAGCAGCATGTCCCCAAGCCCAGTGTGTCCGGCAGCAGCCCTTGGCCGTGCCCGGAGCTTTCCACATGGTGTTGGCCGAGGCAGAGCCGCTCCGCCCTGTCCCCCCCGCGCAGAGGGGAGCGCGGGGAGGAAATTGCTGCTGACGGAGCTGCGAGCGCTGCCGGACTGGGGATGACTAAGTTTGGCAGTGCTACCTGCTGGCTGTTTTTCCTTTTATGGAGGATTTGAGCGAGCCGCTGGAGCAATTCTCCGAGAGAACCCAAAGGGATCCACCCTGACCTTGGGGATGGGCACTGCCGGGTTGGGGAAAGGGTGGCTGGGGAGCAGGGTGGGTGGTGAGATGTTGGGGCGGCGCACGGCTGGTGGAGGCGGGGATGGGCCCCCCTCGCCCATCCGGATGGGGCACCCAAATGTTTTCACTTTCTATTTTAAGGAGCTGGAATGTGGCCCCGAGCAGAGGCCTGGCCCACAGTGCCAGCTGGGGCGCGTGGCTGCTGGCACCCTCTGTACTACCCACCTTTGAGGCCACCCCTGCATCCCACGTCCGTCTCAGAGTGGCTTTTCCACAGGTTCTGGGGTGAAAGGGAGAGAGGATGAAGGGGGACGTGTCTCTGCAGGGGGACACCTCACTGGAAGGGGACACAGCTGCAGGGTTGAGGTCATTATCTGCTCAGGAACACGCTTCTGCAAGGTGACAGCATTGCAGGGACACATTGCTGCAAAGGGACACTCTTTGGGGGTTGGGGGCACAGCTCTGCACTCCAGGGCTGCTCTGTGGTGCTGAGATGGAAATGAGGCAGTCCAGCCTTGGAAAGTCCCCAGCTGGTGAGAAATGCAGAGAAAGAGAAACAAAAATAGCACCTTTCCAGTGACCATGGTGGAGTGGTTTGTGGAGTCAGGGCTGGGCTTTGGCCCGGCTCTCTCAGCACCTGGGGCCACCACCCCACAGCCCCCAGCCTGTGTCAGGGGCTGGGACTGGGCTCCTCAGCTGTGTCCTGCATTCTTGGCATTATTCTCCTTTTTTCTCCTCCTCCTCCACCCCGGGGACGGGGACGGCTCTCAAACCTCTCCATTTATGGACAGGAGGTTAGGTCAAGTGGGAGGGTGAGGGGACGCCTGGGTCCCTGGGGAGGGACGAGGGTCCCACTGCGGGATGGGGGCTGTGGCCACCCCTGGAGGTCACAGCAGCGATGATGTGAGGAAAGTTGAGGGTCACCTGGGCATTGCCCCAGGGATCATGATGCCCGGTGCCAGTGGGACCCCTACACAGGGTGGTGGTTGGGGGTCATCCCATCCCCTCAGGATGCTGGAGTAGCCTGAGCTGCTGCAAGCAACAGGGAGAAAACAGCCCCTGCAGGTGGGGAAGGGATTTTCCTCTTGTTTCATCATTTTATTTTGAAGCCAAAAGCTGCCAGTTTTGGGGGTGAGGCTGCAGCAGCTACACCCCACCCTGGGGGGAGAAGGCTGGATGTGTCCCCCGCCCCAGGCCACCGAGGAGTCACTGGGGCAGGGTGAGATGACTGTGAAGCCACTCCAGATGACGAAACGTCCTGACTCATTCTAATCATTAATATTATTTGGGAAAAAAAAAAAAAAAGAAAAAAAATAAGTGACTCAGGGCAGCTATACTCTGCCGTTGGGTGGTGATGGAGCAGCTGCTTGGGGTTAGGTTTTTGGGGTGGATTTTCCCCCGGTCTCTAATAATACCTTGGGGTGTTGCTGATGGCAATGAGCTGAGGGAGAGGCGAGTACCCAAGGAAGTGTGCTGCTGGGGACCCTCCCACTCTGCCATGCTTTAAAGGATGTTTTAAAGGGCAATACATGAAAGACCCCCAGCCTCAGGATGTCCCAGGTTGTCCCCCAGCTGGGGAAGGACTTCAGCATCTTGTTGGGACCAGTGAGATGAATAAGCCTCAGCTGTTCTTTGGTGTGTTAACCAGCCTTGCAGCCCCCCAGCAAAAACCCTGTCCCCAAGGGCTGGGGGGCAGAGGGAAGGACCCCAGGGACTCACCCCTGCACCCTGTGGGGGCCCATCGACCCCTCCCTGGCTCCCAGCTGACTCAGCTGGACAGGATTCCCACAATTTCCGTCAGATGCTGCCTGGAGTAAATGGGGAAGAGGTTTCACAAGCCTTAGTAATTAATGCTAATTACAGAGCAGCGACATGGGAAACATTTCTTCCCCAGGTGTCCTTCCAAAAATGGCTTTGTGCAGGTGTGGCACCATCCTTCGCTTGTCATTAGCGCTGCTCCGCCTCGGAGAAGGCGAAACCTTCGAAGGCTGGGACTGTGGGAACGGCGTGAGGGAGGACGGTCCCCGCAGCCCCGCGGGCGCCCGGCCCGGCTGCGGCTGCTGGCAGCTGGGTTTGGCTGGAGGGCAGGGCTCACACAACCCCGGGTCAAGACAACCCATGGGGAAAAAATACCCTCCGACCTCCTTGAGCAGCGTGACTCCTCCTGGCAGCTGCTGGCAGAAAAATAAAACCATAGAGAAGGGGCTTAGAGTCCCTTTTTTTTCTTTTTTTTTTCCTTTTTTTTTTTTTTTTGTGGCTTGGTTCTGCTGCCTGTATTGGAGGGACAATGGGGTCCTCCCAGAACCAGGAGCTCATGCTGAGTGGGGCTGAGCTTCTCTGAAGCTTGAAAAAGTTAGGCTGAAGGGGTTTAAAAACCCTTTTCATCTTTGTTTTTCTTCTCCTCTCTGAGCTGCTCATGCTCGACCTCCCCAGGTGTGAAGTGGTACAAATAAAGAGGGGTGGAGGTGGGCTGGGAGACCTGAGCAAGCTGAGATGGGTTGGAAAAAGCCTCTCCCACCTTAGAGCATGCCTTAGGCCATCCCCACTGCTTCTGCTGCAGGGAATCTCTGCTTCCCTTTATCTGGGTGGAGAAAAGAAGTTACAGGAGATACAACTGAGCAGAGGAAGGGACTACCTTGTCCCCCATGGCCTTGGTGACCGCTGGCAGAAATCCTGGACTGGACTGTCAGCAGCAGAGACGCAGAAAAGAGATGAGGAAACCCTCTCCATGCAGACTGTGAGGTCTCCATCCTTGGATCATGATTTTACATGATTTTTATGCAAGATTAAGCAATGGGAAGGAGCTTGGAGGTGGCCCAGTAATGCCAACTGTTGGTGGCAGCATCACCTTTAGTGGTGACAATCAGCTACCCTGGATGGTTGCAGGGATTGACTGCTCTGCTGGCCCCCCACAGCCCCATTTTGTTGTTTAAAATTGGGCTTAGAATTGTGGAATTTGCATCTCCACCCAGGGATGGTTGTGCCCTATTTATCTTAAGGCTCAGACCTTTTGGAGCAGAGGGAAATGAAGGGGCTGTTGCTTCTGTTTGATGAAGAAGAGCACATCCCATGCTGGAAACATATTTATTTAGGAGTGGAAACAGTGTCAAAAGACTTGGATGAAGCTCACAGAAGAGGAAATCAGACGGGATTAAATCCACCCAGAGCCAGTTTCCAGGTCATTTCCATACTTCTTCTCCCAGTCCAGGGGCTCCGGCTGCTGCGACTCCCCATCCTCTGGCCAGTTGGGGTGGGGACCCTGTGACAGAGCGGGGCTGGCGGGCAAAGCCTCATTCCCACTGGGCTGGCAAGCTGGGAAACTGGTCCTGGCACAGGAGAAAGCCACCTCCTCCACAGGCTCAATGGGAGCTGTGACTGTCTGCGGGGTGTTTAAATAATCGTGACTTTGCTGAGATGATTCCTGTTTGATGTGTGCAGACTTCTCCCTCTGACTTTCCCTTTGCAGTTTTCCCTTGCAGCAAGGGGAGTTGCTGAGCATATCCCAGTGGATGGGTCTTCTCCTACTGCTCGGTCCTGGCTCCTGTCTGAAGGTGGGGAGGAAAAGGGCCACACCAAACCCAGCGCTCCGGTGCACGAGCCAATTCCCCCAAGGACGGTTGCTTTAATGAGATGTCACAGCTAATGAGTCTGCTGGCAGAGTGCTCATGGAGAAACGTGCTGGGAAATGGTAACGCAGCAAGTCTTGGCGTTGGGAATCACACTGCTTTCCAGGTTCTGTCCTATCCCAGGGAATCCATGGGAATAGCTGAGTGAAGGACCTTGTTCTCCACCCCAGCATCAGCCAGGAGTGTCTTGCTGACAGCCCACTGCCTGCTCGCTATCAGGATGTGATTGAGCCAAGTGTAAGGAATAAATTCACCCCAAAAAAGTGGGATGGCAAATAAACCAGCCAAAGCGATTATTGAGAAATACACCAATACACCAGGCACCAGCACATGATCCATTAAGTGGGACTGGTGATTTATGGGAAGAAATTCATGATTCTGATGGGCTTGTCCTGCACTGTGAGACCCCCCTCTGCCCACAGCCCAAGAAAGAACACCAGCCTCGCTGGGGTCCTTAGGCTGCCAGGAGATCCAAGGCTTTCCTTTACGGCAGCTGAGCTTGAAAAAAAGCTGAGCCTCAAAATCCTCGAGGGAGGAGGGGTGGGACAGGGCCTGGGGCATAGGGGGGCTCCTGTCCATTGTTCCATGAGCTGATGCACAAGGGCAGGGAAATACAGACACTTCTTCCCTCTCTGTGCTTTTCCCAGGAACAGGGATGTAGGATGATCATGGAGTGCAGGATCTTTCAGGATGCAGGATTATCAGGGGGTGTAGGATGATCCAGGATGCAGGATGATCGAGGGCACCCATCCCATGAGGAGGGCACCCCCAGCACCCAGACAGGGCAGGGGAGGGAGGGGATAATTTCTCAGGTATATTCCAGGTGGATTTAGGGTTTACAAAGCGATGGAGGGGGGCAGAGGGCCTCAGCTGCTCTCTGGTTTCCGGTTTCCGCTGCCTTTCTCCAGCTGGTTACCGCAGACAGGGCCAGGTTTTGCCATTTAAGGCTGATTTCCCCAGGCTGGGCTGTGCTGAGAGCTGCTGGGGAGGTCAGTCCCTCGGCCACGCGGCGTTAATTAAAGTGTGTGCCCAAAGAGAGGTGGGTGCTCTGGGTGAGGAGGGGGAACTCTCACTATCCTGACCTTTCTTTGTTCCATGTCTTCTTTCACTGATCTCAAAGGCAGAGGAAGGAGCCAAGGCAAGGGATCTGGGTTCATCTGTGGAGCAATCTGTGGAGTGTTGGATGAGCAAGACAAAACCTTTCCTGCTCCCAGAAAGGCTCTGGCAGGAGGCTCTGGTCCCAGGGGGCTGGGTGAGCAGCCCCCCTGCCTGCTGAGCCAGCCCTGAGCGAGAGACCCAAGCTGAGCAATGCCAGGGTGAAGCAGGGACACCCTTTGCCCTGCCAGGCTGCTGCCAGGACCAAGTCCAGGCTGTGCCAGCCCATGCTCTGGGCTTCCTTGTTCTCGTCACTGCAGCTGGTGGCTTTGCCTTCCTCTTGCTTGTCCCCATCCCCTCCAAGCTCTTGCAAAACAAGAACAAGGGCTCCCACAGAGTGAAAGGTGCTGTGCAGCCATCTCACAGCCGTGGGTAGTGGGTTTGGAACCAAGGGGGCTCCTGCAAAGCCCCAACAGGAAAATCATTCCGTTTTTTCTGCATGCTGACTTGCCTCTTCTTTGGGCTGAGAAATTGTAGACAATGGCCACTCTTCATGTCTCTTTGAGCCCCACTATGGTCCTGGTGGCTCCTGTATCTTCTTGGCTTCCTCTGCTGCTCTGTGCTCCAGAGGTGGAGGAGCTCTGCAACCCACCTCTGTAATCCCACACATCTCTGCTTTGGCATGGGGAAGGGAAGAGAGCAGAAGGGTGGAAGTAATAACCCCAATTATTGTTAAAGGCTGGAGGAGGGAGAGATGTGCTCAAACACCACCCTGCATGTGCCAGCACGGGGTGCCTTGGGGACAGGTGAGGCAGGATGGGCAGGGAAACCCCAGGGCTGTGCCATTGCTCCAGTGAGTGCCACCTACGAGTACTCGAGGTTCTAATGGGACTTAAGTGCATTTTTCAAATATTCTCAGAGCTGATAACACCTCCACCACCCTGGAGGGGCTCAATGCCTGCCCAGGCACACATCACCTGCATGGGACAGCAGAGCACAAGGGTGGCACAGGGTCCAGGAGAGTGCACAGCTCTGCTGTCCTACTTCTGACAACTCACAAGTCCCATCGCATTTTCACCTTTTGGATCTTTGTCCCACAGCTCAGGCCGTGGTGGGATGAAGATCAGTGTGTCCTGGCCAGTCCCAGGTCACAGCTGGCAGCAAGGTACCTGAAAGTGTCAGGGGAGTGACAGCCAGCACAGGGCAGCCAGGGCTTTTGTTTGCCTTTCTCTTGAGATCTTATCACCTGCCGGCAGGAATGTGTGAAATGAGCCAAACAAAGCACACGTGGAAATACTGTCTGAGGGAGAGTGAGGGGCAGGGGGGCTTGGTGCCTCTGCACCTGGGCTTTGTGTTGGTGGTTTCCTCTTGTCCCCAGTCTGTGTTCGAGCTGCGTCAGGACGGTATCAGAGGGATGATATTGTTGCAAGCTTGCCGGTTTGCTCCTGGGTTTGCTACAGATCTCAGGGTAAGTTGGACCAGAGGGGCTGGTTGGGAGCAGCATCACCCTGCAGAGCACAAAGGCTCTCTCCTCCCCTTAGTGCCAGCCCATCGTGAGCCTCACTGTTATCTCAGCCATAGGGACCAGGAACAAGCCTGATTGCCTGGCACAGAGTGAAAACCACCTGGCCATCCTCCCATGCACCTGCTCCCCAAGGTGGGGGCGGATGGATGGCCACTGGGTTTCAATTCTGATGGCTCTGTGAAAGGGCTGAGTGCTGTGTAAGGGCTGTATCACCCCTGAGGGTTTATCTGAACCCGAAGGAGGGTGGGGAGTGGTTGGGGCATTGACTAGAGCAGGTCCCACTCCTCCCCTGCCGTCTCCCTGCCTGGGGTGAGCCGCTTGCGTCACAGCTCCGGCACCGGCTGTGCAAACAGAGCCGGGGGCCAGCCCGGGCAGGGATGGGGCTGGGACGGGGCCCAGAGCAGCTCCTGCATCCCTCCTTCTAGGAATGGGCAAACCCTGTCTTGCCTGCCTGTTCCCTGAGCACCCCTGGGCTTGCAGGAGGAGGAACCAGTGCAGTTCTGGGGTCACCTGGGGTGGGGGTCCCCATCTGTGCACCCACAGCATCAAAGCACAGTGGTCTCAGACCCCTGTGACCCCACTGCTGGAGATAAATGGGGATTATGCCCCAAACCCAAACCAGAACTGCCTGCAGTCACAAGTGCTTTCTATTACTTGGCACGGGTGGGAGAGACACCCTGAACAGGAGGCAATGAGCATCTCTGCTCTCCACACCTCTGTTTCTCACATGGAGAACAAAGGCAGCACTATTCCCTCCCTCTCCGAGGTGGGAGAGGTCACCTCTGCCAAAGACTTGAAGCTCTCAGATGGAAAGTGCCGTTAGCCCAGCAGAGATCAAAGCAAATTTCCCGGCGTGCTCAGGTAGCCCAGGATCTGTTTCATTTCCTAGGTATGGTACAAGCAGAAAACTCCATCCAGCTGCTTCCCTGCCTTTATCATCAGAGACCAAGAAAAATCAATTCCCAAAGTAATTAAGCAGCAGTTGAAAATGCACCGTATGGCTTGGCATAGCACTGTGTAACACTTGTGGGAGCCTTTTGCCAGGACAGGGAGACAAACACTAGGGAGAGTCTTTTAGGGAAAGACCTCCCTGGAGCTGCATCATGGAAGAGGGGTCATTCAGTGGCATTTGGGTGATGATGCCAGTGGGGTAAGCTGGGCCAAAGGGCTGAGACTTGCAGAAAAAAACCAGGAAGAATCAGCTTATCAGCTTTTTCTCTTCTGCTTCTGGTTTTTTTTTTGGGGTGTTTTTTTTTTTTTTTCAGCTGGAGGAAATATCCCCCAAAGTTGATGCCAGGCCTGGCTGGAGGGGAGGGTTGCTCCACCGCTCTCTGTCCCTCAGGGAAGCTCCAGCATAGGCTTTAGCTTATACCTGTCCCATTGCTGTGGAAGAGGTGGAGTCCAGGGATGCCCAGGGTGGCTGGGAAGGCTGAGTCTGGGAGCCTGGCCGGCATCGCCCCAGGATCTGGCTGTGCCGGTGTAATCATGCTGTGCTGGGGAATGACCTTGGGCTGAAAACAATTCAACACTTGGGCCTCACAGGCTCTTGCTATCAAGGTCAACCAAGACAGCCCTGGCAGCACATTTAACCAGTGGGGGAAGGGAGGGCTTTGCTCTGCTCTGGTGGAGCCAACACAGCCTGGGGAGGGTGGTACAGCTGCATGACACCAGGATGGAGCTGGGCAGAGGGTCCCAGCCTGGGGAACCAGCTGATGGATGCTGACCTGGCTGCCTAAAAGGCTGGGAATGAAGCCCTGCTTTCTGCGTGGGCTGGGGGACCCTGGGGTCAGCATCAGGATCTGGAAGTGTTGGCACAGGGGTCAGCATTGAAGGCACGGGACATGGAGAGATGAGACTGGAGGCAGCGAGGACAGGCAGGGCTGGGAAAATGGGTGGAGAAAAATCACCGCTCAGGGCTTCAATCCCTCCAGCAAAGTCCTGTTATCAGGAACAGCAGGCTGTAAAAACCAGGCACGTGTCCCCTGCCATCACCTCGGCTACCTGGGCAGGGCTGTGCCCTCTCCAACAGCCTCAGCAAAACCTGGCACAGGTCATCTGTGCCTTGAAAACGGAAAAGAGTGAATTTATACAGTTTTCCAGCATGATACAATGTAATGATTTTCCTTCCTTGTGGATGGGAGGGATGCTCGATGCACCGTTAGCCCACCCATGCGGATGCAGCAGATCAGGGGAGAACAGCCCTTGCACATGGAGGTCTGCGGAGGGAAAGGGTGTCGTCTCTCTCTGATAAAGGCACTGATAGATCGGAGAGAGCTCGAGGATCAATACAAAGGAGCAGGAACCTTAGGGAGGGATGTATGAGAGAGGAGAGGGATGATTAAAGGGGGAGAGGAGAGTCTGCAGCTCGTCAGGGATGAGCTGGCATCAGGGATGCAAAGCAACGAGCCAGGAAAATGTCAGGGGCTGTTTTGCTTCAGGTTTTAATGCTGAATATGTTCCCATAAAGGGAGAGGTGGGGGCTGCAGAGAGGCCCCCAAACATCTCCAAAGGGGGAGATGGGCCTGGGGTTCCTGCTTAGATTTTAGCTCATGCAAATTCCTGTTACAGCTGATGCTGCAAGGAGAAAACTGAAAGAGGAAGGTGCTGAGATGGTCCCTGTGCCTGTGAAACTGGGGATGTGGTCAGCACCTTTCCTTCTTCCCCTTGGGGAACAGGAAAGGAAAGGCAGCGCTCCAAAAAACCTCCATGATTTTTGTGTGAGGGTGATTTAAAGCAACTGGGGTGGATTCAGGAGTTTCCACCTCTCTTCTCATTGTCACAATAGCAGGAGGGAGAGAAGGGAGGCCCGAGCGCATGGCAGGGTTAGTGACTGAGGAGCTGGCACTGAAGGGGATGTGTAGAAATCCAAGCCAACTCCAAAAACTGCCAGGATTATTTTCCCACTTAGACTCTCCTCTCCCCAAAAGCGTGGCACATGCCATTCCTGCATGGGCAAAGGGCTTCTGCTCTAGGGGAAGGGCTGGAAGAAGTGAGTGGAAAGCAGAGCTCACATGTTGTCCCACAAGTGCAGTAATTCAAGCACGGCCGTATCTGCTAGTGAAGGGCAGGAGGATCCTCCCCTGGATAGTTTTGTCCAGAGTCAGTGTGAGCCAAGCACCAAGGACAAGCAGGAAGAAGTGAAGCAAAACAGGGAATCTGGGGAGCCAGTGATGTCTGCCCAAGGGTAACACAATGGCTGGGAAGCTCTTTGCTTGGTTCCTCTTTCTCTCCTCTCAGCTTTTGCAATACCCCAGGAGGGATGGGAGGGGAGCCCCAGCCATGGCCAGGGAGTTGGCCTGGTCCACCACACTGTGTGTGATCTGGGTGGTGAACACAGTGACTGGCTGGTGGCTTCACTGCCAAATGTCTTCAGTCTGGGAGGAAGCCGTGGCACTGGCTGTGTGCTGGAGGCCACATCCTGCTGTCCCCACCGAGGCCAGTGCTCGCCACCCCGAAAGCCAGGAGACGTGGGTCCAGTGCTGCTGCCCTCCGGATGCTGGTGGATTGATTGCTTTCTGATTCAGTCTGATAATCAAGAGACTCTAATTGCCCAGCACTTCCCTCCCTGCCTAATGGACTGTCTCGAACTGCGGCTCCCCAGCCTGGCTCCACCCAACCAGCTCACCAGGGTGCAGCGGAGCACAGCATCCCATCCCTCTGATGCCCGTCCCATCCAGCTGACCAAGACCCCCATGGGCCCTGGTGGTCTCCACACTTGGCCCTGACCTCCTGCTGATGTTCCCCACCCCAAACCTATCCCCCTGGTGCTGTTGTCGGACTTTTCCCCACTTCATCAGCACGTTCATGGACCACAGTTCACACCCTCAAGGGCCATCAGCTCTACCCATGCCTTGTGGCTCCCCTTATTTGACGTATAATCTTCTAATTAATAATCAGTCTTTTATAAGTGGAGCACAAACATTAATTAATTCCCCGTGAGGTAGGTAATTAACAGCGATGACTCCCATTTTACTGCAAGGGAAGCTGAGATACAGGGATCTTGCACCAGGCACCCGAGGTGGCAGAGGAATGACTGGGCAAAGGCAGCTCTGCTCTGGCACAGCCATGCAGGAACCCCTGGGTGGGTCCCCTTGCACTGAGGGTTTCCCATGGGGACAGTCCCTGTGTGCTGGGGTATCTTTGCTCCATCACCACGGCCACCTCTGCCCTGAGGGATGAGGCATGTCCCTGGAGTGGCCCAGAAGAGCCTGCAGGTGTCCTGTCTCTCCACACCATCCCCTCCAAAGCACCCATCCATGAGCAGCCATGGTGCTGGGATTTGGGGCACCTTCACCAGGACAAGGTGCTCTTGGAGAAGGGGATGCCATCCAAAAGGAAAGGACTGCTCTAGTGTTTCTATCCATGCCCAGTGTCTCATCACCTCCCATCCCCCCAGGTAATTACAAATCTCCATCTGAACAGGCTTTTGCAGGTTCTTTCTGCTGCTCTCCTCCTTTGTTTGTCCCACAGCAGGGAGCAATAAAGGGGGGGGGAATAATGCCTAGGTCCCCCCTCAGCCAGACCCCACACTGGCAGTCTGGGGAGGGAGCCCCATCCTCATCCCCTCACTGTGATCTCTGCAGCTCCCTGGTGACAAAGAGCTTGCTGGTGTGAGCTGCCAGACCCTGATGGCAGGGCTAGCTCCCCCTTCATGATGCTGGGCAAGGGGTGTCCTCTGGAGAACAGGCACTTTTAGCTTTTTTTTTCCTTGAGAATTTTATTTTTCTTCCCTGTCATCACTGTTTTCAGACGGCTGAGATTACACATCCAAGGTCCTCATGCTGAAGTCTGCGCACTTCCAACCGGCAACAGATTGCGAGTGGCTGCTGCTACTTTACTTACAGGGCTGCTTAATTAACTTGATTAATCAGCCTGTGTTCGCACAACACTCTGGAGACGCAAAGCCCTCTGGTCGCTGCTGCCTGCTGTTCCACGGCCACTGCCCTCGCCTTTATCCCCAACCAATATTGGATGGTCATAGCCAAGGAGGGAATCGCAGAAAGGCAGCCTGGGCCGGAGCAGCCACGTTTCCCACTCCAGCAAGGTTTGACTCAGAGGACAAAACAAATATTGCCCAAATCCGACCAAACTACTGCTCCCACGATGTCCCCTGCCAGCGCGGGGCAGGATGAGGAGCAGGGACCAGGGCCCCCTGCTTGACTTGACACCCGAGCCAGAGCCGGTGGAGCGTTCCCTTCTCCCAGGGTTCCCTTCTCCCAGGTGCCACCGCAGGCACACGGCCTTTACTGGTGCCCGGTGGCGTCGGCGGCGCTCTCGGTTGCCCAGGTGGGTCCAAGGGCCGAGGGCCTGGCAGGAGCCGTGCCCTGCTGACATCAGCAGTGAACTTGGCCCCGCGTCCCGCTCCGGGCCGGGGTCACCGGTGCCTCCCCGACCCGGGGGGTGCAGGTGACGGGCGCTCCACGTGCCCCGCGCGGGCAGCGCTGCGGGCAGGGACAGGCAGCACCCCCGGGGTCCTGCCCCACACCTGCACCCCGGGGTACCCCCATCCCTCCCGGGGGGCTGCAAACTCCCCGCTCCCGCACAGCCCGGGGGGGCGAACGGGCCGGGACCCTCCCCACCCGCGGGGCTTTGTGCGAGGGCTGAGGTGTGTGTGGGGGGTGCTGCACGGGGGCACCGGCGCAGCGCGAACCGCGGAGCGGGGCGAGCGCGGGGGCGAGCGCGAGACAACAGCCCCGTTCCCAAACCATCACGGCGACACCCGAGGGGCTGCGCCCCCCACCCCAATTCGCCTCGACTCCCCCTCCCCCCGATGCTTCCCCTCATGGCGGGGCGGGGGGCGCTGCCGGGCGCGCGCGGCGGGGGCGGGGCGGGGCGCGGGGGGCGTGTCCGGACCGGGACCAATGGGAGCGGCGCTCTCCGAAAGTTTCCTTTTATGGCGAGGCGGCGGCGGCGGCGGCCCGGATATAAGGCGCGCGCGGGCGGCGGGCGGGAGCCGCCGCGAGCTCTGCCTGCCCTCACCGCGCGCGCGCCCCGCTCCCGCCGCCGCCGCCTCGCGCCCGCCCCGGCTCCGACCGCGCCACTCCACAAAGGTGAGAGCGGCACCGCCGCAGCGTGGGTAGAGCAGCAACGAGATCAGCAATAACTCGATATTGTTGTTATTATTATCGGTGTCATCGGGGCTGTCGGGACAGCGGCGCGCCCTTTGTGCGCTGTGCGGGGTGGCGGCCCCGCAGCGCGCTGCCGTATTCTAAGGGCTGTAGGCGCAGTTCGCAGTTTAACGTTCGTTCGGGGTGCGATGCTCGCGGGGGGGTCGCGCCTCTGCCGCCCGTGGGGCTAATCCGCCCCGTAAGAGGATTGCTCGTGGGGCCGGGGGGAGCGGGTGGCTTGGCTGGTGTGTCCCGCCAGCGGCGGGGAGGACGCGGGGTGCGGGGCTTTGTCTGCTCCGGGAGCCGCCAGCGGGGGGCTCGGGACCCGGGGGCGTTGTCCCCGGTGGGGAGGGGCGCGGCTCCCCCACTCCGCACATGCGGGCAGCCCCCGTGGCTGCTGCTTGTAGGGAAGGGGTGGGGGTGGCAGCCCCTGTGCGGGGCGAGGCTGTGGATCGGAACAATGCGGAGTTGGGAGGCGGAGGAGGACCCCCCCCCCCAGTGTGCCCGGAGCCGTGGTGCGGGCAGGGTACCTGCTCCGGCACCGACTACACTTCCCAGGCTGCCCGTGCGGGGCGGCACATGTGCGGCAGCTGCCGCCGCCCCCCGACACCGGATTACACCGGCGCGGCCGAAGCCGCCGGGGCTGAGCCTGGGCGGGCGGCAGTTGCATAAGACTCTGGCTCCTTGGCGCTAATCCGCCTGTGGTGCCGCCGGTTGATGGGGCAGAGCCCCGGTCACGCTTGGCTGGTGGGCTGGGCGTGGTGGCCGGCGTTTGTCCTGCTGCGGTTCCTTATTAGTGGCGTGTTGAGGCTTTGGGGGCTGCCAGGGCAGCGCCGCGTGTGACCCCCGGGTCTGTGCAGGGACATCGAGCCCCGCTGGCTGTGCCTGACGCACGGTGGGGCACCGGGACGAGCACCGTGTGACCCCCGGGGCTGGGTGGAGATGTCGAGCCCCGCCGCTTGGTACAGGGTGGGGTGCTGGGATGAGCACAGGGCGTGACCCCCGGGGCTGTGCGGGGGCGTCAGACCTCACTGCCTGTGCCTGGCACACGGCGAGGCACTGCTAAAAGCACTGAGTGACCCCTGGGTCCGCACGGAGGTGTTAAACCTCATTGGCTGGCACACAGCGGGGTGCTGGGGCGAGCATCGGGCGTGACCCCCGGTGCTGCGCGGAGGCGTCGAGTCCCGCTGTCCGGCACACGGCGGGCGCTGGGGTGTGGCCGCCACGCCCGGGGTGTGGCCGCCGCCATCCCCCCCGAAAGCCGGTAGCGGGAGAGGCTCGGTGCTCCATCCATTGCCTTTTATGGTAATAATGCGAGAGGGCGCAGGGACTTCCTTTGTCCCAAATCCGCGCAGCGCCGAAATCTGGGAGGCGTCGCCCCCTCTAGCGGGCGCCGAGCGAAGCGGAGCTGCGCCGGCAGGAAGGAAATGGGTGGGGAAGGCCTTGGCGGCATCGCCTTCGCTTCCCGCCATCGCCTTCGCTTCCCACCCGCAGCCATGGGGACGGGGCTCGGTGTGGGACCGGGGATGCTCACGTCTCCTGCTTTCCTCTCCTCCTGCAGCCAGCCATGGATGATGATATTGCCGCGCTCGTTGTTGACAATGGTTCCGGTATGTGCAAGGCCGGTTTCGCCGGGGACGATGCCCCCCGTGCTGTCTTCCCATCCATCGTGGGTCGCCCCAGACATCAGGTAGGTGGCTGAGTTGCCTCTTACCCGACAAAAATGAGCAGTTTTTGGTGGAAGCGGTTGCCTTTCATAAGAGCAAGAAGCTCTTCTATTTGGTTTTATACCATTAGAGGCTTCTGTGCTGCAGCACAGCTGGTGGGGAGTGCAGCCTCCTGCAGAGCCTTTGTGCAGTGTGTGTTGGAGCAGCTGGCCAAATGCCTTTCCTGATAGAATAGGGACAGTAATTGGAGACTTAGCTTTAGGAAAAGCAGGTTATCCACCCAGTTGGACTTGTCCTTCAGCTGTACTTAATGCATCTTCTTTGTTGTGCAGGGTGTGATGGTTGGTATGGGCCAGAAAGACAGCTACGTTGGTGATGAAGCCCAGAGCAAAAGAGGTATCCTGACCCTAAAGTACCCCATTGAACACGGTATTGTCACCAACTGGGATGACATGGAGAAGATCTGGCACCACACTTTCTACAATGAGCTGAGAGTAGCCCCCGAGGAGCACCCCGTGCTGCTCACAGAGGCTCCCCTGAACCCTAAAGCCAACAGAGAGAAGATGACACAGGTATGTAGAACTCTGGAGCTTGGAGCTACAGCAGATGTTGCTGCAGGCGAGCTCTCCTCTTCCATGTTGTCCTCTCTCCTCCTTCACCACTATTCTCCCTTTTTGCCATCTTCACAGGGTTTTCCTTTCCTGACCTGAGTCTCCTCTTTGCTGGACCTTGACAGGTTTTGTTTGCTCTTCTAAGCTGGCTTTCTCTGAGACTGAACTAGCAACTTGTCTAACTGCTGTTTCTGACTAGGCACACTAATCCATTTACAGCCTTGAGTGACTGTACTGTAGTTTACTTGGCATTTGTTTTGTTCCTTGCTGTGGCATAGAGATGGCTCTGGTGGTGGTCTCCCTGCTCAGGCTCTGACCTGGCAGGTGCGGGTGGGGAACAGGTGAGATAAGCATGGACTCTGAGGGGAAGTGGAGAGATCTCTCTTATCTAGGGGCAAAAGTAAAACTACTTGCATGGACTTGGTATAGACTTGTAGCAAGAACTGTTGGGGTTTTTTTTGCTGTTGACTCAACCCTGTTCTTTTCTTTCCCTAGATCATGTTCGAGACCTTCAACACCCCAGCCATGTATGTAGCCATCCAGGCTGTGTTGTCCCTGTATGCCTCTGGTCGTACCACTGGTATTGTGATGGACTCTGGTGATGGTGTTACCCACACTGTGCCCATCTATGAAGGCTATGCCCTCCCCCATGCCATCCTCCGTCTGGATCTGGCTGGCCGTGACCTGACGGACTACCTCATGAAGATCTTGACAGAGAGAGGCTACAGCTTCACCACCACAGCCGAGAGAGAAATTGTGCGTGACATCAAGGAGAAGCTGTGCTATGTCGCCCTGGATTTTGAGCAGGAGATGGCCACAGCTGCCTCTAGCTCTTCCCTGGAGAAGAGCTATGAACTCCCTGATGGCCAGGTCATCACCATTGGCAATGAGAGGTTCAGGTGCCCTGAGGCCCTCTTCCAGCCATCTTTCTTGGGTAAGTCCAACTCTTGTAGGATATACCTTTTTGCCCCCCAATGTTCCTTATGTGACGGGTGACCTGGAGACCATGGCAGTGAGATACCATATTACTGCTTGTCTGTAGCAAGGTTTATGCTGTCCCACCAGTCAGCCTCACTTCCCACACAGCCTAAAGCTGTTAAAGGGATTTGGGGAGAATTGACCAGGAGCCATGGCTCTGTAGTGCCTTCCTGCTGGAGGAGCTGCTGGTCCCCTGGTTGCCCATAGTAGCTTCTCAGGCTTCCTTGGCTGTGTCTTAGCCCTTGCTGACTTGAGACTGCTTTTTCCTCACAGGTATGGAGTCCTGTGGTATCCATGAAACTACCTTCAACTCCATCATGAAGTGCGATGTGGATATCCGTAAGGACCTCTATGCCAACACAGTGCTGTCTGGTGGTACCACAATGTACCCTGGCATTGCTGACAGGATGCAGAAGGAGATCACAGCCCTGGCACCCAGCACAATGAAAATCAAGGTAGGATGGAGTTGTGGGAACATCTCAGCAGTCCTGCTAGGCTGAAACACAGGGTTGGGTGCAGGGGGGATAAGCTAAACTCCTGCTAAAAAAGATAGGAGGTGTCTGCATCTGGTGCAGCCTTAATGGCCTTGGGTCTGGACAGGATGGCACTCACCCAACCATATGAATAATGGGATTAGTGTAAAGACTGGCTGCAAAGGAGGGAGGTGGGGATGTGAGATTGTGTCTTGATCCTGTTTGGACTTCATAGTATCTTTGCCACGGCTAGATAAGGGAGTTAGGTGGCTCTGCCTTGCAGAGCTGTGTGTGGGCTGTGAGCGTAGTGTAGTGTGATGCTGTGTCTGACTGGTTCCTCCTCTTCCCTCTGCAGATCATTGCCCCACCTGAGCGCAAATACTCTGTCTGGATCGGAGGCTCCATCCTGGCCTCCCTGTCCACCTTCCAGCAGATGTGGATCAGCAAGCAGGAGTACGATGAATCCGGACCCTCCATTGTCCACCGCAAATGCTTCTAAACCGGACTGTTACCAACACCCACACCCTTGTGATGAAACAAAACCCATAAATGCGCATAAAACAAGACGAGATTGGCATGGCTTTATTTGTTTTTTTTTTGGCGCTTGACTCAGGATTAAAAAACTGGAACGGTGAAGGTGTCAGCAGCAGTCTTAAAAACAAAACATGTTGGAGCGAACGCCCCCAAAGTTCTACAATGCATCTGAGGACTTTGATTGTACATTTGTTTCTTTTTTTAATAGTCATTCCAAATATTGTTATAATGCATTGTTACAGGAAGTTACTCGCCTCTGTGAAGGCAGCAGCCCAGCTCGGAGGGAGCCGATGCCAGTTACTGGTGTTAGGTTATAATTGCTTGTCTGTAAATTATGTAACCCAACAAGTGTCTTTTTGTATCTTTCCGCCTTAAAAACAAAACACACTTGATCCTTTTTCTCTTTGATTTGTCAAGCAAGCAGGCTGTGTTCCCCAGTGATAGATGGGAATGAAGGCTTTACAGTCCCCCCACAGGGCCGAGAAGGGCCGGTATGTGGGGGAGGGAGGGGCTACCTGTACACTGACTTAAGACCAGTTCAAATAAAAGTGCACACCATAGAGGCTTGACTGGTGTTGATTGTTCATTTTCTTTTCATGCCATTTCTTGACAGTTGCTCCCTGCTCTGATCTTGCCCTGCCAGGCTGCACAGCTCTGCTATCGGGCTGAGGGGATGCTGGTGCTGCAGGGCACAAGGCAGGTGGCTCTTGGTGATATGGGGGTAGGGGTAGAGCTGAACATGCCAAACCTGTGGATCTCCAAGGCTGCCTTGGGCTGGAGCTTTCCAGATACTGACTGTGTAATGGAGCTGTGAGAAGAGCTGGATTTAGCGGGGATCCAGCTGCACCTTCCCAAATGCTGCCCTGTGTGTGTCTCCTCACTTGTATGTGTAGCTTTCGACCGATGGAAGCAAGTGGGGTGTGGGGAATGCTATAACTGTGCCAGAGCAGCTGCCTTGTCCCTCAGCCAAGGCTCCTTTGAGTAGTCTGCAGCCTCATGTGGGGCAGTATCCCATCTTCTCCCTGCTCCAAGTGTCAAAGCTTGTCTGTCCTGCTGGTTTGCCCTGGGAGGGGAAGCCTGGGTTCAGGCTGGGAGACTCATGCTCTTGCAGGGTGCTGGTTAGGTGGAGCAGCTTTCAGGTGAGAGCAAGAGAAAGTCTCCTGTGAAGTGGAAAAAATTTGACTTCAGAGAGCAGGGCCACTGGAGTGTTACATGGGTGGGGCTGGGAAAAAAGTGCAGGGAGGAGGGAGGAAGTTCTGGCAGGGTGAGTGACACAACTCCAGAACTTGCTGAGGGCAGTGCAGGTACCTGCCTCCAGCCCAGCCTCTGCCAGAAAGATTTGCACGGATTCTTGACTCTGACCCCATCTTTTGGGCTTCTGAATCCTCTGTGATGCTTCAGCCTTGTTTGATCAACTCCAGACTCTGGCTTCATGGAAGAGAGCAGCTGCATGGGGGTACCCTCTCAAAGCTGTGCTGGGAGATGAGACCCTGTTGGACATAGCAAAGTCCAGGAGTCCCTAGGGCTGGAGCCACTGCTGTGAAAAGGAGACAGGATTGAGGCTGCTGGATCAGGACCAGGGAGAGCCGAGCCAGGTGACACTGTGCATTGCCAGCTTGGGTAGACCAGACCTGGGAGCGTTGCTCTCAGGTGTGCTGGGTTCCCAAGGCTCCACCAGCCTGCCTGCCTTTGAAGAGCTAATGGCTGTGATTGTGTCATGCTTCCAGCAGATGAAAGGCAGGGAACAGGCTCCAGTGTCTCTAATTCTCTGACTGGCCTGATCCTGCTCTGGTCTCATGCTATACTCAGGGTGGACCTGCTGGTTTCTGCCCTTCATCTCCCCAGCCTCCCTCCTGGGTGCACTGGGAGCCTGGCAGGGCTGGAGGTACAGACACTGGGCTGAGCTGACAAGTTACTGGAAGCACCAGTTTGCAACAGAGAAGGTAAAACAGGTTCGAGCAAGGCCCAAACTGGGCTTATAACCTGAGGTCTTGGGGAAATGGGGTGAGGAGGAGGCAATGGCAGCTCCTGGGGAGGGAGCTGGTAGGAGCGGGGTAGGAAAAAGGCCAGGAGGCAAGACGAGATGACAGTAATAGGGAAATGGGGTGCCTTTCTTCAGCCCTGTCTGAAATGGTCACTGATCACTGTGGGAAAATGTGTTGAGACACAAAGAACAGAAGAGATGATGGTGAGAAACTATAGAGCAACAAAATGCTGGGGGCCGAGAGCAGCTCAAGTGGGCAGAGATGTAAGCACAGGGAGAGGGCGAGCGCTGGGCTGGTGCAGAGCTGTCAGATGCAGGGCAGCCAGGATGATTTTTCTGCTCCAGAGCCAGCTGAGGTTTGCTGTTAGTTAACACTTTGCAGAACTTCTCCCTTCTTCCCATTTCACTTGCTGTTTTGGGCAACCAGCTCCCCAGTAAAATGAGGCTGAGCCTTCCACAGCCCTTCCCGATGCCTCTCCAGCATGAGGCCAAGACTCTGTTTATCCCTCCTCTGGGCCATTACATGCTGGAGAAAAGAATGTGGTGCCGGGCAGGGACCACTGGAGCATTACTCACTGCTCCCGACTCCAGCAAGCAGGGGAGAGCCCCGAGTGATTTCCTCTCAGGAACATCAGGCGCTGGAAGAGGGGGATTTTTTTTAACTGTAGTTTCTCTGTCATCAAGTTTCAATTCGCCTTTCGCTGTTTCACAGAGTTGGGGAAATGCCAAGTGGCCTGTCAGGAAAGGCAGCAGAGAAGTTGGTTTAGCCATGGCCTGGCTCTAGCCATGTTAGACTCAAAGGAGAAGACGTGTAGGGAATAATCAGTGCCCTGGCTACCTCCTCCTCCTCTCCAGCACAAAAATAGCCAGGGGTTGTGGGGAGACCAGGAGGTTTAATAAGTCCACCCACAGGCCGGCCTGAGCGCGTCCCCCTGTCTGGCTCAGCCATGATGACATTCCAGGATTCCTCAGGCTGCAGAGACGGCGGGACTCAGCTGTAGATCCTTGCAAGCCACCCAGCCCTTTCCTGCCTCCCTGTAGCTGCCCCAGGAGTGATGGCTCAGCTCAAGGGAGCTGAGCAAACACGTTTTATGTCCTTCCTTCCCTCAGAGCTCCCAACTTTCGATCCCGCTGGAGACAGTCACTGGCACTTCACCTGCAATTAGCTGGTGACCTGGAAAGTCACCTCACTGAGCCGCTTATGGAATCAAGCCACCGCCGGGAATTAGTGATGTCCTTGGCAAAGGAGATGGTTGCAGCTCTCGGGATTTAGCCCTGAAGGGCCTCATTGTCTCTCAGCTGTGTCAGGGACAGTTGACCAGAAACGGTCCCTGAACGGGGAGGGTCCTGTTCTCTCGTTAGTGAGCATGTGCTCCTCTAGAACGGGTGCCAGCTGGCTGCGTGCAAAAGTCCCAGGAAATCCCAGAGCATTCAAACTACACTGACCTCCTTGTAGAAGTCCCCTCAGAAGGTACAAAACATCACCTTCAGAAAATGGCCTTTCTGAGGTACCATGTCAGGGATGGGACTATGCCATGGGCTGTGCTTGGGGCAGGAGCAGTCCTGGTCTCTGAAGTTGTTCCTTGCAGGATTGCTGACCTGGAGCCTGCCCTGACTTGCATTATACCCATCTGTAATCCACTTTAGCAGGCCTTACAGTATTAAACTGTATCAAGGATTGAGAATCACTTCCAGCAGTGGAGCTAGCACTCCACCCAAGCATACCAAGTGTTCTGGCTGCTGCAGTCCAGCTGGGCTTTAGTCACGCTGTCAAAAATATGTCCAGGTTGTATCAGTCTTAGGAATCAGAAGAGAGAACTGAACAAGACTTTTCAGAGGTAAAAATATAAAATCCCCAGGTCACTCTAGCCTTGAACAGTTAAGAGATTTTGCTTTATACAGAGCAAAATATCTTGACAAAATATCTTGACACTGGTATTAATTTGTTTGCCTACCTGGACTGGGACAGCAGGGTATGTGTCTGCCTTCCTTGGGCTGAGAAAACTTGTATTAGTTGTAAGATGACCAAAGTTTGCCCTGAGATGGCCCAGCCCTGAACAGAACCCAACCTAGCAGCAGGCTCCCAGGTGCCCACATGAAGAAGAGCATTCCCGAAGTGAGGCACAGCAGGGACGGTTTCTCCTCACTCTGTCTGGCCACCTCCCAGAGCCACCAAGAGAAATGCCAGAGTTCAGTGTAGTTGTTCATTTCCTTCCTCCTTTATCACCTGCTACCTCCTCATGTTCAACCTTCATGTCTTATCTGCACCAGTACCCTGTTCAATTATTTGGTGGATCGCAAGTTCAAAAGCAGCTCCTCTTACAAAGCCTGGTTTCTCCTCAGGAGGTCCTTACACCTATCTCTGTTCCCAGTTCTTATTTAGGGTTGTCAGCTGCTGTCTGGTCCATGTATGCCCCAGGGCTGGAGGGAACCTGTGGCTACTCCTAATTCCAGCTGCTCCAGCCGCCCTGGCTCTCTGGGCGGGGCCTTTACTCTGCCTTTGGGACTCCCTGATGATTTTATTTACCATTTGCATTGGAAATGCAGCTCTCTTCCACCCTGGTCTCCGCTTTCCCTGATGACTGCAAATATGGTAGGTTAGTATATTTCCCAGATGTCAAACAAGTTGGTCTTGACTGAAGGGCTTCCAGATTTAACTTGTCATTACCCTTTATTTAAGTGAAACACATGACAAACAAAGCAGGTACATATCCTCTTACTGAGGCTCTCCCTCATCTAAAGGTTGAGGTTTTCCTCTTTGATTCCAGACCCCTCTCATAGGCCTAGAAGCAAAATACATAATCAAGACTTGAGGCACTTGCTATTTCTAAGTGAAACCCCCAATTAACCCCTAATGTAATTCATGGCCTTAAATGGCAATAATCAAGCAGGAAGAAAATAGCAACTTATTCATCTTCATCTTTAAAACACATTTTCTATGGACAAAATTCCTGAAGCATACACGTAACTGGAAATTCCAGAGCTCTGGTCCTGTCTGTACTTGAGATTTGGGATGAGGAGCTAATATAACCATGCTAAGCCAGCTGCTCTCCTTGGACATGGCTGTGTGTGATGGATGTGCTCACATAAGCCCTAGGTGATTCAACATGGCCCTCCATGTATCAGTGAAGTGTAGGATAGTGATATTAGGAAGAAAGTCTTCCCTATGAGGGTGGTGAGGCCCTTGTACAGGTTACCCAGAGAAGCTGTGGCTGCCCCATCCCTGGAAGTGAACAAGGTCAGGATGGACGGGGCTTGGAGCAACCTGGGCTAGTGGAAGGTGTCCCTGCCCACGGCAGGGGGTTAGAACTGGATAAGCTTTAAGTCCCTTCCAACCCAAATCATTCTGTGGTTCTATTATTTCACAACCACAGCCGAAGTTAGAACATTTAACCTGGTTTGAGCCCAGATTGATGATGGCTGCACACACAGACAGTGAAACTGAAAGTGATAGGTATATATTTAGGGTTTTTACTGGGAGGAAGGGGTAGCTGCACCCACTTTGTTCATGTCAACCCATTCAGTACTCATGGGTGTTCTATCTTCCTCACCCACTTTGTGAACCAGGAGACGATCGTTCTCCCGAAAACGCTGTTGCCTCCATGGAAAACCAGGGTGCAAATGGAGTGAGCACCCTGGTGGCTGCAGGACATCCCAGCACAGGTGTCCTGCCAAACCAGCAAGGCTCCCTCTGCCCTCTGAGTCACTCCTGCACCCTCGGGCTCCTCGCAGGGTGGATTTACATCTTTGGAGCCAACTCAGGGCTTCATGGGCTGATGTGAGTCAGCGGCCGAGGGCAGAGGAGGACGAGCACCCCAGATACCACAGCGCTAGTGGCCGTGGGGCTGAGGCGAGGGAGCTGCCCCCTGAGCAACTCTGGTTTTGTCCTCAAAATGATGGTGTCCTCAGAGCCCGCTGAGATGTGAGGGGACAGCTCTACACCAGGCTGGATGGGGCTCTGAGTAACCTGGTCTAGTGGAAGGTGTCCCTGCCCAGGGCAGGGGGGTGGAACAAGATGAGTTTAAGGTCCCTTCCAACCAAAACCATTCTGTGATTCTACCATCAAGACTAGGGCAGTGATTGTCTGCCTGTACTTGGCACTGATGAGGCCACATCTTGAGTGCTGTGCCCAGTTCTGGGCCCCTTAATTCAGGAAAGACATTGAGGGGCTGGAGCACATTCAGAGAAGGGCAACGGAGCTGGGAAAGGGTCTGGAGCACCAGGAGCGGGAGGGAGCTGGGGGGGCTCAGCCTGGAGAAAAGGACGCTCAGGAGGGACCTTCTCACTCTCTCCAACTCCCTGACAGGTGAGTGGAGCCAGGTGGGAATCGGGCTCTTCCCTCAGGCAATGAGTGACAGAACGAGAGGACACAGTCTTAAGCTGGGCCAGAGGTGGTTTAGGTTGGACATAGGAAGAATTTCTTCACAGAAAAGGTGATTAGACATTGGAATGGGCTGCCCAGGGAGGCGGTGAAGTCACCATCCCTGGAGGTGTTTAAGGAAAGACCGGACATGGCACTGAGTGCCACGGTCTAGTTGACACGTTGGTGCTTGGCCAAAGGTTGGACTCGGTGATCCCAGAGGTTTTTTCCAACCTGATCCTGTGATCCTGTGACTCCACGGACCCGCCACTCCCACATCATGGCGGCGCCGCCCTCAAGATGGCGACGGGCAGCGGCCGCGCCGCGCTCAAGATGGCGGCGGGGCGGGCACTGCCGCGGAACGGGTCATGGCCGCGCCGGAAGAGCCGTGAGGCGGCCGGGCCGGCGGGGAGCGAGCCCGGAACGCGGCCGCTCCGAGCGGGGCGCGGGGAGGCGGTGGCGGCTGCGGCGGGGCCGCGCGGCCGCCGCCATGTTCCGCTCTGGAGAGGTGAGTCGGGGCTTGGGGGGCTCCGTTCGCCTCCCGCTTCCCTTTCTCACCGGCCCCTCGGGGCGCCGGTGACCGGGGCTGAGGGAGCCGGGAGCCCCTCAGGCGGGATCCGGGCTTGGGGACGGGGAGGGCGCTCGGCGATGGGGCCAGGCCGCCGAAATGGCCCTCCCTGGGGTGTTTTCTGGGGGGGTCACAGGGGCTGTCAGGTGAGAGCAGCCCCCCTTCCCCTCAGGAGGTGCCATGGCGTTAATGACTATTTGGGCTGTGGTTTCGTGGTTAAGGTGTGGGCATGTGGCAGGAGAGCTGTGGGTGGTCCGGTGCTGGAGTGCAGTGTTGGTGTGTGTATGTGTAAATATATATATATAACCATAAACACGCATATACATAGATGTGGTTATATAACTCTTAAGGTTATTGAAACGGATGGCGCTTGGAGGAAAGATATAGAAAGAGACGGCTGCGATATATTTAGAAAAGAATCAGGGACAGTCACTTTTCCAGCTGCAGACTAAGTGGAATGAATGAAAATGTTTTTTTCTCCCCATTCCAAAGCCCCAGCAGCGAAAAGTGGGTGAAAGTACTGTGGCTCGTGTGAAGTTTTGCACTGTCTCCGTGTTGTCTTCTTAGGGAAAGCTTTTTGGTTTCTTCATGCAGATGGAAGTACTTAAAGATCCAGGTGTTTCTGTTTTGTCTCACTTTAAAAATCCTTATCAGACTCGGGGTATCTGTTTACTCAAAAGTGTTGCTGAAGTTTCTGAGCCAGTAGCTTTGCTCTTTTTTCTTTTTGTTCTTCTCCCCCCCCCCCAGGGAGTTGTAAGCGAGGAGAGTGAGGAGGAAAGCAATGGTGTCAACTTGATGGAGTTCTCAGATGAGATCCTTCTGCACATCCTCAGCTACGTCCCTTGCACAGACCTTGTTCTGAATGTCAGGAGAACCTGCAGGAAACTCGCAACGCTTTGCCTTGACAAGAGTCTGACACATACAGTTCTCCTTCAGAAGGACTATAAGGTGGGGAGAGTAGCTTACTTCTTCTGTTAGCTGTGAAGACAAATCTGACTTCTGAAAAAACACCAAGTAGAACTTTCTAATGTGTCTGCATGAATGGACTGTTCTTGAACTCTGAAATCAAGCACACAATAAACTGTTTTATAAAAGCATTTGTTTTCCAGAATGCTTTGTTAGAACAGCTCTGTGCTCCCTTAGTTTTATAAAATACTGTCAGTGTAAACTTCTCTGTGTTTCTGGAAGCTAAAACAAAAGTAAACGTGACCTGCCATTTTGTAGCCATTTGAGTTACCATTTTCTCAAAATATGTTTTCCCTGTTGCTGTGCAAAAAATCTTGTGTGTGTTGCTCTCAGGCATGCAGTCAGTGAAACCAGAATTTGTGTATGTGCTATGACAGAAATAAAGCTTGGGACTAAACAGTGATAATGGTTTTATGGGAACTGTATCACCAAGTGTGGGCAAGGGAAAGCCTCTCTTACTCATTTCCAGAAGAGGAAACTGGATGAAGAAGAATGGAAACATTCTTGCTTCAGTTTGAGTTTCCATAGATAGTTCTGCTGAAATAGATTTGCTGGTAGAAAATGGAGGTGGTTCCCATTCCACTCTCAGCTGCTGAACAGCTGTAATGTAGAACTGTGCAGGCTAAGAAGCTAAAGGATATGTAATCTTAGGAGTCCAAAGCATGGCAGACTGAGGTGCCAGCAGTGTAATAATTCTTTGGCTGGGCTGCCATGCCCAAACCTTTGGATGAGCCACATAATCTAAGTGCCAAACACTCTTATTCCCATCTCCAGCTGGGAAACTGAGTCAGTGCCTTATATCTCATTGACTGTGGTTTTGTTTGGGTGCAGGTGAACAAAGACAAAGTGAAGCAGCTGATGAGGGATATCGGGAAGGAGATTTACCAGCTGAACATGGCCGGGTGCTACTGGCTGCCCAGCTCCACCATCGATCACGTAACACGCTGCAAGAACCTGGTGAAGCTCAACTTGTCCGGGTGCCACGTCACCTCTCTCCGGCTCTCCAAGATGCTCTCCACGCTCCAGCACCTGCGCTCCCTGGCCATCGATGTCAACCCGGGCTTTGATGCCAGCCAGCTGAGCAGTGAGTGCAAAGCCACCCTCAGCCGTGTCTCGGAGCTGAAGCAAACCCTCTACACGCCGTCGTACGGCGTCGTCCCGTGCTGCACGAGCCTTGAGAAACTGCTGCTTTATTTTGAGATCCTCGACCGCTCGCGAGAGGGGTTCATGCTCTCTGGGCAGCTGATGGTGGGCGAGAGCAACGTGCCCCACTACCAGAACCTCCGCATCTTCTACGCCAGGCTGGCTCCTGGCTACGTCAATCAGGAGGTGGTGAGGCTGTACTTGGCAGTGCTGAGTGATCGGACGCCTGAGAACCTCCACGCCTTCCTGATCTCTGCCCCCGGCAGCTTCGCGGAGACGGGAGCCACCAAAAACCTCCTGGACTCAATGGCTCGAAATGTACGTCTGGATGCTTTACAATTGCCCAAAGCCTGGATTAACGGCTCCGGGCTCCTGCAACACTTGAAGTTCAACAACCCTTTCTACTTCAGCTTTAGCCGATGCACCTTATCTGGTGGGCACCTGATCCAGAGGGTGATTAATGGAGGGAAGGATCTTAAAAGCCTGACCAGTTTGAATCTCAGTGGCTGTGTTCACTGTCTGGCTCCGGAGTCCTTGTTTCGGAAAGCGGAAGATGACATTGACAGCAGCATTTTGGAAAGCCTGGTAGTGTCTTGCTGCAACCTGAGGCACCTCAACCTGTCTGCAGCCCACCATCACAGCTCCGAAAGCATTGGGAACCACCTGTGCCAGCTGCTGTCCAGGCTAAAGCACCTGCTCTCGTTAGCACTGCCGGTTTGCTCCATCACAGATGTTGCTGCAACCGTGGAGAAGCCTCCCACGGCTCCTAGTTTGGTGCCCCAAACGTTTGGAAGGAAAGTTCGGATTGGGATACAGGCATATCCAAGGAACTTAGCGGACCAGGCAAATCAGAAGATAGAGTCCTCAGTGTTCTGGGCTCTGATGGGAAGCCTGCGGTTTTTGGAAACCTTGGAAATAATTGGGTCCAGTTTCTCCTCTGCCATGCCCCGCAACGAGCCAGCAATTCGGAACTCGTTGCCTCCTTGTGTCAGGGCACAAAGCGTGGGGGATTCAGAGGTGGCTGCCATTAGCCAATTGACTTACCTGCAGAGCCTCACCTTAGCACAGCTGCCAAATATTCTCACTGGCTCTGGGCTCGTTAACATCGGGCTGCAGTGCCAGCACCTGCGGACTCTTTCCTTGGCCAACCTGGGCATGATGGGGAAGGTGGTCTATATGTCTGCTCTCATGGACATGCTGAAACACTGCAAGTGTTTGAGAGATCTCAGGTGAGGGGCTGCCCTTGAACATCTCCCATTTTTGTTTGTGGATCTCCAGAAGTGTAGTGTTTGGTTTGTTGTGGTTACTGTTAAAACTGTAGGAGCTGCAATGGCTTGAAAACTGGGTATTTTCCTTCCTGACTTGTGGAGAATGGGAAGGCATCACATGTGTTCCTTGAAGGCTCAGGATGTGCCCTTTAACCAGTGTTTTAAGAGCAAAAAGTGCTGTGACTGCCTTCCTCTTAGATAAGAAAGAGTGGATGCTGCATATTTTGGAGCTAGCAGCCTGTCAGGGCTGGTTAAATACTACGAGCCTTTGCTGACTTTTTGGCTTTGTGTATATGTACATCTCTTAAATTTCCAGGAAAGAAGAGGTTCCTATACTGTCCAGATAATGTAGAGTTCTCCTCAGGTTTCCCAATGAGATATTTTTCTGCCTTTGGTTTGTATTAAAATCTCACCTCTTTGTTTTTTTATTTCTTTTCTTGATAATTTACCGAAAACATTCCAAATTTACAGTTTGTCCTGTTGGTGTTCCTCTCCTGGTAGGATTTAAAGAATCTGATCCTAAGGGGTGCACAAAGGAGCTTCATGGTAGCCAAAATGTGCTCGTGAAAGCAAAGGGCACAAACTGATAGTTTCCTTGCACCGCTCCTGGATGAACACAAATGTTATTACTTTAGAAAGATGCTTTTTTTCCTTCCCTTCCCCCCTTAAATCAGGTTATTTTAGTGAAAATGCAGAACCTGTTAGTCCCATTGTCACAATGGGACTGTTCACAAAAGGGTCCAAAATGCTGAATAGTTGTGGCAGCGAGGTCACTCTGTGGGCACAGTTCAGTTGCTGTGACTGAAATGGTTGCTCATCACCTGGGACTGTTTGTGGGCCTGTTCCTGATCCACTGCAACAGTGAAGGGATCCAGGGTGGCTAAAACACCTCAGGAGGGTTTTCATGTTCCACCACTTCCCATTTATAACAGGCAAGGAACATGGAGATCTCTCACCCAGGAGATGGCAGCTGTTGGAAATTCATTTGCTCGATGTCTTGGGTTACGTGAAAGTGTCTTTAACCTTCAGGAGAGCAAAGAGCCAGGGGAGGACTGAGGGCTGGGGAAGGAGGTTTGGGTGTGCAGTGTTCCTTTGCTCAGCCTGGGCTCTGTAGTTTCCAGAGGCTTTGAAATGGAGGCCAGGAGCAATAAATACAGGTGGGAGGCAGCATAGAGCCTGGAATAAAGGCTGGAACAAGGATGTCTCCTTGTACCATGCTTCCATGGAAGCTATCATTCCTCTTTCCTGACTAAGATCTCATGTTTTATGTGGGCTTAAGATGGTTTTAGTGTTTAGCACTTCCTCCTGATAATGTAGTTTCCTTTTCATTTGACTGATTCCCTGCTGTTCCCACCCTTTTTTTCCCTTCCCAGTATTCCAGTCTAAGGCGATCTTCCAAAGCAACATTGCCATCTAGCGAGTGAAGGGCGGCATTGCAAGCGTGGCTGGCGTGTCTGAGGGATTCACCTGCAAACCTGCTGTCAGGATGCTGAGCTTTTTGTCCTAAATTTTCTGAGCTTTTTGTCCTAAATTTTAAGTGACCCAATAATGCTGTTGAAAAATGGAAGACGATGCCCATCTCTTTAATATTAATTTTAATTTATTACCCGAAGCACTGATATGCTCTTAGGATCTCTTCAGGCAATGCCACCCGACAGCAGTTGCAGGCTGAGACTAAAACAGAATTTATCAATTAACAGGATTAAGTTGCTGAGATACCCCTGGGTACTACAAAAGCCTGTGCAGAGATTATCCAGATCAGGTTGGGACCGACAGCTTGTTATCACCTAATGGATTAACCTTCTTGGAGCTCTTGGCCTTCCTGACCCAATGACTGAGATTCCCAAGTGCTCTGAAGCCCTGTAGTAAATCTGCTCTAAGCAGATGAACTCTCCTGGTAACACCAGCCCTGAGCAGGTTCTGCTTCCTGCAGGCTGGTTTCTGTGAGGGAGTCACCCAGATATGCTGCTGGTTAAAACACAGGTCCCACATTGGCCAGGTATGGCTTCACTGTGTCATTTTGCTTTCCTGCTGGATTACCATGACAGAGGATCCTGTCTCTCTTCTCTGGGCCAAGTGTTTAGGATGAAGGTTGGGTTGATGGTGGTTGTTCTTCCCATGGGCAAGGAGTACCTCTGATCCTTTGCCAAGGATGGTTGTGGTCACTCTCTTGGTCCCAGAGGCTTAAGTTCTGCATCCCCCTGTGTGCACTGTGTGTTTTTCATGCCTGCTTCTCTCTAGGCAGTTTTGATCAGTGCTTGTGCACTGGAGCAGAATCCACATCACCTGCTCAGTGGATGTCAGGTAGCAAAAGCCAGGCTGTGCTTGTAGGACCAGAATGGATCTGGTGCTCAGCACCAAGGCTTGTCTTACCCAACATACTTTGTGGAAAACTTGCAAAACCACGGTTATTCCAGGGTTGCTCCCTGCGGGCGCCGGAATTCTGCAGTTTAGGGCCTTTGTGCCCATTTGTGTCCTTGTCTGTCAGCAGTGGCGACACTGCTCGATCCATTTGCCACCCCCCCATGAATGCGCTGCTTTCCCTCTCGTCTGAGAGCTGTCCCAAGTGTGAATTGCCCATTGACTTGTTTTTGTTTATTCCCGCAGGCTGGAACAGCCGTACTTCTGTGCGGGCGCCCAGTTCTTCCAGGCACTGAGTCACTGCTCCTCTCTCCAGCGGCTTTGCATCGTCTCCCGGAGCGGGACTCTGCAGTCTGACGCAGTGATGTCATTCATGGCCAACTGCCTTGAGGTCATCATGTGCCACATGTTTATGGGAGAATCTCTTACCGTTTGCAAAAATCTCCAGCAATCCATTGTGCGGAGGTGAGTGCGGAAGGGGGCCGATGTGGGATTTTTGGAGCTGTTGGAGATTTATCTCCCGTTTCCTTGCTTGCCAAGGTTTATATGGCTTGGAGCGCTTGTTCCAAGAAGCTAATAGGTACTGTGTAACTGCTTGGCACGTAAACCGGCCTCTTACTTTAATAAGAGTGAATCAGTGAAGTATCTGAAGGTATCATATGAATTTTTGATTCCATTCCCACCCATGTTCTCTGCAGTTCCGTAGGCTGAGTTGAAGCTCTGGATGTAAAGCTCCATCATAAATCAAATGACACTTTTTTGTGTAAACAAAACATCTGCCGACATTTTAAGTACTGAGAGATTTGACCTTGAAGCTTTCCTCCTTTCCCACAAGTGACTAAGATAATTCTCTGTCCTCTAATCACTTGTAAATGTCACTTGCTGATAATCCCCTGGCAGCGCAATTCAAAGCCTTTAAAGGGTTGTTGTGAAGGGTTTTTTCTTCTGGGGGATGCGTGAGGGGGGAGAATTGGTACAAACTGCCTTTGCACGTTTGGCAGTTCTTAAATGCATTTTGCTTGGCCCCTTGCAGTGTTCTGAGCCTCACGTGGTGGGAAACGTTTGTGTGTGAGCCGTGAACTGCATTTGAAAAGAGAGCTTTTAATTACGCTTGGCATTTGGAAATCTTCTAATAGTGGCAGTCACCTTACAAAATATTTCCCATGCAACAGACTTTCCTTTATTATTTTTTTTTTCTATAAGGCTTTTTTCCCCGCCTTCAGTCTGTTTTCTTTGTCACCTACTGTTGCTGGGCCCTGTTAAGCTCTAATAAAAATTTCAAATCACACGGCGTTATTAGTGCATCCTAAAGGGTGCTCCTCCCCCCCCAGCCTTCCTCCAGCTTCAAACTGACTTATTACACTTGGCTTGTTTCCGTGGAACAAATCCAGAAGAGCCTGTGACTATATTAGCTCCCTACCAAACTGCTCCCGAGATTGTTACTGCCTCTGAAAGCCTCTGTGTCCTTCTGGGATAGGGATTGTTGGAAGACTCTGAGTAAATTCCTTGTGATGCGACAAGGATTCTTTGAGTTTGTTTTTCACGGGGCTTCTTATCTGTAAAAACATTTCTGGTTTGATATCAGTTGTGCTTTGGGGATCCTTAGAAAGAACCACAAATCCACAGTTCCTGGTTTTTATTTTCCCTCGCCTCTGAGGTGCCGTTGCAGCACTGGCCAAAATTTAGATGTCCACTTACTGGGCAGAAATACACCATTCTGCAGTATTTTCTCCCTTGTTTTCTCTGTCATGGACAGAATCTCGCTGCATTCTGTACCTCTTTATAATCTAAACCCTGGGAACTTTCCAAAGAGCAGCTGATGCCTCATGGAAATGTTAAAGAACTATTTTTGTATTTAGCGACAGTTCTGGCTGTCAAACTTATTTTTTTCTTTTGTATTTTATTAATAGCGACACTTGTATCAAAACAGGATTTTTTGAAGGTTGGGTTTTATAATATTTTTTTCTTTTTCTGCTGAAGAGAGCATCTGCTCCCTCTGCAAATTCTACACCTGAAGTCATAATCCTCTGTGACATTGTAATTGGTGGCTCTGGAAACGATTTTGATGTCACGTAAGATTATGACTTCAGGAGGAGGATAAGTAGGGGGAGCAGATGCTCTCCTAAGCAACAAAGATCCCGTTCTCATGCAACTGTCTCTAGTAATAAAATGGAAGGAACAAAATACAGAAAATGATGTGTAAGCAAAGCCTGGAGTCTTCCACGAGCCATCAGCGAGTCTTTAACCACGTGACTTCTCCAGTGATCCCATTCTTATCCTTGCACAAATGTGCCTTCAGATGGAGTCAGGAATTGACTTTCTCTTGGCTGCATTTTGTCTGCTGCTCCAAGGGCAGAGACATGTGCAGTAAAATCTATGTGTGTGAGCTTCAACCTGTGGGTGAGGCTCTAATTCACACAGCATGGCTTCCCCTAAAAGTGTGCTGCTGTTGTCTCTTTAATCCAAGTTTTACATTGGAAGACCCCATTGGGCAGCAAGTTGGAAGTTATATATCCTTGTGGCAGAATAAAATAAAGTGAATTATCTTGATTTTTTTTCCCCCATTTGTTTGGAATGTGTGCAGGTGCTGCATGGGAAGCACGGAGAGGGGTGGAAAGGAGGGACCAGAATGAGCCTTTGTTTGTTCCCTATTCTTCAGGTCCCAGTGAGGATCAGAGTTCCTGCTTTAGGGCTGTGGAGATGGTGGTGTTTAGGCTGAGAGATGGTTTTGAACAGGGACATGGGGCTAAAGTGACTCCCATTCTCCCAGTGCCTCTAAAAAAAGAAGAAATGTGAGTGGGAATGGGAAAGGCCTAGGGCTGAGCACACACCAGGAGTTTGCTGCAGGAAGTAGAGCTGGGAGGGCTTGAAAATGCAATGTGTAGTGCAGGGTAGTCCTTTTTCAGGTGTGGATGCACCTGATGGGTTTGGGTCACAGAAGAGACTGGGACCCATCTGGGAAGAACAGACTTGTTTCAGCTGTGGAATTGTACTGGAAGATGGTGTATATACAGGGTGTGGTGATGGGAGCTTGGGAATTAAATCTGCTGCATCACACTGATGACTTACAGCATGATTCCCAAACTCTCCCCTTTGACTATAAAATGAGGTTAGTGTTATGTATTTCTGTTCCACTGGCCTGAAAAGAGACTTATTCTCATGTCTCGTGGTCTTGTGACAGCTCTGAGCCAGGCCCTGTGGTGTCCAGCTTTCTGGTGAGCAGTTTCTGCTTGAAGTTTGCTGATATTTGGGACAAACTAGTTCGTGTATTGAAGTCAGTAAAAGCCTCTGATTCAGTTCTGGCTCTTTTGCAATGACACACAAGAGGCAGAAGGGGCTCATCTGGAGCCTCATCAGCAAACAGGAGGCTTGCAAGGGCAAGGTCTCCTCTGAGCTGTAGAGAAGACTGTAAAGATTGTTTCCCTCTGGGCAGATAAATCATTGCAGTGTTTTTCTTTATTCTTTTTCCTTCACCGTGAATGGGAGGGGTGATCTCCTTTATGATTCAGGGAGATACTCTGCACATAAGAAGGGCCTGGTGGTTAGAGTGGGAGATGTGGCTTCAGTGATCCATATCCACTTCCCTGATCTTCCTCAGGTTTCACATGATGGTGGTCTAGTCTCCGTTTCTCTGTAAAATGACATTTTTTTTCCTGTCACATGGTGCTCAGCTGCTGCCACACTTCAGATAGCAGCACATCCAACAAACACAATGTTTTCCATTTTATGCTTGGACCCAAACTTTGCTGGAGTGCTCAGCCCCAAGCACGTGTTGTCCCTGTTTAAATAAGTCTCCTGTTCAAAGCACTGCAGCAGTAATTCCAGAAGCACTAAAATACCACAGTTTGAGGCCCCGTGGTTGTAGGTTCAGGAGTGACCCCAGACCTGTTGCTGTGCCAAGAGGCTTCTTTGCAGAAAAGGTAAAATTGCTTCTCTCTTTGGGGCTGAGCTGCTGTGCTGGGATTCTTTCTAAAGGCTTGCACAGAGCCTTGTGTCCCAAGGCAGGTCCGAGGGGGATGATTCTTGCTACCGAGAGCTTTCCCGAGGCTTTCCACACTGTTATTTTGTGGAGTAGTCAGTAGATGGAGCTGTGACCCATGGAAGGTCCCACCGCTTGCCGAGGCTGCGTGCTAAATAATCGTATTTATATGCCAGTATTTCTCTGCCCTAAAAATGCTGCGGGCAAGGAATTTGGATGACTTCAGGCTTGCACAGCTACATGGTGTGGTTAGTGGGCACTTCACAAATGTGCAGGAGAAGTTGCTTTCCTGGTGAAGCTTACAATTGGAAAACAGGCTGGAAGAGGGGATGGGAAATGCTTTGGCAAATATCCCCTTGGCCTCAAGGGCAGATTTTTATTTTCCAGTGTGTGCCTTTAGAATTTTGTCGGGTTTAGCTGAAGTGTTTAAATAGCTCCTGCTATTGTAATGATTTCAAGGACTTGACAACACCAGACAATAAAAGCCCATGAAAAGTCCTTGGAAAAACACCTTAGAAAAGGATCAAGAAAGCTAGGATAAAATAATAACTAAAAAACCGAAAACAAGCAAACAAACAACCACTCAAAAACAAAACACAAAAACCCAAAAAAAAAAAAAGGCAAAACAAAAAACCTCTAAGAACACAGTGTCATTAGGGATTCTTCATACAGATAGGGAAAGTGTCATGGTGTAGAGGTGAGCTGTGATTTATGGAAATGGAATCCAAGCTAAGCCACAGCAGAGAGAGGAAAACCATGGTGCAGCTGGAGTGTGTTTTGGGGTGGTGGGTGGGCAGCTGGGCTCTGCTGCTCCTGTGTCCCAAAAGTGCAGTTGTGAATTCCTGGGAGCTGCTGGGAGACAGTGCAGAGGGCTGGGGCTGCCCGGGGCGCTGGAGCAGCATCCCCCTGGAGCTGTGGGGTCGGAGTGGGGTCATGGCAGTCCTCACCCAAGCTCTCTGCCCCTGCTGCCCAGCCACGCTGGTGCCTGTCTCCAGCAAAAGGCACCGGTGCAACTCGGCACTGGTGAGGCCACAGCTCGAGTGCTGTGTTCAGTTCTGAGCCCCTCACTATAGGAAGGACATTGAGGGGCTGGAGCATGTCCAGAGAAGGGAACGGAGCTGGGGAAGGGTCTGGAACACAGGTCTGATGAGGAGCAGCTGAGGGAGCTGGGGGGACTCAGCCTGGAGAAAAGGAGGCTCAGGGGGGACCTTTTTGGTCTCTGTGACTCCCTGACAGGAGGGTGGAGCCAGGTGTGGGTCAGTCTCTCCCCCCAGGTAACAAGCGACAGGATGAGAGGAAATGGCCTCAAGTTGTGCCAGGGGAGGTTTAAGTTGGATATTAGGAACAATTTCTGCCCCAAAATGGTTGTCAAGCACTGGCACAGCTGCCCAGGGCAATGGTGGAGTCACCATCCCTGGAGGGATTTAAAAGCTGTGTAGATGGGACAGTTGGGGACATGGGCTTGGCAGTGCTGGGGGAACTGTTGGACTCAATGATCTTGGAGGGCTTTTCCAACCTAAGCAATTCTGTGATTCTTTGGCTGGAGTGACTTTCAGGTTAACCAGTGTTGGAAAGTGTGGAGAATTTTACTCATTTAGGACAATCTGCCCGTTCTGGGGATCCAAGACCCAGAGAAAGTGAAACACTTAAGTTACTCTGTCTTCTGCCTCTGTCAGGTATGAGCACTGCGTAGTTTGAAGTGACTTTCACAATAAGATTCCTACCACTTTCTAGGAATTGCTGTTTCCATCTGAATTGGATCTTCCTATTCAATCTTCTGTAGCATTACCTAAATTTCTCTCTGCTTGTTATTGCCCTTTTTTAACATGAAACTCTTGGCTGGATCTTACCTTTTCTGAAACTGCCGATTCCAGCAGCCCTGTGTGGCTGTGAGAGCTATCATGCTCACTGAAGGGAAGAAGCACCCTCCTGGGATTCAGTTGCAGAAATAGGGCTTCCAGGTGGGAGCAAGGAGCTGAAACTGAGTATTTGTAAAGTGCTGAGTGAGCCAGTTCCTCTCCTGGCATTTACAACAGGACTGAACTATCACAAATGAATTTTTGCTCACCTCAGGGCTAAGCATTCCTCCCTGCCCTGGATATCCCTGCAGTATTCCTCTTGCCTGGCTTCTCATTGTGGGCTCAGCCTCCGAAAATCCCTTTTTGGGTAATCCTTTTACTGTTAGAGGGGGCAGAGGGGGCTGTAGGAGCAGTAGGTGTGTGCAAGATCTTTGAATTCAGCTGAGTCCTGCAGCGTCGCTCCCGCACTGCTGCATCGGATTGATGCTGCAAAAACCTGGTATTAGCACCTAGGGCTCTTTTAAGATTTGCAGGCTGGTTTTGCATCCCTTCACCACCTTCTCTTCCTTCTGACCTTGAAGAAGTCCTGTGTCCCAGAGCCAGTGGTGGCTGCTGATCCCACCCCGGCAGCCTCAGCGTGCCGCGGGCTCGGCCCCGCAGAAGTGGGATTGCAGAAGACTTAATGTATCGCCAGGCTGGTGGAGTGAATCATTAGCATCCTGCTCAAGCTTTCATTGTCTGTTTCATTTCCTGCTCTTGGAAACCCCTGAATCATTCTGTCACAGACTGAGTAACAAACTGCATCCTTGTCAGCTTGCGTTGCCCAAGGATTCCTTGGCGGGCTTGGCAAAGGCTGACTGCTCGAGGTGTGGCCCAGACACCTTTGCTTCTACCAGGGATGTTGTTTATGGGTGGGTTCAAATACTTTACGAGCCAGCACAGCTTGTGGTACGGTCCCCAGTTTGCCATGTTAATTTATCGTCTTTTGAGGGTACTCACAAACCCCCTTCTTTAAATGCATTCCTGTGGTTGACCCAAATGGCTCGTTCTAACTGCCAGCTCATGTGTTTTGAAGGGAATTCAGTCCTGAAACCTTCCTCAGCGGGTAGATTGGTTTGTGCATGAAATAACTTTCAGGGATTGTCTTCTCTCTCTTGGCTGAGAAATAATATTGGAATAGTACTGTCGTGCTTTCTCTTCATGAGGGTGTAAAAGGCTGAACGGAAGCATTAACTGCAGCTTTAAAGCATTTCCATAGTAAAATAAATCTAATTGAGCAGTTATTGCAGTAGCTTTTTAATTTGTGGAAGAGATTAGGAAATAACTTTCAGCTTGCTCTGGCAGAGCACTCCCCTAGGACGTGTCCTGGGCTCTCTGGCATCGCTCTTTGGGCTCTTATTCCCTCCCCCTCTAATTGTCCAGTCACATTTGACTGATGCAGAGTTCAGCTGGCAAAATAATGTAAGAACCTCAATCTGCAGGCGTGTTTGATACAAACCTCAGTTCACAGGAGAAGTAGCAGAGTGCCATTCATGCCTTACAGGGAAACCACAGCAGAGAGATGTAATTTGCCTCGGCTCGGGATGAGTCTGATGTGTTATTGCTCCTTCCCTGTGGCTCAATGCAATGGCAGATGATGCTGCCTTGGAGATAACGGGGGAAGAGTTGGCAGTGATGTGTGTGAAGGATTTCCAGAGTCCCATCTACACCCCTTGGTCTCGAGTTGGAGGCTGTAGTGATGGGATTTACAGTGAGGGAGAATGACAGGCTTTGGGAGAATGTTGGTTTGTCTGTGTGGACATGAAGGGATGAAGACACCTCTAGAGGAAAACACCTTATGGAGAAAATATCTCATTGTGTGGAGTTAAGAGCAGCCAGAGGAATCACAACAGCTTTCCCTGGGAACTTTTTAAGTCCATTTCTGAGGTTTGGTAATGAAGTCTGCTCAGTGCTGGCACTCTGGCAGGACTGGAGAGAGAATGGCGCTAAGGAATGGGTCTGCTTTAGAGTCAGTGTGGGGAGGCTTTGCACCCCTCTTGAGGCTTCTGGGGGATGAGTGGAGGGCAAGAGTCCTCCCTGCTCACATAGGAAGGGGTCTGGGAGAACCCCACCTGCAGTTTCTTTGGCATGACTGGAAAATGCTCTGGAGAAGCTTCGCTGGCAATCACTGTAAGCAAGGAGAGCTTTTGCAGCTCCCTGGTACTGAGGTCAGGACACGGCCAGTGGAACAAATTTTAAGTGGTTGTCTGGCCTTCCCTGAGAAGACAAGGAAAGTGTGTGTGTGTGTTGGGTCATGCTGCTGCCAGCTGCTCCAGCTTGTCCTGGCACTTCCTCCATTCCACCCTGCCATGCTCAAGGAAGGGAGTTTCCAGCCTGGCTCAGGTAAGCTGGCTGAGGCTTTCAAGACAGATGCCACACTTGAACTTTGAGATGTGAGCAAGTCTCCCAGAGAAAACAGGCTTAGGCTGTGCCTGGCAGAGGATTAACAGGGGTTTGTGAGTGTAGATCAAAGAGCTGCGTACAGAGCAAAAAGTGAGTTGGTCCCAATTCTCTTCTCTTGGGAAACTTGTGCCTCTCCAGAAGCAGCTCACCAGCCTGTGGGGGAGGTCTGGACAGAGAGGGGAAAAGGTGTGCAACTGCAGCAGAGACTGGTTTGCATTTGAAAGTCATGCCAACCAGAGTCCACCTCTGCTCTGTCCCTGCTGTGCTGTGTTTCCCTAAATCAAGCTTCTCCTGGTTTCCTTCCTTCCTTTCCATCTCTGGAACCTCTTTTCCCATAAGCCCAGCTCAGTTTGTGGAGTTCAGAGATCTGGCCTTGATCCACTCCTGATACACTATATTTCCTCACTTTATCTGCTGTGTGCTGCTTTTGTTGGCAGTGCTCAATTATCCCACCTTGTGTGCCCTCTCTCTTGTTTGCCAGCTTCTGGGAAGTGGGATGTGCTGAAACACTGGAATTTGGCATAGGGCTTTCCTTGGATTTCTCTGGAAATCTCAAGGGGAAATACATTCCTTAGCCCCAAATACTGCCTTATCCTTTCCTTACAAGTAAAGAAGGTAAGTTTGAGCAGCACCCAACACAGGGGAGCTGTCATCTTCCAGAGTCTGTGGGTTGCAGGGGGTATAATCCATCCCTCCAGGCTGGCTGGTGAGATTCCCCATGGCTTTGGGCTGCCCTTTGGCTCTCAGCAGGTGGAGTCTGCAGGGGACTTGCTGGACTCTCTGGAGAGGTATGTCAGTGTTTGCCAGGAGATAACTGCATTCCAGGGAGGGACTCTTTTGTCTTGCTAAAATTGAGGAAATCTGATCAAAGTGCAGCCTTGCTTTAGACTTTTTCTCTTTCTTTTTGACTTTGTCACTGACCTACATATTGAATCCTACCACAGTGGCTGGAAATAAGTGAGAGTGTAGTGTTAGGCTATTTACCAAGCTGTTCACTTGAAAATAACCTTACTGTGTCCAGTCCACACCTGTTCTGGGATAATTTTGGAGACAAAGAGCAAACCATCGTTAACCCTTTCACCCACATACAACCTGTTCAAGATCTAACAGCAGGGAGACATTGTACCTCTGCTGATGCCAGGAGGAATTTGTGACATAGGGTGTGCTTTGGCGTTGTTTCCCGGCTCTGTGGATTATTCCAACCAGCTGCTGAGGCCTGACTGGCTCTGTGTCCACATCCAAATGAGGACACTTCAGAGACCTTCTTGTGAAAGCTCCTGCTGGGTGGTTGTTGGTTTGGTGTTGAGTCTGCTGGACCAGAGGCTATGCTGGAAAATATAAGTGTGGGGGGTGTGTTTTCTTTGTTATCCCAGTGGTTGTTTCTGATTAAAGGATCTGTTTTGGAGGGGCTGCAAGTCAGTTGCCTAAAAAACTTGCTTTCATTTAATTAATCGTGATGAGTTAGTCTGGAGGTTTTGTAGAGCAGAGCAAGCAAGCATATCCTTGGCTTTTTCCCTCGGAGCAAAAAAAAAAAGCAAACAGGGCTTCATGTCTGAAACTGCAGCTCTTTTGTCTCCCCAGGTCAACATCCTTCTCTGTCCTTTGGGTTTTAATTTTACAAGCCATGCGTTTGCAGAGGTGGATGGAGTTTGAAGTCCATCCAGGTGTGGAATGAGGAAAGAACCCTCGAGAAGATTACAGGAGCTATTCTGCAACTCATTAACTCACTCTCTTCCCCTTCTTGTTATCTCCTCCCCATGCCTGAGGCCTTTCAAACTAGTACTCTAAGTGCCTCTCACTTAATCTAGCCCACCTGGACAGGTGTATGAAGAAAGGAATTGCCTTCCGGGGAAGGACTAAAGGAGCATAGATTGCAGAGGGAGGCTGCTTTTGGGAACTGCTAATCCCAGTTTAACATTATGACAGCTGCTCGTTAAAATCAGGGTGTTTTTTAACAGGCAGTTAAAGGAGAGGCTTTGCACGCACATTTAGCTGAGAATAATAGTGAACCATGTGCATTTGATTTTTTTTTTTTTACTTAAATCACGCAAATTGTACATGGAAAGAATTCTCCGGCGTCAACTTGCTGGGGTTTGGAATTTACAAGGTTTGCAGTAACATACAGTTTCCTGTTGAGGGGGGGGAGAAAATTACAAAGCTTTCTTTTTTTCCTTTTTTTTAAGATGAAGTTCAAACCCATCATACAGACCCAGCCTCTCTGGAAGGGACACTGAGTGCATTGGGGTTTTTTCATTTGTCTCAGTGGCAGTTCATCATGTAAACTTGTCTGGGTTCTTGTTTTTATAGCTACATGTAAAGGCTGCTTATAAACTACAATTTTGTATATGGTGAGAAGGCAGCATGCAGATCCAATTTGGGAGAGTCTGTATACAAAGGAGGAAGCAGAGGTTTGTTTCCCTTGGGGAGATGGCAGTTTCTTCCTTGCTGAACTTCAGTAAACTTGGTCTATTAACATGATTTTCTCTGCAGGACTGTGGTGTTGGATAAGAAACATGAAGAGCTGAGGCAGAGGAGGGACTATCAAAGAGACATTTGGCTGTATTTTATATGAAATCACTGCAGACTTTACCAGCTGCCTCCCAGATCAGCAGTTATTTTGCTGGTTGATTTCTTGAGGGCAGTGCTGTAGAAGTAAGAAGCTGCACAGCTCCTACACGAGCCCCCAGATCCACTCGAGGAGCTGTGTCCTCTTCTGTCAGCCCTTAGGCATGAGGCATGATGGGCAGGTCTGTGATGCAGAAAGATATAAAATTGCCCCGGGTAGTGCTGGAAATCCTTACTCCTGCAGCTACTTAGGCAAATGAATTTAACCCACCAGGACTGAGCAACTAGCCTGGGAAAGGGTGTTTCTCTGCCACATTTTTGGCAGCTCCAAATAATTTGTGGATGGAAATATCCTTTCTGTCTCCCAGGAAATGCCAGTCTCTTGTGTCCCTTTCTTCAGCTTTGGTTGTGTTGCTACCTGGGGTTTTCGTGTGTGTTTCCAGCAGCCGAATCTCCAGCCGTTCCCTCTCTGACAGAAATCTGACCATTTCAGAACTAGTGATGAGCTGGGAATCTTCCAGGCACTCATCTGTCCAAGAGAAGTTTGTTGAGCAGTGAGCTTCTCTTTAGGCTCAGCACGGCCTCCAGGGACTGGCACTGCCAGTGTGACTCTGCCTTCCCTGAGAGTGATAATGAACTGGTCCTTGTCACACCGTTCAGGGGAAGCATCTTGGTGGCACAGGGCTAAGAGTCACAAGCCTTTTTAATCTTAAGGTGTAGCTCTTAAGGGAAATTATGCTACAGTTTTACCCCCCAGCTTTAAAAGACTGAACTCTTGCTATACCACACTGAGTAATACTGTTTCTCTTCCCCCACTCTTCCTCACAGGTTGCTGTCATGTAGGGTACTGGCTGATGGGGACTTGATTTTTTTTTCTTTTTGTATGGTTCTTTCTACATTGTTTAATGGCTTTAACTTTTGTAGATCTCTTCCTCTGCTCTGCAGCCTGGATTAAAAAGGAGGCTGCAGTGTGTGTGTGTGAGAGTGTGAGCACACTTAAGTGCTTATCTGCACATCTGAGCTTTCTAAACTTGCCTGTGCTCTAATTGCAGAGTGTAGACTCTGCATGCAGAACAACCCAGCCTGAAGTGATAATCCCAGGCTCAGCCCCCAGGGAATGCCTGGCACTGCTCTGGCCTGATTTTCCTAATGGCTCTGCTACTTGCTGCTGGTTTGCAGGTGGTTTAAATTGTTATCTCTGAGCACCTTGCCCGGCTTGGGCAGAGCTCTTGGGATCTCTGGTCCTTTGAGAATACCTGTATTTTGTGATTTAGTTATTAATTTAGAAAATCTTCTTCCTCTCTGCCTGTTTTAGGTGCAATCTGGGCTTGTGCCAGCTCAGCACACTCGCTGAGAAGGGGTGCAAACCCAGCCTGCACTCCCTGCTAACACAGAGAGGGAAGAGAGGGAGACCTGGAGTTCCAGCTGCCCCTCCTGCCTCCTCTGAACAACCCTTCCGTGCCCCCACCCCTGCATGATCGATATCCATGCCATTCCTTTCTCTTGCACTGGAGAATTGGTATTTTTCCTTGGCTAATAACCTGTGTCTGATTTAGTTTCCAGGCAGAACGCCCTGCATTAAATGTCGTCATTTTCCCTCTGCTTCATGAGGACTTGACAGAGGTCATCAGAGATGTCCCCATGCGGCACTTGGATGAAATTACCTTGTTTAAGAGCAGAGTGGCCGAGGAACCTCCCAATTTGTGGTGGTGACTGTCACAGCAGGGAAAGGACAAGTCAGCGTGAACACATGGAATAGCTTCTTGTTGGCCTGGATTGCCCGTCTTCGGCTCCTGGCCACCTCACTGGATGCTGTACAATCACTTTAACCAGGTGCAGTTGCAAAATAATAATAAAGAAAAAAGCTGGTCCTTTGCAGTGGGGAAAAATCTGTTGGATGTTTGCTTGCATCTGAAAATCCTGTCTCAAAGGCTTCTGGAATCTTGATGAGTATTTCCTTGCGGTTGATATGAATTGTTTCGTTATTTTGCTGAAGTTAAAGGTAAGAGAGACTGACTTAACGATGCTCTTTCCCCCGTGTCGCCTGGTGTCTTTCCCAAGGGCCCCTGTGTACGTTGGCAGTGTGCTTTGTGATGTTGGTGGAAATCATTCTTTGCTTCGGTCTGTTTTTGGCAAAGTAGAAAGCCTAGGCCAGCTGAGAGGCACAAAAATGTGTTGCTCAATTGAAGTGCATCACATCTTTTCTATGTTACAAATAGGCATTTGTAGTCACACACGTGCAGTCCTGGATATTGAAAGGGTTTTTTTTGATGGAGAAGTACCACAAGGACTCTTCTTTCTATTTTTAAATAACAAATTAAGGTCATTAACACCTCAACCATGGTATATTCTTGCTGATGCTGTTTCCAGTGGTCTGGTGGAAGAAGTTCTCAGCTCTTTTGGAAATCCTTGTCTTAGGGTAGATGGTGCCTACAGTAAATAAGTTGAGGCTCAGATCTGATTTATATGCAGTCTGTCTTGCAGTGTAGATGGGAATGTAGTGTTCCAGTTTTGTCCTTATATCCCATGCCTTGAGCTCATGCTAATTTTAGAGATGTTATGAAGTATTTTCACAGTGTGATTTCAGTCGGCTTCTCTGCTCCACAGAACTTCCTCAGGCATCAGTAGTGGTCTGGATCACTTTCATATTGCCTTATTTACTGAGCACTTTTGAAAGCATCAGACAGCTGTACCAAAAGCCAAGTAATGAATTCCTGGAGCTACATTTCTGGGTGGCATAATTTCCCTTGGTAGCAAACCAGGTCTTTCTTCTGCAAAGCAGCTACTGACCAGAGCTGTCTAAATTCACCTAAATCCCGAATGTGTTGAGCAGTGCTTTCCTGGGGAGGCCCAGAGTTGTCCAAAGATGATATCCCCATCTCCTTGTCAGCATTTTCTGCACAAGATGCCATCTCCCAAACAGTGTTCTGCCCTCAGTGTTCATAGGAGCCCTGGTCTGATGGGCTAGATTTGAGAGTAAAGTGCATGTCCCAGCTTTGCAGGACTTTCCCTCCTTATTTTCCTGTCAGCCAAGTGTGAGCCTGCCTGAAAGTCTGTCCTGCAGATGTAAATCTCGAGCCAGGCTGTGATAACCCTTGTGCTTGGAGAGGTTACGGTGTAAGGAGCAGGTAAATGTCAGGCTCCTGCTGGCACAGGTCTGTGCCTCGATGGAACCCAGCCCTGCGTGGTTTGCTGGGGTTCCCTCCCTTCCCCTCTCAGGACAGGGAGCCAGCACAGTCTCTGGTTTGCAGTTGGCAGCAGGATGGCGAGGCTGGCTCGTGCTCCTCTGGGAATGCTGCAGCTGAGCTCTGAGCTCTCCAGAAGCGTTTGAGGCTCTGCCTCAGGTTCGGCTCTGTGCAGGTGAGTGTCAGGAGCTGGTGCCCTGTTCTTGGCATCCTGCTGCTCTTTTTCCTCCCGTTCTCCCTGATGAGGTCATTCTTTCTACCTCTTGTCATATTACTTGCCTGTTTGACTCCCTCTCTCCCTTTCCAATAGCTTTCTGCTCTCCTTCTACCCTCACTTCAGCGCATCTGATGGATTTTTTGGCAGAAACATGAACTGCTGCTCTGTCCAGTTCAGGCCACTTCAGCTCTGCCTGGTTTTTGTCCAGGTTTCTTTCCTAGGATAGCTAGTGAGGGTTAGGGAGAGTGTTTGCAAAGCTACTTTCACCTCCTTGTCTGAAGCACTGGCAAAGCTGCTTTCTCCTCCTTGTACCTCTGGCTGCAGGGCAGGGCAGAGGGAAGGCTCAGGATATGGAACCAGCTCTCTGATGCCTAAGGGAACCTGTGTAGTCCTGTGAAGGAATCCCAGCAGTTTGGTACGTGCTACAGGAGCGAGGCTGTTCCCACCCTCAGCAGGGATTTCCCCTCCACAAACAGGCTGTGGCATCAGCAAGAGCTTGGTAGTGCTGCCAACTCACCTGTTCCTGTCCCACTGGAAAACCTGGATGGGGGACAGAGGTGTTCAGAAACCAGCTGTTGCTTGATAGTGCTGTTAACCCTTTGGTCTTGGGATTGCAGTCAACTGATGTAACAGGCTGTTCCTTTGGCTTGGCACATCCATATCCACCTGCCTTCTGTCTTGCTGGATAGGGGCAGCAATCAGGCATGTTTTATGATGCTGTTATTCTGTTGTCTGGGATATGTTGTTTAGGCATCTGTATTTGTGCAAGTGGGTCAGAAATCAGGTACAACCAGGGCTAGGAAAGGTCACCCACAGGTGATAAAGGTAGTATCCCAAATTGTGATAAAAATTCCTTTCACTCCCAATTCCGGGCCAGTGCTCGATATCTACTAGAAATCCTCTTATGGTGAGTGAGAATTTCCGCTGCTTCTGCACTCCAGGCAGGATTCACCAGATGTTAATAATGTGCTTATTTTCTCTAAGTGCTATTTTGGCATCGGTGTTAATTACAATTTATATTCTGCAACATTTACACTGGGAAAAGAACCCACCCTAATAGTCCCCAATTGGCAGAGCTGGGCTATTAAACACAGCTCCATATGTTCTGAGCGGAGCAATGCTTGGGACTCGGAGCCCACTCAGCACTCAGGCTCCTGCAGGAAGCCGTAGAGGAGAAGAGGGGAGCAGAGAGATGGGTGTTCTGCTCCTGGCTTTTATTTAATATGAAATCCCCCCTCCTTTTCTCTGTCCCCATCTCTCCAGAAATCTCCCTCCTGCTGTCTGTGAGCATCTAATGAGGTGATCTCTGAGCCTGCTGATGCTGCTGTCCGTAGTCTAAAATAAATGAATTCAATTCCAGAAGGTGCCCTTCTCACAGGGAGTGCCTCTGCAGGATCCTAGTCCCTGCTGGCCTGTTCCTTGCTGTGCTCCAAAGCAGACCTCCAAGCTTTGGGAACTGCAGCAGAAGTCTTTGCTTTGATCACCAACAAGGTGTCCATGCTTCTGTGGGAGAAGGATATTCTGGGACAGGTGCTGTTAGTGCCTAAAATCCGCTGTTGTTTGCTGCTCTGCTGATGTCCAAAGTCTTGTTTGGTGAAGTGGCATTTGGTTCCTACAGGCTGGGAGGCTCTGGAGCGACAGTGGTTTTGGTGTGGGGAATTCAGAGTTGGCTAAGTCATCAGTATTCCCCTGGGTTTCTTAGGAGCAGTGTAGGTTAAAGGATTGCCTCCTCAGCTGTTTGCAAAGCTGATTTCATGGTCTCTTTGGGAAGTGACAGTGTATCCACTGCTCCGTCTGGGGAAGGAGCTGTGTGGTGACAGCCTTTCCTCCCTTTGGAGAGCTTGGGCTGCAGTCACTTGTCTGTCGGGGAGGGGGTTTGGCAGGAGGAGATGAGAGGAGATAGGGCAGGATGGAGTCACAGACCTCGCACTGGAAGCCAGACACACATCGTGAGGCTGGACCTCAGTTTCCTCACTGTGGAAGGGAGGAGACTCATTTGCCTGGCAGGGAGCCCCCAGGGGTGCAAAATGCTCTCCCCTCCAGGCGAGGTGTTGCTCCCTGGGGAGCACAGGGCAAGGCTGGGGCTGCCTCCTCCTCTGCGAGGTGTGTGAGATCCTGGGGAGCAGAGCAGGACTGTCCCCTCACCTTGGTCTCCAGAGGTGTGAGCGTCCTGTGGGGGACTGTACACGTGAGGTGCTGGGTGCTTTCTCCCAGCAGCACTTTTTTAGGATGGGGCCACAGAAACGTGAGACTTTTCCACTGATGGAGTGCAGAAGGGTTGTTTCACCTGCTTAAGGGAGATGCAATTCCCTCTTGGCCAGTCCCAGCAGAGTGTCCAGCCAAAGCTCCTCTCCCTGTCCACAGGGAGAGCAGTGCAGGAGCTGTGCTGGGTGTTGCAGAGGCGAATCTCCTTCCACTGCAGCTCTCCTGCCTGTGTGATGAGATGCACAGGCAGCCGGGGTACTCCAGCAGGAGAATCATTTCCATAGAAACCAATTGGGATCTTGTATGGGGAATAATGATTAATAGTGAAGGGATGTTGCCTCAGGCCCTTTTCATTTTTTAGGGGGCAGTGAGGGACAAACTGGGGCACAGGTAAAGGGACAGGCAGACTCGAAAACTAATGGAAACCATCCCTTCCATTAATTTCCAGGGCAGCTCCCCCTCTTCTCCTCCTACCCAGCCCCCAGTGCTGCTTCCCAGCTTTCGTCAAATTTTCAAAATGGCTAACCTGGTTAGAAATAATCATAATAATAAAAAAGGATGGATGAGGTCTGACTACTAACATTGTTGCTGTTAGCAGCAGGATTTCAGCCATAAAACATGAAGCAAGGGAGGCATTGACCTTTCCGCTGTTTGAAATGAATGGAGACATCAATATCTATTGTTTTGTGGCATTGACCTCTGACGCTCTCGGTTCGCCCTCCCCTTTCTTTTTTTTTAATTTCCCCCTGACACTCGAGGAAAGGGGTCAGTTTGTACCATCTATTGATCCCGATCTTACTTGGTGATAGGGAAATAATTAGAATTTTAAAGATCTCTGCTGCATGCTGGCGAAATACATACAGAGAGGCACAGGCTAAGCCCCTGCTTGCTGCGTTGCGTTCTCCCCCCTTCTTGCAGAGATCCAAAGCTCTGAGATCTGAAGGAAGACAGATCAATATAGGTTTAATCATGATGGGGGTTTTATTTCAGTTTTTTAAATGGTAAAGTGTAACATTTTATGTTAATGTTGTCGGAGTCTGGCTGCCTGGTGCCTTGTTTTATTTATTCTTTTAAGTAGCCCCTTCTTTTGTGAACTTCATCTATGTACAGAGAATGTGAAATCAGGCATTGCTAATTAGCTGTATGACAATTAAGTAATGTAGCACAAAACCATTAGGACACTGGATTTGTTTTTGAAGTTTGTCCTTTGAAGTGGAAGCTGCAACTCCCTGCCCAAGGCTGCTGGGGAAAATGTTTTTCTATCAAAACTTTCTTTGAAAATAAAATGTCAGTGTAAGAGTCCCTATTTCTGTCATCTCTCCCTCTAAACAGCGGGTGGAAATTGTTTCTCCTTGTAAAAACTGCTGGCATTGATAGAAAAGGGGAATTCAGGAAAGCATTAAATGGGCAGTTGGTCTCCAAACACCCTCAGTTCTGGTGGAGATGTTACCAAAAATGCTTTTTTGGAAGGGAAGGGTGCTGCGTTAGGAGAGAAGACCCAGCTCACGACCTCGGAGATGGCAAAGGGAGGTGGCCCTAAAACTGTGGGTTCAGCTCTGACACCCCAAGTGCCATCAAGGTGACAGCCTGGTCACGGACACCGACAAGCTCCTGGGTTCGGGCTCCTCCATCCGTGCGCTCGTTCGACACTTGTGTTTGCATCTGGCCCTTTGTCCTCGTAGTGAGTCGAATTCTGAATGTGCAACTTTCATGTACGCTGGTGGCATGTAAAACTTCGAATAAAGAGTGAAACATTTGGAACCAGGTCTGTCTCCTTGCCTCCTGCTTCCTATTTCCCTCTAAATCCAGAGCCCAAAGCCGCCCTCCCAGGAGGCACACTTTGGCACTGCGTTTTGAGGTGAGGAGTGTGTGGGCAGGGATGTGCCTTGGTGCAGCCCTAGCCTGGACTGGGAGCTGTGGAATGTCGCTAGGAGCACTGGGGTGAGCGCTGCTGAGGGGGTTACAGCCCCACTCCCCCAGGCCTGAGGTTTTGGGATGCTGCTCCACTCACCATGGTGCTTGTGGCTGAGGGCTCTGCTAAAGAAGGAGCTACTTTGTGTTTAGGAAATGCTTCTCCTCCATGGATCTTGGAGCACTCAACTGCTGAGCCGTGCTGCTGTGGGACAGAACACTCAAGGTCAGGTTGGATGGGGCTTGGAGCAACCTGGCCTAGTGGAAGGTGTCCCATGCTCAAGAAAATGTGCATCCTATTGAGCTGTTTCTTGTGTTGTTGTTTCTAGGGATAGTGGTACACGGAAACTAGGCTTCAGCACCTACTTTGGATTGAGAAAACCTACAAAATAAATATGCAGGAGGATCAGCTTTGTGGAAAATGGTGCAGCTCAGGTACCCACATGCTTAAGTCAACTCACCCCAGGTAGGTGAAGTAGAGGAGAGCGTCAGAATGGGGATGTGATCAGTTTTTAAAAGGTGAGTGAGTCTGTGCAGGACTTGTGTTGGGACTGTGTGCTGGGATCTCTGCCTGCAGTGATCCAAGGTTTTATTCCAGGGTGGATCACGGGCCCTCCTCTGTTGTTTTTCAGTTCTGGCAGATCTGCTCACTCAGGCATGGAGCAGAGACCCTCCCTCCATCCCTCCTGTGCTTGTATTTAACTTATGGATTTTATTGTTCCAATAACTTTTATCTAAATGTGGTTTGGGGGGAGGGAGGAAGGAGATAAGGAGGGAGGAGGCTGAGGAAAGAATGTGCTTTTGGACTCTGCTAAGCCTCCATCTTATCACTGGGCCTTGCCGTGGGGTTTTGGCATTCGAGATCCCAGGGGAGGACTCCAGTGGGAAGTGGCTGAAAGGGCCGTGGTTGATGTGAAACACTCTTGGGAGGAAACCCGAGGAAGGCCCATGCAGAGCATCCCCCTTCCCGTTTGGTACTGATCTTGTGTCCTCTGCCAGCTTATCTGTTGGCAAGGAGGGACCTGACTTGGTTTCAAGCAGGAAGAACTGGAGCAGAGGTGTGGAAAGGCTGAGGGAGAAGAGCTCAGCTTGGCACGGGGAGAGATGGATGTCTCGGTGTGTTTCTGGTTTTACCCTCACCTGTACAGCCAGTATTTGGGCACATGGAGTATTGATGTCAGCGAGGTGGGCAAGAGTCCCTGGTTCTTCCACCTTCTGGGACCTTGTCTGGGAGGTCTCCAGCCTGGGATGGCAGGAGGAGAGGTCTCCTGAGTCTGTGCTTTGTGTAACTTCTCACTCCCTGGGTCAATTTGGGAGCAGCGTGTGCGTCACTGGCTCCAAGGTGGAGGTAGGAGAGAAGGGAATATGGAGAAGAGCAGCCAAATTGCTTCAACTCCCAAAGGCTTTGTTTGTGGCCACAGGATGCAGCTAACAATCTGCAAGGTGCTAATTTTGGGCTTGGTACTTCCCAGCCCCAGAGGTGGCCTCTCCCCAGGGTGCATGCACGAGGGAGAACCTGCATGTGAGGGAGGTTTCTGACCATGGGGAAAGGTGGAAAGTCTTGGGAAGGACCAGAAGGAGAGAAGTTATGGTGTCAGGGCATTTGGTAAACCATAGCCTCTGTTCAGTCCCCGTCATCCAGCCCTTTTTTTTTGCTTTCTGGTTGGCATCACAGTGGACTCCAGAGTCACATTCCCGTTTCACTGTGCTTGAATTTGGTTTTGGTGTGGTGGTGAAGGTTTGCATGGAGAGGGAGAGCCACAGTGAGTGGAGAAGAGGAGAAAAAGGATGAGCTTTCTTTCTCCTAGGAAGTACAAATGGATGGAGCGGTGTTTCTGAACAAACAAGTCTCTCATCCCTATCTCCTGGAAGCTGCATTATTAGAGCACCATCGCTGTCCTCTCTTCTCCTTCCTACCCCCCCCCCCCCCGATGAGCAGGAATTAAAAATACAACTAATAAAACCCTTTTACTTTCTCCAGCAGGAGAAAAAAAAAGAAAGCAAAGCAGCCTTGAAAATGCTAAAGGACATAAAGGGCATTCATGAAAGGGTTGGATGGTGGTTATTGCAGCAGGGGGAAAAACATTATTTCACTGTGCAGATAAAAGGAAGTGGAAAAGCAGCATATTTATAGCTGGGGAGCCTGGATTCCTTGTTAAGCTGCTATTATCAAATTAATGTCAAAATGCATCAAACAGGCACGAGTGTTCTGGGCCCCTTATGCAAAGTGCTTGCAAATTGGTTACAAATACATTTGTTTACAGGGGACGAGGCAGGAGCGAGCTAATTAGTCATTGTAGCAGGGCTGTTTTCTGTCCTTTTTTTTCTATTTTTTTTAACATTTTTTTGGCAATTACACAAACAAGCTGTTTTGAAGTATAAATACGTGCTGCATTACAGCCCCTTTTAAAGGGAATCAAATAGGAATTGTGGATGCAGAGGGCTTGACGTGAGCATTGTTGCCTCTCCTCCCTGGACACTGCAGCCCGGGCTGGGCACTCGGCTCTGGGATGTGGTGTGGAAACCCACAGGAGAGCATCAGCAGGGTGAGGTGTGGGTGGAAAGGGAACAGCTTGTGGTTTTGGGTCATCCAAGGGGGTTAATAATGCCTCATAGGGGGCACAGTGTCAGGATGGGGGTGGCTGTAGCTGCTCCAGCTTGCTGAGCACTTTGGATGCCGTGAGGCTGCAGCCACATCCCGTGCTGGGGATTGGCCGCTTGGATATGGGATCTGTGGAGGTTTCAGTTGCTCGCCAGTATTGTGGGAATTCCCTTTGGGTTTGGGATATTTTGAGATGCTTTGGCTGTAAGCAGCAGCTGCCAGCTCAGGGTATGAAGCACTTTGTGCCCAGCTACTTGGTACCAACATTGTTTTGGGGGATGCCCTGACATACAGAGCATCCCATGGTTGGGTGACAACATCCACTCAGTGTGAAGAAAGGAGTCTGGTGTTCCCCCAGAACAGGTGAACGTGTCTTCAGGGCTTCTTTAACCAAACCACAGGCTGTGCCTCCCAAACCTGTTAATGAGGAAGGGAAGCAGGAAATCTTATCTGATCTTCAGTGTGAGAATGGTTGGGGAGTTTGATTGGGGGGCAGATGGAAACTTCCCGCTGCCCTGCATCTTAATGCATCCCGTTCTGGGATTAAATCACACCTCTGCCACTTGGGGGAAGCTGCTAATTGAATCTGCTCTGATGGGAGAGAGGATGAAGCCAAGAAGAATTTACTACCATTAGTATTATTTTTAATTTACTAAGAAAGAGAAAGGAGAGAGGAAGGAACACGCTGTTGCCCCTCTCGTGCTGGAGGCCCCGACATTTCTTGGCAGAAGGTGCAAACAGCCCCGTGGCTGCTTCTGCATTTGGATTTGTTTGTGGTAAATCTGCCCTTCAGGCTGGAATAACCCTTCTGAGCAGGTCCTGTGCTACCAGAGGTGCTGGGAACATTGAGTTTAATGCCATCATAAAACCCTGCTGTGGTTTCCATTCCCTTGGGGGGGCAGTGACCATGCAGGATGGTCGTGCTCAGCACGGCTTTCACGCCAGCAAAGCCTGGGGTGCTTCAGGTGCTGCCGTGGATGGAGCTGGATGGCTTCCTGGGGTCCCTCTGGGATCAGAGCTTTCCTCTCAGAAGCCCATGGCTTGGTGCAGTGAAGGGACATGAGCCTGGCTGAGCTCCCCAAGCCCCGTTCATGAGGGTAATTGATGATGAAGAGATATTTTGTGTCTCCAGCCTCCCAGCTCCCCCATGGTGTGCACATGTTGGGTGCAGCACACCACTAAGCTCATCTGGGTGGGAACAGCACGGAAGAAAATCTTGGAGGACCAAGAGCACTAGGAGAGGGAAGGGCTTTCCCTGGCTTTCTGCAGGATCTCTGATGTTTGCTCCAGGTTTTATTCTTGTAAAACTCAGGGTATCGTTTCTCTGCACCTTGGACCTGATTTTCAGTGCTACCTTCAAACTCCAAACCTCTCGTTACCATTTCTTGTCCCGTTGACTTTGGCGGGCTCGTTGACCCACTCCATTGGGATCAGGGTGCATGATTTTGAGGAATGTTCCCATTTCCAGCGTAATCCTACCCCTGCCCTATGAGCTCTGCAGGAGCACAGCTCAGCTGGTCAGCAAATGTGTGAGCAGTCCATTGCAATCAGGCTTTAACTCACGCCCAGTTGTTCCAATCAGAACGTGTCTCTCTTCATTTACAGCAGGGCTCTGGCTCCAGTTTGACTGTCACCTCTGATGATTGTTGGTGACCGTGGTGTGGGAATGGATCCTGCTGTGGTTTGAGCTGTGGGTGTTTCATGCCTGCTTTTCTTGTGCAGGGGTGTGCCAGCATCTCTTTGCTGTGATGGTCAGAAGCAGACCTCCAGTTCCCACCCTCTGTAAGTCACACTGCTTTGTACCCTTTCCCTTGGAGAAGGCTGTGGAGTCCAATGGTTTTGCCTTGGTGGGATGGGACAATGGGGCACAGACCTGGGCTTGATTTTCTTCTGCGCTGTTAATTAGTGTAGTGAAGGCACAGCCTTTCTTGGAGTGACCATCAGGATTGTGTGTGGCAGTGACTTCCAGCTTCCTGGTGACCTCTTCAGTTTCCAAATGTGCCTGAAGCACACAAGGACCTTCTGTAGTGTGTCCTTGGACATGTTTCTCAGTGGCCTCCTCTTCCATGTCCAGAGGGGATGAACACACTGCCCTTCAGTTCTGGCTCCTGTACCCCCCAGGACAGGAGGTTTCTGTAGGATTGAAGTGTCCAAGATTTCTTAAACTCTTGCAACAAAGAGCAAAAAACATTGCAGTTGTCCAGTCCTCGTGCTTGCTGAGCAAATGGGAGAGGATGAAGAGGTTCCCTCCAGGCTGAGGGACAGGAATTGGGTCTTGACCATTGTCCACCCAAGTGCCAGGAAGGGTGTGGAGATGCAGGAACAGACACAGCTCCAGGGAGGGCTGAGGACTCACGTACAGTGCTTGGGGATGTGCTGAGGGTTTGCTTGGCTCTGTTCACAGCCCAGAGCTGATGGTTCCTGTATGGGAGCCATGGAGGTGGTGATTGCCCCAAGCGTGGGAGCAGAACTCAGCAGGGGCAGGGAAGGCGCTGCCCGGCCGATAAGGCTGCGGGTGCTGCTGGCAGTTAATGGTAACCCAGCATCCTCTTCCTCCCCCCAGGAATCCCACGTGGGCAGCACGAGGGCTGAGCCGGGTTGGGAGCGATGTGGCCTCTCCTGATAAGCAGCTCCAGTTCCTGCTCCTGCAGATTTACAGCCGGGGAATGGGGAGGTGGGTGCTGTGCTTTTTGGTGCGGTGATTTATAGCAGCGCAGGGCAGCAGCTGCTTCCCCCTCTGGCCACATCCCAGCAACTGCATGGAGTGTTAGGACTCCATGACTAAGCCATGGGCAAGGGAAAGGCTCAGCCCAGGTCACTGCACTGTGGGACACAGGTGGGAGCAGGTCTCTTTCATCCAAAGATGAAAATGTTCCCACCACCAGGCTCCCTGGGGAGAGGCTGCCTCGTGGCGTCAGGGATGCTTCCAGCTCTTCAATCCCCAATCCCAAATGCTGGAGCCCATCATTTGGGATTGGGGATTGGGATTGGGATCTCATCACCAAAGTCATGAGAGATGACAGGTTCTCAGCTCTCGGACCCACGTGGGACACCCATGAGCATCACCAGCCCCACTTAGCAATGCCTGCACTGCCAGTTGGTTTTCCATGAGTCCCTTTGATGCAGACCAAGCAATGCTGGGGGGGATGAGTTGTGGCAGGCAATGAAGGGGAGGATGATGAGGAAGGAAAGGTCAGATGCCATCACTGTGCTCCCTTCCACATCCCAGCTCCTGCCTGGGTGAGCTTCCCAGCTCCTCTGGTTTGTTTTAGAGGCAGCGTGGGGGCCCCAGAGCCCTGCAAACCCTCCACGCTCAGGGTTTTATAGGCATGTGGAAATAGTTTCGTCTGGTTTCAGATCTGGCTGATCACTGACTTTCCTGCTGCCCTCCCCCCGAAAAGGGCTGACAACCACACTCATCTTCCTCCCTCTTTCTTCTTTCTCCTCACATTGTTCTCCGAAATCCCAGCTGCTGCTTTTCTCCCCCGCTCCCTTTCCTATCCTCTCACATCAGCTGGGATGGATCTATCTGTTTTTTTGTATAAAAGTTCTTTTTTGTTGTTTGTGTTTCTCCCTCCATCCTGGGGGTGTCAGGGTGCCTCGCTGTGCCCCATCCTCTCCTCCAGGGACAGAGGGCTCTGGCCACCCTCACTGTCACCCCTGAGCTGGTGGTGGCAGAGGGGGGAGTCTTGGCAAGCATTGGCATCTCCATAGCCCTCATTTTACCTCTCTGAGGGAGAAACCTGGCAGATCCTGGGGCCAGAGCTGCCACATTTCTCCCTTATTTATCACTGGTGAAGTGCTGACACAGGGGATTCCTGGCAAGCCAGCTCCCACGGGGTGGGATGGGATGGGATGGAGCTGGTCTTCTCGTGACTGTGGGCTGCTCCCTGATCCACTGTGGGCTCTTTCCAGGATGGTATATTTATGTGTCAGTGCCTGGCTGCAGTTCCTGTCAGCCCCGAAGCAGATCCCCTGGCACTCTCTGGCATCAGTGGGAGCCTCCACCCTGGGGAGGTGTTCAGGAAGGGACCCCAGTGCTGGGAAGGGGCTGAGCTGGGCTGCCCCTGGCTCACTGGTGGGGTAGATGCTGGGATTCCTTCTGTGGTTCCTTTGGGTCTTGTCCCCTGACCCTGGGAAAGGGGATACAGTCAAGGCAGTGGACAGCAAGACTAAGCAAGGACTGGAGAGGCAGGACCCAAAGAGCTGTTGATACTTGAAGAGATGCTTGGTGTGAGCTGGTCAGGGAGTCCTCAATGTCGCCATCACCCTTCCTGGCTGCTGGCACCCCTTCCCAGTACTCAGTGGCTTTTCCCACCTTCTGTCTTCCCACCCAGCTCCTGCCCCATGAAGGCACCTGGGCAGCCTCAGCAGGGAGGAGGAAGCTTTTCTGGACTTCTGTGCCCTGGGGTCATTCCCTGTGCCCAAACCTCTGCCTGTGTCTCCCCTCCTTCCATGGACACTTGACTGCCAGGCCGCAGCATATAATAAATGGCTCCCTCGTCAAATTTGGATGAAATACTGTGAATTAACTCACCAAGACTGTTTGTCCAGGCTGTCCCAGCTGAAATGGAAACAGCTGCAGGCTGAGGATCACTTGACCATCCCAGGAGCTGACAGGGGCCAGGTGAGGATGAGGAGCAAGAAGTAGAGGAAGGCAGCACTTGATGCCCATGAGTGAGTCCCTTACAGGCAGTGGAAGAACCCTCCTGTGGGCTTCATCTTCCTGGCAGCCCAGAAAGCAGCTGGTGTGGTTCTGGTGTCTCCCTCTTTCTCATACGCCTCCCCATGGGACCGTGCCTCCGAGTCAGCATCTCCTGAGGTGGTCACTTTTTTTTCTTTCTTTTTTAGAAAATAATTTTAAATGCATGACTGGCAATTCAAGAGAAAACAGGAGGAAGGGTTGTTATTGCTGAGGATCTCAGCCCAGCCGGAGGAGACGTGTTCCTTTTGTGGAATCAAACATCCGTCAGGGATCCGTCATGCAAATTTATTTCACTTTTCTTCTTTTTTACCTATTCCATTGATCCAGAGCCTGTAGCAGTTGGCTCATGGAGAGAGAGGTTTGTTAATTCAGGAGCCTCAGTCAGTGAGGATGGGAATTTGCCAAAGCTCCTGGCTCAGGGGGGTGCTTTGTGCCTTGCATGGGGACTGTGGCACTGTGGGCTGGGACACATCCCTCCAAAGGAGAGGGGAGAGGTATTTGCTGTGTCCCCTGGGCATTGTGTGTGCCTGGAGTGACTTGGAAAGGCAGGAGAGTAGCTGCCAGCTCTACCAAAGCTGCTTCCCACCATGGGAAGGGACAAGGACACTTGGTCATGCTGCTGGGACAGATACTGCCAGCCCCAAGGGGTAAATGTGAGTTAAACCCTTAAAATCACAAGATGGTCTTAAAAATATCCAACTATGAAATTACATTTTATTTTATTATTATTATTATTATTATTATTATTAGACTCTTCAGTCCCTCTGGGTGTTTTCAGGAGTGAGCTGCCAAATTTCTCTCTGCAGGTGGGAGGTTCAGGGTCCTGTCAATTCCAACGGCATCTTCATGTTGAAGAGAGATGATTCCAGCCTGACTGCTGGCTGAGGATCCATGGCTGTGACTTGGGGAAGGTGCCAGGCTGCCTTGCATGGTCTGAGTCTTCAGAGAATCCCAGAACAGTTTGGGTTGGAAGGGACCGTAAAGATCACCTTGTTCCAACCCCCTGCCATGGGCAGGGTCACCTTCCACTAGACCAGGTTACTCAAAGCCCCATCTAACCTGGTCTTGAGTCTTCTCTCCTTCATCAGTCTCTTCTCCTGGGCATGAAGAGCAGATGGAGCTGCCTGGGCAAGGGCCAGAAGCTGGTGCTCTCACTGCTGTGGAGAGTCTTCTGTTCTGGAAGGAAGAGCCAAACCCCTCCGGGAGCCGGAGCACATCCAGCGGTCGGTGCCTGAGAAGCCTCACTCTCTGTGACATTCTCCGTGTCCCTGCAATGCTGCTCCTCCTGTGTTCTGCTGGAAGCACTGCTTTGTCCTTCAAGAAAATTTCTTTTTTGCTTGAATTGAGTATTTTTATTCTTTTTCCCCCCAAAACCCATCTCTGTGTGTCTTTGCAGGCCAGCTCTGGTCCACTGTGGGATGCAGAGGCCAAGCCCTCACCTGACGACTCTGGATGAGTTAAGACACGTGTGGGTGTCCCCACCACGTGGGCTTGTGTGGCTGCAGAGGAGCCGCTGAGCATCCCTGCTGCCGGGAGAACCAGGGAGATTCCTCATTAAAACAATTTGGGAGACGTTCATCCGAACAGAAATCTGAATTTATTCTGCTCGCGCTGCCTCTCCTCCGTCTCCTCTTCCTCAGGCAGCGGAATTTGCTGGTAGGAAAACAGAAAACACAGGGATGTCTGGGGGGCTTTTGGCTGGAAATGGAGGGGGGTGGTGGAAACCCAACGATCTGGTGCCTACTCCACATCCATCCCCTCGCTCCTGTGTCGCCTCCGGCCGCGGTGCCAGGTACCGCTGGCACTGTGGACACCGAACAATCACAACGGTGCCGCGTCCTCGGCGGCCACCGACTCGTCCTGACGGTGATTCTTCCTGTCGTTGCACGTATCGCCTCCTTTCCCCGGGCTTCTCCTCAGCCCCAGCAATGACTTGTCTGAATAATTCAACTGAAAATTCAGGATCGCAAGTAAATACGGTATAATTGCTAACAGCTCCCAGGCAATCCGCTGCCAGAGGGCGGCTAAACTCCCGGTGAATTATTTATCCGCTGTGAATTATTTGCCTGGCCCTGCTACGGAAGAAAAGCTCCTTCCCAACCTTTGCCTGACGAATGGCCTGGCTGGGGGCGACTCTCCGGGTGCTGACTCAGCCCTTTCCCAGCTCCCTGCCGGCTCCTGCTGCCTGCAGCTCCCGCTGCCAGGTGCTTGGGTAATTCCTAAAGCTTTGGGTCACACTGGCAACCTTCGGGGTGGGTTATGAGGGTCTTAATCCTGAACCATCCTGCGGCTGCAGAATTCCATGTCTCCGCCCCTCACTATATGAGGTGGAGTGTCTCTTGTTCGGGGAGATGGAAAGGGCTCCCTGGCTGCACCTCCCACCCCTTTCCTGCCCTGGAAAGAGCAGCTGGTGCAGAGATGGAGTTGGGGATGGTGTCAGAACAGGGATGCAGGCTGGAGAGTTCCTCTGGGATGCTTGCTGGCTTAGATGACATACTACTGAGAAACTGATTTGTGATGATGTCCCTCATCCCGCCCCATCCATGAAGGTGTCCCTTATCCCACTCCTCAGCAAGTACCTCCACATTGAGCCAGGTGCTGGGAGCTCTCTCCTGCCCACAGATGATGGGGTGATGGCCTCTGTGGGCTTGTGGGCATCCCTCTGCCCACTCCTCCCCCCAGGAACAGAGAGAAATGGCCCTCAGAGGTGAGGAGCCGCTGGCCTGGGCTCATCAATCTCCATTTACATCCAAAGAAGAAGGGAAAAAAAAAAAAGAGATTTAGGAGCAAGATCAATACGGAAAGAGCCTGTCTTTTTTTCTTTCCCCTCTGCTCCTCTGGGGGTGGGAAACTCAAGGCAGGTACTGCAAGTAAATCCTCCTGGCTACCTGGATGTAAATCAGGAAGGAGATGATGGATTTATGGGAGCCCAGCCTGATTTACACTCCCGTGTCTGGTCCCTGCAGGTCGGCGCGTGGCCCTGGGGAGGTGAAGTGCCGGATGGGGACTGGAGCCACCTCCTCCTGCAGGCAAGGTGGGACTGGGGGTGGTGTGTGTGGGAGTTTTCTGTACTTTTTAAACCCAGTTCAGGGAATTTAGGACTTTTTGCTTCGCCTCTTTTTTGCTGGAGTTCAGCAAAGTGCATCCGCTCAGAACTGAGTCCCAGATGTCCTGCTGGGGGCTGACTTGGTGGCTTGGTGGAGAAAAAGGTTCTGGCATTGCTCCCAGTGATGCTCTCTCCCCCTCCACCCATCCTCCTGTCCCATCCCAAGAGCCAGTGGGGATTTGCTGTCGGTGCAGTTAGTTTCTCCATGGAAGAGGGGGAGATTTTTCCTTGGAAAAGTCCTTCTCTGAGGACTTTGGAAGGCCCGGGGGTGGCTATGGGAGGTGAGTTGTCTCAGCTCCAGAGCTCCCATTCCCAACCTTCCCATGTCCCTGGCCATGGCAGGTCTGGAGCGGGCACAGGGAGGTGTTGTTATTCCTCTCATGCAGCAGGAAGGATTTCTGCGAGTGCCATAAACCATCACGTGGGCAGAGCCTGGGTGAGCTCTAATTGCTTCTATTTGCATAACGAGGCGAGGCTCAGCATCCTGCTGATATTTGAAAGAGGAAAATCAAAATCAGCTCTAGATAAACAACTCCCCCCCCCCTCCAATCCCTGCCCCCACTCCTAATTTGTGCATTTTCTCCCTTAATGCAGGTTTTTCAGCTCTTTGGTCTCTTCAGAAGCATGGAGACCACCCCCTGGGACTCCTCCCGAGGGAACGTGGGGGCTGGGGAGTGCTACCCCTCTCCTCTGGCTGCGGTGATCTGGGGGCTTTCCCAGGAGCTAGCAGTGAGAGATGTGGTGTTGAGGTGTCTGAACAGGAGCTGGAGAGGATCAGGGTGGGCTCGGGGCTGGAAACACGGAGCCTCAGCTGGAGGCTCTGGGCTTAGTGTGGGAGCGGGTCCTGCTTGGGGGTGGGGCTGTGCAAGGCCAGAGGGGCTGTGGCCAACCTGGGCTGGGGGGTCCCCAAAAGGGAGCCCAGCAGATGTCACTGCAGCCCAGTGTCACTGCAGCCTGGACCTGCCACCTTCTGGGGACCTGCCAGGGGTGGGGTGGGATGGGATGGAATGGGACCCTTCCTCACCTGCAAGCCCCCAGGAAGGGCTTAGGTTGCACCCCACGTGTTGCTGTTTAAGGGGATGCTCCTGCTCTGTGACCCTGAGAGGACCTGGGAGAAGGTCCAGGAGGACCTGGTAAAGGGGGTGACATCCCCTGCCTGTGCTGTGACAGCAGGCTGCCCCCCCCCAGATGTGCTGTCCCTCTGGAAGCCCCTTTCCCTACTCACCCACAGCCCAGTGGACCAGAAGCATCCCTCCTGTCCCCTCGGGTCCCCAGGGTCCTTCAGCCAAACCCAGGTGTCCCTTTGGAGGGCCCTTGAGCATTGCTAACACTTCCTTGGTGCCCAAGGCTTTGTGACCTGTAGGGGCTGTTCTGCTGGTTGGGGTTCCAGGGGATGGAGCCTTGCTCTCTCCAGGCCAGGTAACAGACACCAAGCAGAAACCTGCTGTGTCCCTTCCCTGGGGGACAAGGCAAATGGGCTTCTTCCTCCTCCTCTTCCTCCCCAGCATGAGGGCTGGTGTCCTCTGAACCCTTTGCTGCCCTCTGAGGGAGAAGTGCTGACTCCAGATGTTTCTCTAAATGAGAACCTTCTGCAAACAGTGCTGGATTAGATTTGATTTTTGGGAAGAAATTCTTCCCTGTGAGGGTGGTGAGCCACTGGCACAGGTTGCCCAGAGAAGCTGTGGTTGCCCCATCCCTGGAAGTGTCCAAGGCCAGCTTGGATGGGGGTTTGAGCAACCTGGGATAATGGAAGATGTCCCTGCCCATGACAGGGAGTTGGAATGAGATGATCTTTGGGATTCCTTCCAACTCAAACCACTCTGTGATTCTATGATTTTTACTTTCTTGGCCCACTGGTCTTCAGTGACCTTCAAAATCCCTCCAGCAGCTCTTAAAGGTGGGGGAAGAGAGGGAACAAGATGGGAGGAGAGGTTGTGAGCAGGAGATAGCTGGTCCTTGCAGCACACAGGGGGTGTGTTTGTATGTGTGTGTGCATGGACTTTCTATTGGGCTGATGAAAGGACTGGGAGCTCTTGAAGCTGGAGCCAAGGTGAGTAACCTGTGGCTGTCCCAGGGGTGCTGGGGAGGGGACGGCCTGTTTACTCAGGAGCAGCAGGGATGCTCTGCCAGGAGCTGGGATGTTTGGTAACAGCTTGCCGAGGAAGGGTTGGGATTCAGCATCCCAACCCGTGCTGTGGGGAGGGATGCTGGCCAGGCAGCTCCACTGTCAGCCCCCAAATCGGTGGTCCAGGGGGATGCACTGGCTGGGGGTGCAGGATGTAGGGGGTTTGCCTCCTCACCAGCTCCCTGCAGCTGAGCAGGGGTAGCTGGGGCTGGTCCCTGCTGTGGTGGGATTTTGGTGGAAGGGACAGCCCAGACTCCAGCTGGGAAGCAGTGGCTTTGTGCTGGTCTGGGCAAGGGGTCTCTGTCCCAGGCAAGGGGTCTCTGGTCCCTCCTGCCCCAGCAGCGAGAAGGTTTTTCCTCCTCCTGTGTGGAAAAGAAGCTCCAGCTGCCATCACACAGCTCTTTCTGCCTTGCCTAGGGTCTTGCTTGCACCCCACCTCCAAATTTCCAAGGGCTTCCTGGGCTCTCTTGTCACCCCCATGTTGCATTTGGGATTTGTATTTAATTCTTATTTATCTCTCCATAGGTTTGTCGCTGTCATTGCTGCTGTTCCCAGCTTTCCAGCAGGTTTGCTCTGCAGAGAGCTGCAGGTTGGCTATGAAATATGACAAAGCGTTCATTTAAATGCACACCATGATGTCGGCGAGTCCATTAGGGGAATTAATTTGAATGGTTGGCATTTAATAAACAGCCTCGTCCCTCCTCTCCACACACAACCCTCCCCCCCCCCCTCACCACCGCCGGCATCTTGGAAGGGTTAAAAAGAAACCACATGTGGATATTGGAAGGAGTGGGGAGCAGGTATCTGGGTCTGGGGAAGGGGGGGGGGGAATAATAGAAGAGATCTGGTGTTAGAAGAAGAATTGCAGTTTGTTTTGTTCGCTGTAAAAAAAAAGCACATGTGGAAGGGTTTTGGGTTCACGGGGTGTTTGGTGCATGGAGAAAACAAGGGGGTGAAGGAGGAGGACACGCTCCGGCCGGAGGGTCCCAGCCTGGCTCCGAACACGCCGGGCTGGGGGGAGGCTGAGGGGGCTCCAGGGACGTGGCTCCCCATATGGTGTGTATTACAAGCTCCTTTCTAGTTGTAAAGATTAATTTAAAGCCTTTCTCACCTCCCCCCCGTCCCTCTTCCATTGACAAATGAACATCTGGGCTGAATGCTGCCCAGATCCTAATCAAAGCATTTTTTCCAGGGCCGTTGTCTGCCTTTATGGCTATCTGCTCTTCGGGTGCTCTTGCAGTTCCAATGCACTTGGCAATTCAGCCTGTAAATACCCCTCTCCGGGATTTATGATTCGGGATAATGTGATTTTTCTCTTTGCCTCTGGATTCGTTTGTTTGGTTTAGTTTAACGACATTTCCTTGTCTGTGCATAAGTGAGGGCACGCAGGGAATTTTTTTCCCCTCCCCTCTTTGCAGGGATTTATTAGCAATGAGCAAAAATGGCTTTTTTGGGGGGCTGATGGACACAGCGGGGGGGCCAAAGCCAGCCCTGAATCCGTGATGAGCAACCCCAGTCATCACAAACCATCTGTTTTTTCCTACAGAAAGCTTGTTTTTGAGATTTTACCGAGAAAGCAGCTTTCCACCAAAGAAAAGCCAAGCCCTTTTCACAATGTTTGAGGGCTACTTCATCAGGGAGAGGCAGCAGGAGGCACAGTCCAGTATGGAAAAGCTGTTTGCTCCCCAAAATGAGGCTCGAGAAGCCAAATGAGATGCTTGAAAAACCGTGAGTGCTGCGGCTGGAATCCCATTCCCATCAGACTTGATTTTTCCCCTGCAAGCTCCAGTTTGGGAGTTAAGGGATTAATATATAAAACCTTAGATGTTGAACAGTGTTGGCATGTCCCAGGTGCTGTAGGAAAGGATGGTGCTTGAGATGGGGCAAAAAGGCAGGAAAATCCCTTTAAGGCAAATATAGGGACTCGCAGAGGATGTGGCACTGGGTCCTGTGTTTGTCCCTGTACCTGAAGGGGGAGAGAGCTGGGAAATACAAAGATGATGGGTTTGGGGTACTCTTGCAGAAATTCTGCTCCCTGGACCTGGGCTTCCCTTTCCCTCTGGCAGAATGGCAGGGCCAGTTGTTCATCCCAGTGGATGGTGTGTGACTTCAGTCCATTTAAACCACCACGGAGGGGTCGTGTTTATACAGCAAGTGCGTGGGGTAATGGCACCTGTAATTAAAAACGTTCTCCCAAGTGAAATAAAAAATCACTGTGGTGGAAAGCTCTTGGCTGCTTCTCCTTGGCTCTCCAGGACAAGGTGCAACCTGGATTTTGGTGATGCAGGGCTGGGAATCATCCATCACTGGGACCCTCTCCACCCAGGGATGTCACTGGAGAAGCAGAGATGCAGGTAAATCCCCCATTACAGGCCCTGGGCTTGTTTTTCCTAAGAAACTCTGAATTTCACACAAATACAAGGAGCTGGGATGCAGCAGAGAGATCCCTGAAAGTGAATCTGGGAATATGAAGAGCCAGAGCTGGGCTCACGAGGGGTGTGGGGCTGAGGTGACCCCATCACCGACCCTGGACGAGGGCAACTCCCTGTGCAGAGTTCCAGAGGCAGGGAAACACCTTCTTGAATATCCAGAGGAGGCTCTGGGGTGAATTTTAATTTCTGTTCATTTTTGTTGTTGATTTTTAGAGTGCTTGGCACCTCCTGCCTCTTTTTCATTCCTTTCCTCCTTGATTCCCTCCAAATGAGCAGGAAGCAAGGCTGCTGACCATGGATCTTCCCAGCAATGCCATTGCTGTCCTGTCCATCCCGAGATAAGGGTGAAGTCTGGCATCCATCTGCAGCTGAGCCAGTGCATCCCTGAGGTGAGAGTGGCCACCGGCAGCCCCAGGGAAGAGGTGAGGGGGATTTATGGAATTTCATATCAGCTCTATCTGTGATTGGGTTCATCTCAGTGGGGTGAGCTGGGATGGAGGATTGGATGCTGAGGGGCATTGCGGCCAAGGAGGCTTTTAGGGAAGGGAGAGGAGGGAAGTGGTGTCCGGGAGTGCTGGGGAGCCCTCCTCGATGTCCCCATGGAACAGGACACGATCCCCGGCAGCCGTGTCTCCGACCTCATCCCTATTGCCGTGCGTCGGGAGAGGGCGGCCGCGGCCGGGGCCCCGCGCTGAGCCGCTGCCGAGCAGGGATTTGCAGCTGAACTCTGCCCACAAAGTCGCTCCCAGCCTTTTCTCATTTCTTTCTGGATTTAAGGCAGCTTCCAAATTCCTGCGCAGCCAAATCCTGCCTTAGGGCTGCCAGGAAACACGGCCAGCAACAAGTACGTGCCGTTTCTGTACCCACAACACAGCCAGGGTTGCTGTTATTGTGCGGGTGGTGATGACGGGACGGAGCTCCAGTCCTCCCGGGGATGCGATCCCGTCCCTTCCCGGGCTGCCGCGGGCACCCTGCCCTGGGCGCTGCCTCGGGGCTGCGGCGTCGCCTCCCCTTCATCGCCGCCCTTTTAAAAACCAGAAAAGACACTCCACCCCACCCCAGTTTCCCTAAACTTCACCCGCCGCCCTCCCCGTAACCTCCCACCCAGCGCATGGAAGCTTTATCCACTCCCACTGGGATTTACGGTCCCAGGGACTTCCTGCGCTGCCTGTCATCGCACTCGCCCCTTCCCGCCACCGATAAATCAAACCTGTTTGTTTCGTAGTGCTCCTTCACTAGTTCTTTATTTATTTATGTTTCTGCCGCTGCCTCCCTCCTTCCCTGAGGGTTTTAGGGGACACCATGGGTGCGGGGGGCAGCGGCAGAGCAATGAAGTGCCCCGAGGCCACGGTGAAGGGCACACGTTGGGTCTGCATGTGCACTGTCTGTTCAGGGAAAGGGAGGTCAGGAAAATCTTGCACTGCTCATACAGACTAAACCCCACTTCCCATGTCTAAACAGCACCAGGATGCATCCCCGCATCCTGAGACCCTCCAACGCTTGGGGATTCCATTGAATCCATCCCAGTGTGACCCCAAAGCAGCCTGAGGAAAGCTGGGGGCTGAGGGTGATGCAGTGAGCAGGACTGCACATGCAGCATCCCCACACCAAACATCCTCCCAGCCGTGGTGGGGATGAGGAGCCGGCTCCAGCCAAGCCCACCCATGGGATGCCTGATCTGGTCTTTCCACTGGTGACTCATGGAAAAACTACTTGTTTTGCAGCGGCGCTCGGCATGCCGGGTGATTCTGCCTCTGTGCCTCGCTCGCCTGCCTCTTTTTTTTTTTTGAGGATCATTGGTATGAAAACATTTGAGACCCTGACCTTCCTGCAGAGCTCACCTGAAGGCATTTTCCCTCCTGGATGCGTGCAGGGCTGGCTGTGTAAACCACGCTGCCTGGGAGGCGGCCTGGTCATGCTCCCAGGGTTGAATTTTTTGGGGATTAGTATTTTTCGAGCGGCTCTTATACAACGGCGGAGGAGGCTTGGAGGGTTTCCACCAGCTCCTTGCGTGCCGGTTTCGGCACGTCTGCCAGCGCCGCCGGCTGCACAGGGACCCCCAAGGCTCTCCACGAGGTTTGTGGCACAACCTGGGGTGACAGGGCTGGGGACTCAGCCTGGCTTGCTCTGAGTGTCCCCACTGTCCCCAAGGCCAGGCAGGACAGGGAGAAGTGGGACCTCACTGGCTTCTTGCTGCCTTGGAGGGAGCCAGCAGGATCCACTGGTAGATTTGGGTTGGAACAGTCAAAAATGGGAACGATGCTGATTTATGTGTCAGGTCCCCAGCACTGTGCTGCTTCCCACATACTGACCTTTCACCTCTTTTTCCCCAAATCCTTCAGAGGGCAGGGATGGAGCACGGCCCTTTCCCAGTGGGACCAGCACATCCCAGACCCAGCTGGTTACAGCAGGAGTCTGGGCCAGCTCTGTATTTAACTAAATTTGCTTTTTTTAACGCTTTTTCTTGGAAACCAGCATGGAGAAGGATGTTCCTTGGTGCTCATCCCTGTTTATCAAACCTTCACCCTCTCCTTGCAGAGCACTGACCGTGCCACTGCTCTCTGGAAAGCACATTAGTAATTTTTTTCTGGGGGGAGGGGGTAATGGTTTGGTTTGGATTCTGGGATGGAAAATCATTTCCAACCCCCAAATTAGAAACAGAATAATAATAAAGCGTGTTGTTTTGGAGGGGACGGTGTGTGTCATCCCACAGCAATGAGAAACTTGTGCTGGAGAGGAGCAAAGAGCTGTGATTTATTTTTTTAACGCTCCCCAAAGGACTGACGTGGCTCTGGGATGCTGCTCCCACTGTCTCGTACCCGTGGATGGGAATGGCCTGATTGTTGTGGGCAGGGGACACCCATGGGTGGGTGTCCTTACCATGGGTGGGGGGCTCTATCACCCTGTTTTGTTGTCCTTATGCTTGGTTTCTTGGAGGAAAGGGGATTGTGCCGTGTGGTTTTCTGCCCTGCCCTTCCCCAAGGAGTTGAGATGGAGAGCTGATGTTCAGGGATGGGACAAGAGCCAATGTTTTGCCATGCTGGGCTGGGGGGAGGCATGAGCAGGTGATGCTTTCTCCTTGGGATTTTATTTTTTCAGTGTGGTGGATTAGAGTGATTTCACTGTGGATTGCTCTCTCTATGGTCTCTCTCCCCCCCAAAAAACATCAGGTCCTATCAAAACTGGGTCAGACTCTTGGAATAGGAAGTCATGCTGGGACAGTAGCTAGTCCTGCCTGGGATGGGTTCATCCCTGTGTCACACAGCATTGCCAAAAAACCCTTAAAAATAACATTTTAAAAATTGCAAGTGGTTCTCCCTACTCGTGGGAGCAGTGACTACTCAGGGGGCCAAAACCCAGCGCAAAGGCTGAATTCCTGTGTAGAGGAGCCTTCATTCCACTATATTTCTCTCCCTATTGGGTCTAACATCTTGTACACTCAAAACCTGTGCCGGAGCTGGGGTGCCCAGTCTGCCTTTGGGGTGCCCCCAGGGTGGGTTTTAGGGTGAGTGTTCTGTGTGGAGCCAGTTCCTGGGATTTAATAAGACACTTATCGTATGTTAAATATCAAGGGCTGATAGGAAACATGTGTCCTGAGGATTAACAGCCGTGTAAAAGATAAAGCCCTGAGTTAAACCCCCAAACAGCGTGTTTCAAATAACCCTCTGTGCCTGCAAAGTGGGGTAACCAGGAGTGGGATGGGGAAGGTACAATGTGTATCACAGATCAGAGCTCCCCAAAATCCTTGGGATGGGGTTGGGACTGGGTTTTCTCCCAGCAAGGTGATGTCCAGGGATGCCGGATAGCACAGGGGTGACGTCAGCTCCTTCTTCCCCCATTTCTTCCTCCCTTTCCACCTCTCCCCCTTCTTGTAATGTTTTTTTTCCTTTTTTTTTTTTTTCCCAGGCCCCAATTTCTCCCCTGTCGAGGCAAACGCTTTGGCTAATTAGCAAAACGTGTCAAAGAAAATGATTAATGTCCCGGGAGGAGGCTGAGCTGCCTTTGTGCCGGCATTGCCTGACTTCTGCTCTTAAAGGTTTTATTAAAAGATAAGGGAGCTCGTGACGGGTGAGCAAAGCATGTGCTTCCCTGGGTGTTAAAGGGTCGGAGAAGGGGGGGATGTGGGGCAGATCGGGGTCACCCTCGGAGGGAGAGGTGAGGGCTCGTGTTTCTCTGCCTCTGTGCTCGACTGTCACCGTGGTGTCTGGCCTTGGCAGGGGAAAGGACTTTAAAAAAATGGCTGAATGCCTCCTTTATTCTTCCAGGGGCAGGTAATTCAATCTCGCCAGCCAGGTTATGAATGTTGCTGTGTTACAGGGTTCTGTGTGCTCGGGGGCCTCAGGGGGTCCCGGGGAGGGGGTGCTCAGGGTGGGCATCCCAAGTTGTGGTGATGGGGCACTGGGGATTGGGCACAGCTGGGCTCCTGCCCAGGGCAGAGGTGGCAGCAGGGACAGAGGTGCTCAGGCACGTGTTTGCTGGACTCTGTGGACACAGAGGTGCCCGTGGCTGGGCTTGAGCCCTGTGGGACATCCCTGACACTGTTTGCTGTGGGCTGAAACCCTCCATCCCAGCTGCCTCCTGGGGATCCTGGGGCTGGGTGGGCAGCAGAGGCACAGGAGGGAATCTGAGGCATGGTCCCAATGGGCTCCTTCCAGGACCACTGTACGCAGCATCCAACTGTCCTCAGCTGTCTGGGTCTGGGCATGTTTTCAGCAACCTCCAAAGCACGACCAATTCAGCAGCCCCCAAAATATACTCCCTGCAATCTGAACCCCTGCAACTCCCTCCCCCAAACCAACAGCCCTTGCAGAAGGGTCTTACAAAAGGCAAAATCTACCCGGCAGCTGCCACTGCAGGGTCACACAAACCAGAGCTGGCAGTGCCATGGCATCCCTGTGCCATGCCAAAATCCCAGGTAGGATATCGACCCTGGGAGCAGGGAGAGGACGAAGGTGGTGGGACCTCCTCCACCAGCACACTGGTTATTTTATTATATCTTGAGTGATTCCCAAACCCAGCAGACATTTGTCTGCAGCCACAGAGGCCTGAGACACTCGGTGCATGTCAGAGGGGTTTTGGGAGGGGGCACTGCTGGCAGGAGCCTCGGAGGGGGGGCTGCAGGAGCTGCTCCGTGAGGTTTTCCTCCACCAAACAGACCTCTGGGCTTAATAAGCTATTTGTAAAACTGGCTGTGGATAAACAAGAGGCCGTGTGTGAGGCTGGAGGCGGCCTCGCAGGGCTCCGCCGCACGGGGTGGGACCTCAGCACAGAAATATTTTCAAGATAAACAGAGGAAAATGAGTCCTGGAGGAGGCTGGAGCCACTGGCAGCAGCACACAGCTCCTCTCCGGCATATTTCGGGGCAGGAACTTGGCTTTCTGCAGTGCTGCAGCTGAAAGATGCCTTTTTTTTTTTTTTTTTTTTTTTTTTTTTTGCCTTTGAAGGGAACCTCTCGTGCTGCTGATTCAGAAATAAACCTGAGGAGTGGTTGGCAGTGAAGGCAGTGGTGAGGAGACGTGCAGAGCCCGGGGCTTGCAGGGGAGTTCTGGGGTGAGGGTGAGGAGCTGGGATGGAGGGCTGCTGGTGCAGGTCCTCCTTGGGGCAGAGCTGCCTTCCCTGAGGGACCCCTGGGCTGAGGTGGCAATATTGGGAGTTGGGGTTGTTCAGCCTGGAGAGGAGAAAGCTCTGAGGAGACCTTAAAGCCCCTTCCAGTGCCTAAAGGGGCTCCAAGAGCTGGAGAGGGACTTTGGACAAGGGCCTGGAAGGACGGGAAAAGGGAGAATGGCTTCCCAGTGCCAGAGGGCAGGGTTAGATGGGATACTGGGGAGAAATTCCTCCCTGTGAGGGTGGTGAGGCACTTACACAGGTTCTCCAGGGAAGCTGTGGCTGCCTCATCCCTGGGACTGTTTAAGGCCAGGTTGGATGGGACTTGGAGCAACCTGGGATAGTGGAAGATGTCCCTGTCCATGGCAGGGGGTGGGACTGAAATGGTCTTTATGGTCCCTTCCAACCCAACCCATTCTGTGATTTCATCGCTCCAACAAGAGCAGCAGATCCTCCTTGCCTGGCTGCTGGTGCCTCCATCAGCTCCTCCGTTCCCCAGCACAGGCAGAGGCAGTGCAGGGGTGCCCAGGGCAGGATATGGGCATTGCCCTGCCCTCTGCCAGGATGGAGCTCAGGAAATGGGCTGGGCTCCAGCCTTCTATCCCTTCTACCCCTCTTCATCCTCTCTACCCCCTCCAGTCCTCCATCCCACCATCCCTCCATCCCTGGGCCATGGGGTTTGGCGCTGGTTTCCTTCTTCCCTGTTCTGTGCTTGGTCTGGAAACTGCAGCCGGGGCTGGGTTTGCTTGGGGCTGAGCTCAGCTTGGGGCACCGGGGCTGGGACCCGCCGCAGCCTCGGCAGCCGAGATCTCCCAGTGTATCTCTCCCTCTCTTCCCCACCCCCAGCAAATTTAATTAAAAGTCATTCAGATTCCTTTGAAAGAAAATGTCATCCGTCGACACAATTACACTTTAACTAACCAAAGCTGTTACAGTTCCTATATATATTGGAATCAGGCTGTCGTTATTAGTTCTAAGTAAGTAATTTATTCCCATTATTGTGTTCAAATTACAGGATATTACCCCCTGGGGAAATAATCCTGTTATTTGAAATGTAAAAAAGAATTCACATGGACAACAATAGATTCTTAAATGAACCCAACAACAGTCCCCAATCCCAGTGCGGCATCACTTGACTCAGATAGGAAAATATAAAGTTTCTTTTAAAAAGGTTTCTTTTCTCCTCTCTTTCGCTTCTCTTGCTCCAGTGGAGGTAAATCGAGCTTCTCCTCTTCTTCATAAGCCTCAATTTATTGAGGGAATCCTGGATGTGAAGGAATTTTGTGGGGAGCATGGGAGAGTTGGGGCATATATATATATATATATATATGTATATATGGGTGTCCCTCCTTATTGTGGTGGTGGGAGCCCCTGGATGGTGGGATGCAAGTGCCTGGCACAGCCCGGGGGGGGGGGGTTTCTGGTGGAGCTGGGAACCATTGGCTTCCTCCAGCAAAGAGCTGCTGAGGATCCTTGGAAACATTGTTCCCTTGATCAAGATCTTCAGTGCAGGCAAATAACAGCTCCTCTCTGCAACACCCAAACATAAGCAACTAATTTGGACCACCGAAAGGAAAAAGGGGGAGGGGAAAAAAAAAAAGAAAAAAAAGAAAAGAGAAAGAAAGAGGAGGAAGAGGGAGGGGAGGGAAGAAAATCAGATACACTTGTAACCTGATTACAACAGCCAGCTATGTGTGCAAAATCACAATGCAGCTCTATAATTAAATCTCTCTTTCCCCCTCCTGCCGAGCTCTTTCCTCTAACAGGCACGGTACAAAAACAGTCGTTAGGACATCAAATTCCAGCTCCGACAAGAGGGGGCTTTTTTGTCTATAGCTGCTCGGCTCGTCTTTAAGGAAATAATAATTATAAGCCCAGAGCCGCTGGCTGACGAGCTTTGTGGAGCAGAAAGGGCTTGTTTTGTCCAACCGCCCCTTCCCCCTTGCAGAGGACTGGGGTGATGGGAAAAGAGATGGGATAGCCCTGGGAGCCAGCCATGGACACCCCTCCTTGTGCTGGGGCTTGGGGGGGGAAACACTGGGGTCTGACAAGATGCTTGGAGCCACAGATACCTCTTCCCCTCCTGCCCTGCTGAATCCATCTCACGTGTTTTAGCAGTTTGGTACCTGGTGCAGGGCACTCCCAGCTGGGTTTGGTTGTTTGGGGGTGCACAAAGTACCCGTGAGGAGCCAGCGGCTTCCTGGACTCAGGGAAAACTCCTGCCACGACATCAAGGGCTTCTCCTCTGCCTGGCACTTGACTGTTCCATAGGGCAGTCCCAGGGCGATGGAGGGATGCTGTGGATGGGGCTGATTCAACAGACCCCAAAGAGAGCAGGGAAGGGACTCCCCCAGAGTGGTGGCTACAGGGAGGGCAGTGCTGGCAGCCTTGCCCCAGTCCTGCCTGTTGATGACTTTGATTTACTCCCGTTTGTCACAGTGGGCTATTCCCATCCCTGTGACACCCAGCACGTGCTTTTCCTGGCAGCTGCGGGCTGGATTCAGCCTTAGGGACACAGTTCCTTGCGGGCAGGTTCCTGCTTGCTTCTTTGGGGTATTTTTGGGAACAGGTTTTGCATCCCATCTACTTCTCTGCTGCGAGTCAGGGAGGGTGTGTTGGAGTTCCGTGCAGTGACGGCAGGTTGGGTGCCAACAACTCACAGCACGGTGGGGAGGGCGAAGGAAAGAGCCTGGCAAAAGGGGACCCCAAAATGGGTCCCAGTGTGGGAGATGACTACCAGAGAGGCAGGATTTATCCGTCACACCTTGTCGAGGTATCCGGCACGTGCCAGAGAGCACAACTGAGGGCGGGCACAGGCTTTGCAACACGACATGGAAATTCGGATGCTGTTCCACTAAAGCTGTGCATGTTTGGGTTTAATGGCAATTAACAGCTGTTAAAAGGTGAAAGATCTACTCTGCTAACACCCAGTGCTTCTGGTGCCTCTCATGAAGGGATTTGAAAATGCATTTTCGAGTGTTAATTTTAAGCCACGATAATGTACCCTGGGGAGGTGGATGGGCTTACCCTGTTTTCAGAAGGGGAAGCTGAAGCAGGACAGGGCACGGTGTGGGGACGGACATTCAATACCTGCAGTGTGGTGAAATCCATGCCTGGCTCTGGAAGAGGGATGGGACTAAACCAGGGACCAGCTGGCAACATCAGTGCAGTTTCCACCAGCATTCCCCAGGTCTTTTACTTTGGGGGGAGATTAACTCGGTGCAAAACCAAAGGCACTCACGAGCTTAACCTTCAGCAGGACCCTCGTGCTGGGGGGGCACGTAGGAAATCGTCTTTCCCTGGGAGATGCTGCAAATCTGGATTTTCCAGTTCCTGGAGGGCTCTGCTTGTTTAAATTAGAAGCAGATAGGAGAGGTGAATTTTAAGAAGGACAGAGCAAAGGCACACAAGTATGCAGTTAACTTCTAAACTTCTTTCTCTGGCTCTCCCGCTGAGTAAATGCTTTAGGAGCTTCAAACCACAGCTTTTAATATCTCCTCAACATGCCCCACGATTCCTTCCCCCCTGTCAAAACGGCGAGAGCAGCTGTGAATATTTTCCATTTTAAAATGTTTTGTATGCATACGAAAGTACCTGCAGCTCCTGTGGGCCGGGCTACGGAGAACTGCTGAAGCCAAGGGTATCTATTTTATATTGAACCTCAAAATAGCACATGCTCCTGCCTCTCGCTCGCCCGTGTCCTGCATCCAGGAGGGTATTTTTGATACAGCTGGCAGATCAAGGGAAAAATCCCCAATTTACTCTGTTGATGTAGAAGGTCTTGTCATTCGGGGCTCAGCGTTCCTGTTCACCTGGGTGGAGGAATGTTTTAAACTCTTGAATGCAGAACCTGTAATACTGGGCTGTTATATGGGGACTGCAGTTTTGGGGAGGTTTCCCATGCACGTTCCTCCATTAAACCACGTTTTTTCCACTGAAAGGTGTAGCTGCCGTTTCTGTGCCTTACGACCAATTTAGCAGCCGGTTTGTAGCCAAAAAACACAGGCAATAATTACAGCTTTGGGGTTCGTGCTCCTTTCAAAGCTCTCTATGGGTTGTGCATGTCAGCCCTCTTCCTTGCCTATTTTTTTCCCCTGATCTTGGATGAAAAAAGCTTATTATCGTGTAAAAGAGGGAAAAAAGCCCCAAACCCAACCTGATGTATCCAAGATCCAGTCTAACTGTGACAAAATCCCGGTACCAGGGGTTTGGTGGAGGTTATGAAAAGCAAAGGGCACCCAGCACGGGGCAGGTCCTGGCACCAGGGGTCCCAGTTTGGGATTTTGAGGGGGGAAGGGAGCGTGCAGGTGGCAGAGCAAGGAAACAGGATGGGACTGTGCCAACACACCCACCCTCCTGTGCTGGACAAGGCAAAAAAAAGACATCGGACTTTATTTGGACTTGAAAATCAGACTGTGGGTTGGGGGATGTTTGGCTTTACAAACCCCAGAGCTGCGGGGATCAGAACTGCTGTGGACTGGGGAGGGAGGGGGCACCAACCACATCCCTGTGCACCCCCCAGCCCTTCTCCCTTCTTCCCTGCTCCGGTGGGGCAATGGGAGCAGAGCCCAGACAGTGGGAGGATGCTGCAGCCTCCAGCTGCTGCCCAGTTTGAGTACAGGCCCTGGGGGGGGGGAGTGGGGAATTTCTTGGGGTCCCCCCACCCCATGCAAAGCCCACAGCCAGGCTGAGCGCAGGGGTTTATAATCAGCCAGGATTTATGGAGAAAAACAAAATCCCAAGCTGTTCTGGTCATTAATCAGAAATTCCTTGCTCGGTTCCTGAGCTGTTTCTCTGGGGATCTTCTCGTGGGGACCCTCCACCCCACAGCCCCCCCCCCTCCCCCGTGGATGGCAGCTCTTTCCTTGCAGGCAAGGGCCTGGGGTGGGGACAGACCCCAAGCTTTGGAATTAACCAAACCCCCAACGATGAATAAATCCCCATGAATTCATTGGAGTAAACCCCAGTAGGGACCCCCTTGCCTTCAGATCCCACCTCTGTCCCCACAGCGTTTTATTGGGGGTTTTTATCTGGGGGGGGGTTTCTTTGGGGGGATGGGACCCTGCTGTCGGACTTGGTTCTGCTTTTAAGATGTGGGGAAGGAACGAAATCAGGGCAAAGCTTTTTTGCCGACGCGTTGGGATCGTTGCCGTCCGTGTTTTAATGTGATTTATGCCTGGATTTCTAAATCCAGCCGCTGACTGCACGCTTTAAATATAGCTCCAAAAACACCCTGGAAACGTGTAGTAAGCACGTTAAAAACGGCGGGCGGAAGGGATGCACAGCACCCCCGGCTGTGGATGGGGAGCACGGGGGGGTTTACTGGGGTAAAAAGGGGATTTTGGGGGGAGGTCCCAGCAGATGGGGATGGGGGTCCCAGTGGGGTCTGTGCCCAGCCCGCGGGTGCAAAGTTGAGCGCTGGGTTGGCGATGAGGGGGTGTGTCCCCCCTCCCCCAAACGTTGGCAGCCCCCCAAAACGGGGTTGGGAGGTATCAGTTTGCTTTGCCTCCCACGTTTCCAGACAGTCCCCCTCTCCGTCCCAGATTCCCACCCCCCCCGTCCTACCTGAATGCCGGGAGGGGGGACAATGCCCGGTGCGGGGCTGGGGGCTGTGAGCTCCGCAGGGCTCCACTGCCTCCTGCGGGGACGGAGGGCGGCCATAGGGAATTTCGTGATCGTCCGGGGGGGGGGCGAAGAGAGGAAACAAATGGGAAAAAAAGAGGGGAAAAAAAAAGGAAGAAAAAACCCGCCAAAACAAAACAAACAAACCAAAACAAACAAACAAAAAAAAAAAAAAAAGGAAAAATGGAGAATAAAAGGAGGGTGGAGGGAAAATAAAGAAAATTAAGGAAAAAGCACAACTGGAGAGACGGAGGAGCGGAGCCGGGTGCGCAGGGCGGGCGGGGGTGCCCCCTCCCCGGGGGGGGGGGCGAGGGGCGGCCCGGGGGCGGGCGGCACCGTGGGAACCTGCCGGGAGCCCGGGGCACCGGGATCGGGATGAAGGGATGGGAAGAGGGACAACGCGGTGCGGCTTCTCGCTGGACACCCTCCCCTTTCCCCCCTCCCCCCCGCCCCGATATTATTTTTAACAAAAATGGGTATTTTTGGAGAAAGCGCCGTTTGCGGCAAAGCTTTGCAGGGAGAATGTGGGAGCGGCCGCCCCCCCCCCTCCCCCCCCGGCCCAAATTCCAT